>NW_025767518.1:170000-483246 GCF_003918875.1 Haliotis rubra
GTAGATCAATTCTATGATGTTGATTTTGGATCATCTGGTCCAGACTCGATTATTTACAGACCGCCGCCACACAGCTGGAATATTGCTGTGTGCGGCGATAAACAACAAACAATATACTATGTTCAATGTGTTCACAGCAACGTCATTGGCAAGTTCAAGGAAAAACATTGCGGAATTCGCCTTTGAAATGTCTCGATTACATCCCGAATACACTGTTGGCAGTGCTCTTGCTTTTGTACCTCCTGATCTCTGGGCGCAGATAGCTGGTTCAATACTGGATTTTATACAGACAAAAAGAAAACAGTCTGTCAACTGCACAGCTCAGTCAGTCATATTGACCATTTCGTGGAAGGTTAGGTCTATACATGGATAGGGTTACTTGTTTAAGTGGCATTAAGAAGTTGGTGTGATGAACAACGAGGAGAGTTCTATGGATATACAACTTCTTTAATATGATCTGAGCGACGTTTCGGTGTAGCTACTAACACCGTTATCAAGCAAATGATGTACAACCTTGCATCCAGTATTGTACATCATTAAAAATATTATATTATATACTAAACTATAGTATCAATTATAGTTTCACGTGAAATTAGGGATTATTTAATAAATTGTGTGTTCCTATTACGTGTATGCCAGATTTATAGTCTCACTTCAGAACAATTTGAATCACATATATAAATTTATACAACAAATTAAAACCCTTGGTGAATACTGATGATAGATTTGTAATGCTTAACGTTTCACAGCTGGTTACAACTTAAAACATTTTCATATATTTTAATATGTTAATTATTATTAATAATATGATTAGTATTTTCTCTCCCAAATGGTCATGGGTAAAGACACTAAGGATATATCAATGCATAAGCAACTTGTAAATAACCAAGTTTCAATTACTTTCTTTCACTGATGTGGAAAACTAACAATTTTACATAACTATTTAAAACAATCATACCATAAAATATATGCATAGATGTTTCATATTATTTTGTGTATTTTGTTTCTATACAATATCTTGCTAAAATGTACCTCAAATACAGATGGGTGATGAACTATTTTTCTTTCTACAGTAACTCTTTGTTTTGTGAGTTATTTTCAATCACAAATAACTAGTGTCATTTATCCTGTTGCGGTAACAGTATATTTATCAGAAAATGTTATCAATTGATGAAAACAGAGACCATATACATGTCGTAGATTATATGGCCTCTGGTGAAAGTCAACAGGCTTCATATTCTGTTAAAATTAAATTAAATAGAAATTATCTTACCTTAGTATCTTTTCCTGGGTTTTGGAGCAATGTCATCATATGAAATTATTCTACTGAACTTTCAAGGATTGTTGCTGTGTGCTGAAGTGTCTGATAGTGACATGCTCCAATTACTACAGTATGTAGAATTGTCTCTGCCATCATATAAGCAAAAATGTAAAAAACAGTTTTCTTTGAATTAAAAAAGTGCCCAAACCTGAGCATTCTTTCATTTAGGGTCTGCATGTATGTGATATTGTCGTTGCCACATATATAGGGCAATAAAAAAACAAACTGAAATCTCAATGAATTAGCTCCAAACTGAACAACAAAAATCATTCATTGCAGGGCTCGGTTTTGGGAAAGGAAATCTATATGCACCTCCTGCTCAATATATAATTATCTATTACTTGTGTTTTAATATTGCTGATTCACAGCATTATTACAACAAATTATTCTGGATCTGGTATGATAATTTTATATTACATATATTACTGACATGATAAAAGTGTAATCATTGCTCCAAGCCAGTGTGGGTCATCAGTCTGTTTCCCAGATGAAATCTGTTTTTTAAGAGCAAATACTTGACCAGTAATTTTTTTTATAAAAATGGACACACGTCAAACAATGTGAAAAACTAGTAGGTAGAATTAAAATTTGAAAGCTCTGCTTTTTGAGGCAACATAAATATTTCAATTTTGCTCCTACTTGGAGAACAAAAGATGTGCTGTTTAGCTGTTTTAATGTCTAAAATAAATACCGATTTTGAGTGAAAGGCATTCACACAGACTATGACTAATCGTATCCGTCATTGTGCGATTTTGCTGTATATAATATATTTATGGGTTAGGTAAATTTTACACACTATATCAATATTATTGCATGAACTTAAATACCAAAAACTTTGTAACAATAATAGACGCAATAAGCATCATCCTCGTGTATAATTCTATAGCCCTGCTCCCTTAGCTGTAGAATAATAGTCAGTAGTCGGGCGTTTTCATGTTGTATTCCACATGACATAATGATTTAAAGAACCCCCGTAGCAGTCAGATTCACAGGTATGGTAAACATGAGGATAATTATGTCATTCATTATATCATGTAATAATCTTTCTTATGTTTATTCTGTTTGGCAGGACGCCGAGCGTGTTTAGGACAGCCCCTGGCTCGTATGGAACTATTCCTGATTCTGACCAGCTTGATTCAGAAGTTTAAGTTCGTCCCTCCAAGTGGAACGCTGCAACCCCTGATAGGAATAATGGGTATTGCCAACAATGCTCCCTCTTTCAAGTGCAAAGCCATACCAAGGAACGTTTGAGAGACTGGATGCTGTATCAGAATCGTTATATGTGCTTGTACTTAATGTTTCTATGTGAAACGTTTCCAGTTCATTTTTAAATGTCAATACACTGGCTGTCGAGCATGACTCAGAACTGATATTTTAACCTCGAAACAGACGCATAAATACATACAAGAGTGGTTCTAGGTGAACGTCGTACCCATCAGAATATGCACTATACGATTACAAAGGCATAGAAGAGACACTATTCCTTTTTGATCCAGCTTTAAATTGATACATGAGCGTATCACCAACAACGATTAACCTTTTCATCTGTTTTAGGACTTGCATAGCAATATAGTTTTCCCAGATTTGGATCAACAGTTTACTCTACTTCCTTAGCTTACATAATCGGAGTGTATTTAGTCCCTGCTCATCAAACGTTTCAGTCGTACAATGGGCTCTGCAGAGGGTTTTGTTGTTTATATCCGCGTAGATAGAGACAGGTGTACATAGAAAGTGGTATGTATAACTTCTTTTACATTTGCATATGAATACTTTGAGATTTGTATTGTTATACATGTACATTTATACCTATATGAATACTTTGAGATTTGTATTGTTATACATGTACATTTATACCTATATGAATACTTTGAGATTTGTATTGTTATACATGTACATTTATACCTATATGAATACTTTGAGATTTGTATTGTTATACATGTACATTTATATACCATTTATATATATGAATACTTTGAGATTTGTATTGTTATACATGTACATTTATACCTATATGAATACTTTGAGATTTGTATTATTATACATGTACATTTATACCTATATGAATACTTTGAGATTTGTATTGTTATACATGTACATTTATACCTATATGAATACTTTGAAATTTGTATTGTTATACATGTACATTTATACCTATATGAATATTTTGAGATTTGTATTGTTATACATATACATTTATACCTATATGAATATTTTGAAGGTATAAAGTTATAAAAAAATCATGTTCGAGTTGTGTCATTGTTTTTCATTACACCATCCCTGTAAGGGGCAGGACAGACAAAACCCAAAAAATGTCTGAGTTATGTCTCACATTTGTCTTACATTTGTCATGTGTGGCTATGTGGAGGTTTCCGGTTCAATATGTATATAATGTGTGAGTGAAAGAACTTGTTCCGGCGTAACCTATCACTTATTCTCTGTGACCTATACATTTGCTGCCATCATAGTGCTGATGGCAGCAAATGTATAGGTCACAGAGAATAAGTGATAGGTTACGCCGGAACAAGTCGTCACAGTCCAACAGTGGAAATTAATAACTAAAACATGGTGGTAATATTCAATGCTTAATGTGCGGAGTAAATTAACAAACTTAACGGAGTAAATGTAAAGGTCGTTGCATGTCAAAATGCGTATAGTGAATGCGTATAGTGAATGTAATCACTCGGGTGTTGAGGTCGATGCATGTTAAAATAATGCGTATAGTGTAGCGCTATGAGCATACCTGGTGTTGAGTTTGACGCCATAAACAATTGCACACATTATTATTATTAATCACTCGGACGTTGAGGTCGATCAATGTTAAAATAATGCGTATAGTTAATGTAATCACCCGGATGTTGAGGTAGGTGTATCTTAAAGTAATGCGTATAGTGAATGTAATCATTTGAGTGTTGAGGTCGAGTCTTGTTAAAATAATGCGTGTAGTGAATATAATCAGTCAGGTGTTGAGGTTGATGAACGTTAACATAATGCGTGTAGTGAATATAATCAGTCGGATGTTGAGGTAGATGCATAGTAAAATAATGTCTGTTGTGAATATAATCACTCTGATGTTGAGGTAGATGTATGTTAAAATATTGCGTATAGTGAATGTAATCACCCGGATGTTGAGATTGATGTATGTTAAAATAATGAGTATAGTGAATGCAATCACTCGGATGTTGAGGTAGATGTATGTTAAAGTAATGCGTATAGTGAATGTAATCACCCGGATGTTGAGGTTGATGTATGTTAAAATAATGCGTATGGTGAATGTAATCACTTGGATGTTGAGGTAGATGTATGTTAAAATAATGAGTATAGTGAATGTAATCACTCGGATGTTGAGGTAGATGTATGTTAAAATAATGCGTATGGTGAATGTAATCACCCGGATGTTGAGATTGATGTATGTTAAAATAATGCGTATAGTGAATGTAATCACTCGGATGTTGAGGTAGATGTATGTTAAAGTAATGCGTATAGTGAATGTAATCACTCGGATGTTGAGGTAGATGTATGTTAAAATAATGCATATAGTGATTGTAATCAGTCGGATGTTGAGGTCGATGTATGTTACAATAATGCGTATTGGGAATATAATCAGTCGGAAGTTGAGGTCGATTCATGTTAAAGTAATGTCTGTAGTGATTGTAATCACTCGGACGTTGAGGTCGATGCATTTTAAAATAATGCGTATAGTTAGTGTAATCACCCGGATGTTGAGTTAGATGTATGTTAAAATAATGCATATAGTGATTGTAATCACCCGGATGTTAAGGTAGATGTTAGAGCCGAATTTTAGGCATTTGCTGTACATGCAAAATATTATATTTGTAACTTTGTTAGGGTTTGTGCGTGAGAGTCTGCATGTGCTAGTATATAGAAATTAGTCGAGACATAAGAATCTGTCAGACCCTGCTGCCAGCAGATGTCCGAGCTACATTCACAGGACTGGTGGCAGCTGTGATTTACCACTGCAACTAAGACTCATAGACTAATTGTCTTTGAGGGGCCCTATGGGTTCTGACCTGATCAACCCCGATAAGTGGCCGACCAAGAATTTAAGTGACACATGTGGAATGAAAGAGTGTGAGAAAGGAACAGAGAGCTTTAAGATACCGAAGAAGTAAGACATGTTTTTTTAAGTTTCTGAGAGAGAATTGTAGGATTGTGTGTTGTGGGCTAAGAGGACATACGGTTTTTCAACCTATCCAGCCACTATCCAGCCACTGTCCAGCCACTGTGAATTGATTGTTTAGACATTGTTTAGTCTCTGTCAAATTAATGTTCAGGTACTGTTATTCTGTCATTGTGTGGATTGTATTGTGAAGAAGTGTAGTAAGAAAGCTCGGAACTTGAGATTAAAGGACATTTTGAAATCACTGGACTGAGTTGACACTTTTACATCCTCTACCCCCCAACAGCGAGATAATTTAAGAACTCACATTCAAAGTTGAAAAACCCGTGAAACTCCGGATGTGAACCTAAGACTTGGACAAAGAATTTTGTGCGGAAGAATTGTGCAATCATCAAAATGGATTAACGCAAACTGGATTAAGGACTCAAAGCTGAAGTAAGTTATTCATTTAGTTTTTCTTAAAGAAGATTGAGCTTGTCAAGCAAATGGAACTGTTATGTGTTCAAGGATGTGCTAACAGGATTTAAGAAGACCACCTGTTCAAGTATTTATTCAGAAACAGGAGGGATTATATTTCATTGGAACTGTGTATTCATTTAGGATTAAGGAATTCAAGAACTGTAAGTTATTTCAAGATTATTCGAACTGTTTGACTAATTTTTCACCATGGCAAGCAGAACATTGAGCGATACTGTTCACGGTGATAAAGGACTGACTAATGAGCCTAGGAGAAATGCTAAATCTGTGATAACAGAATCACGAATAAGAAAACCAATGGAAAAGGGCCAAAGCTATAATTTGAATATAGCACTGGAAAAAAGAAAATTCCTGTACAAACAAGTGTGTTCAAAGGTAAATTATATTGAATACCTGATGAGCTCTGATGCTCTGGATGATGTAAAAATTGAGTTTCAAGAATGGAAAGAACTATTATCGAAATTTAAAGAATCGGCTGAAACGTATCACAATAAACTTGAAAGTCAATCCGCGAAAGAGGAAGACGAAGCCTGGTTCCAGTCACAGTTGGGTGCCTTAGTACAGTTTGAGACAAATGTTGCTTCGTTTATTAAACCCTGTGATACAGAAAATGAAATAAGGCCTGAAGATAGCGTTTCACAAGTCGGAACACGTAAGGGTTCAGTCATATCATCTGCTTACTCTGCTAAAATGGAAATCTTGGCAAAAAGGGCCGAACTTGTTGCTAGACAGAAAGGATTAGAGCAAAAGCATCAACTGGAAGAAGAAGAGAATAGGCTAAAACAAAGGAGAGAAAGATTAGAACTCGAGACAGAAGTGGAAATCGCAAATGCCCAGTATGCAATTTTTGACCAGTATGACCAAGAATCTAACAGTTCGCAAAAGAAAGATCATTCTCAAAATAATGCAGCTTGTGGTAGAACACCAGAAGCTAGCCAGTCTACCCATTAGAAAAATACCTACGTTTAGTGGCGACCCATTACAATTTAAGCCTTTCATAAGAGCTTTTGAACATGGCATAGAAGACAAGACCATTAATCCCAAGGATAGACTCTATTACTTGGACCAGTACACCATCGGTGAACCAAATGACTTGATAAGAAGCTGTATTCACATGAATCCGGAAAGTGGTTATGAACAAGCCAGGTCATTGTTGGATAAGAAATTTGGGAACAAATACAAGCTTGCAGCAGCTTACATGGACAAAGCCTTGAAATGGCCAGCTATAAAGTCAGAAGACAGTGACGCACTTACCAGCTTTTCTATATTACTGACAAGTTGTGGAAATACCATGGCAGATAAAGAGTACATGAGAGAATTAGAACATCCCAAAAACCTCAGGGAACTGATTCAAAAGTTGCCATACAAATTAAGAGAAAGATGGAGGGCAGTTTCATTTGATATCTTGGAAAGAAGAAATGTCACCTTTGCAGACCTTGTTCGTTTCGTGGATAGACAAGCACAGATACTGTCGAGCCCACTGTTTGGCACAATTGCCGACGACAGACAAGCTCAACCAAAGCCTAACCCGAAAGAAGCACCTAAGAGATTTAAGAGCTTTGCCACTGATACATCGAAATCTGAATCGCGAATTCATGAGGTGGCAACCAAAGAAACCTACCCTGGTCAGGCAAAATCAGTAACACATAGTAAGCCATTCACAGCACGAGAGAGAGCTTTGAGGGCATTCGCCAAGCCATGCTGGTTCTGCGACGAGGATCACTGTATGGAAATGTGCATGAGACTTCAGTGTAAGACACTGGATGAAAAAATTGACTTTCTAAGACCAAAGGGATTGTGTTTTGGCTGTCTACAGTTCGGACACACAAGTCGCCAGTGCCCCAGCAGATTGACCTGTCATATCTGCAAAATGAGACATGCAACGTGTTTCCATGACAACAATAAAGATAAACTAAAGAAGGAAAAGGATCAGACGAAGCCAAAGGTTGTAACAAACAACAGTTTGGCTACACGTCACAGTGAAGATCTCAAAGACATATGCCTTCCTTGACAACGGCAGTTCAGCAACGTTCTGCACAAGCAGGTTGGCTGACGAGCTTCATGTCACAGGGGAAGATGACAAATATAGTTGTCAGCACCATGACTCAAAAGAAGACTGTGAATACCTCCATTCTAACAAACCTAGAAGTAGGTGACATCCATGGAAGGAACTGGATCAAATTACCTACAGTATTCACACAAGATGAAATGCCTATTTCCACAAGCACTATTCCCAAAGAAGATTTCATTCATCAATGGCCGCATCTATGGGACGTCACACTACCACCTATAGATGCAGAGATAGGGCTGCTAATTGGCAACAATGTACCTATGGCATTGGAACCCCTGGAAATAGTCAACAGTCATGGTAACGGACCCTATGCTGTAAGAACGATTGTTGGCTGGATGATAAATGGTCTTGTCCAGGAATCTGAATCTCAACAGAACTGATGTTCTAGCAGACGAGTCCCTTGATCATCAGTTGAGAGGATACTTCGACAGAGAATTTAACGAGCGCCTCAGCAATGATAAAGAAGAACTGTCAAGAAATGATCAGCATTTCTTGGATATAATGAACTCATCCAAGAGATTAACAGGAGGACACTACCAGATGTCTCTGCCATTCAAAGATTCCAAAATCAACTTACCAAACAATAAAGTACAGGCCAAAGAAAGAGCTTTTTCGCTTAAGAAGAAGTTTCTGAAGAACGATGCTTTCTACAGAGATTACAAAGGCTTTATGAAGGATCTCCTAGATAAAGATTATGCCCAAAGGGTTCCCGAGAGTAAGAAAGATCGTCAGGATGGGAAGGTGTGGTACATACCACATGATGGTGTATACCATCCAAAGAAAACAGGTAAGATAAGAGTGGTATTCGACTGTGCAGCAGAATACAGAGGAAAATCACTAAATGACCACCTGCTACAGGGGCCGGATCTCACCAATGCCTTAATCGGAGTGCTCCTGAGATTTCGCCAAGAACCAATAGCTCTAATGGCGGACATTGAAGCCATGTTTTACCAGGTCAGAGTTGAACCAGATGATTATGATGTTCTAAGATTCTTTTGGTGGCCCAATGGAAATCTCGATGAAGAATTACAGGAATATCAGATGAAAGTGCACTTGTTTGGCGCTGTCTCTTCACCAAGTTGTGCCAACTTTGCACTGAAAGAAACAGCAAAAGACAACAAGGACATGTTTAGCAACAATGTGATCCATGCCCTTGAAAACAGTTTCTATGTGGATGACTGTCTCACGTCAGTCGCGTCTGACGAAATAGCGATTGAGATGTCACAGAAACTGAGAGAAATCTGCAGTAAAGGTGGATTCCGTTTGACAAAATGGATAAGTAACAGCAGAGCTGCAATAAACTCAATCCCAGAAGAGGATCGAGCCAAAGAAGTTAAAG
This sequence comes from Haliotis rubra, assembly GCF_003918875.1. NCBI lineage: Eukaryota > Metazoa > Mollusca > Gastropoda > Lepetellida > Haliotidae > Haliotis > Haliotis rubra. Next base: position 179,347 of record NW_025767518.1, read on the forward strand.
ACTTAGACATAGATGATGCCTTGCCAGTGGAGAGGGCATTAGGTGTACAATGGTGTGTCGAATCAGACACATTTAAGTTCAGGATAGCAGTCAAAGACAAACCAGCAACGAGAAGAGGCATTCTGTCAACTGTCAGCTCCATATATGATCCACTGGGATTCGCAGGTCCTTTTGTTCTCAAAGCAAAGGGAATCCTACAAGACCTTTGCAGACTTAAGATAGGATGGGACGACGTCATTCCTATACCGTCCCAGAAAGACTGGACCAAATGGTTGTCAGAACTACAAAGGCTTGAGGAAATGAAGATAAGAAGGTGCATTCAACCCAAGGATAGTGATCAGAATGCAATATCCCAAATACACCACTTCTCAGATGCCAGTCAAAAGGGTTATGGAACTGTTTCCTATTTAAGACAAGTCAGTACCACTGGAAAAGTTAATTACTCATTTCTTATTAGCAAGTCTAGAGTTGCTCTACTTAAGACCATCACAATCCCAAGAATGGAGCTATCAGCTGCGACTTTAGCAATACGAGTGGACAGCATGCTCAAGCGTGAGCTGGACATTTCAGTTGATCAAACCTACTTCTGGACAGACAGCATGTCAGTTTTAAGATACATCGCCAATGATTCAAAGCGATTCCACACCTTTGTAGCAAATAGGCTATCAGTGATTCATGAAGGGTCAGCCCCATCACAATGGAAATATGTGGATACTCAAAACAATCCCGCAGACGAAGCATCTCGAGGACTGTCAATAGATGCATTTCTGAAAGATTCCAGATGGATTTCTGGACCAGGGTTCTTATGGGAAAATCAAGAAATGTGGCCCCAGCAGACACACATTTCAAATGACATTCCAATGAAAGATGTGGAATTAAGGAAGCTTGCTCAGGTCAACCAGATAGAATACAGCAAGCCATGCAAAGAAGTAGATAGCCTTATCAGTCGCTATTCGGACTGGTTTGCTCTAAAGAAGGCTATTGCATGGGTACTCAGGATACGGGAAGAACTCCTAGATCGGAGTAAAATGAAGAAGGCAGGTTTAACACCACAGAAAAGGAAGCCTGTCGTGTTGACAGTAACAGAATTGGAAGAATCTGAGAAAGCCATTATATGGTATGTTCAACAGCAGAACTTTTCAAGTGAGCTTGAAAGACTTACCTCAAACAATGGACTTAATCTGAACAAAGGCAGTCCAATCTCCAAGCTTGATCCATTTGTAGAAGATGGTATAATTAGAGTGGGTGGACGTTTAAGTAGGGCCAACATGCCAGAGAGCGCGATGCACCCAGTGATTCTACCAAAGAAATCTCATGTGTCAGAACTGATAATTCGTCACATCCATCGTGAGTGTGGACATTCAGGCAGAAACTTTGTACTTTCAAAATTGTTTGAGAAATATTGGATTATCAAAGCCAATGCAGCAGTGAGACAAGAGCTACACAGATGTGTGACTTGCCGCCGTACCCATGCTGAAGCAGGTAATCAAAAGATGGCTGACTTGCCTGCTCACCGTGTGACTCCCGATGAACCTCCGTTCACCTTTGTTGGAGTGGATTACTTTGGTCCATTCGACGTAAAATGCAGAAGAAAGCACGAAAAAAGATTTGGAGTTTTGTTCACGTGCCTTACAACACGTGCAGTGCACATAGAAGTGGCACATAGTTTAGACACTGACTCTTGTATAAATGCACTGCGTCGTTTCATCGCTAGAAGAGGTCAAGTGAAAGTCATCAGATCAGATAATGGCACCAACTTCGTTGGAAGTGAACGTGAGTTAAGGGAAGAAATTGAGAAATGGAACAAATGTCAGATTCAACAAGAGATGCTACAAAGAAGTATTGAATGGACATTCAATCCTCCGACTGGTTCCCACCATGGTGGCGTGTGGGAGCGACAAATCAGAACTGTGAGGAAGGTATTAAGATCACTCGTAAGAGAACAAACTTTGGACGATGAAACTTTACGAACAGTGCTGTGTGAAATAGAGGCTATTGTTAACAATAGACCTATATCCAAAGCATCAAGTGACCCAAATGATTTGGAAGCACTCACTCCAAATCACTTGCTGCTCATGAAGAGAAAACCGAATTTGCCGCCGGGTATGTCTGACTTGGGTGGTTCATATCCAAGACGTCGGTGGCGCCAAGTGCAGTATATGGCGGATTTGTTCTGGAAGAGATGGTTAAGAGAGTATCTGCCATTACTACAAGAACGACAGAAGTGGGTGAAGATAAGAAGAAATTTGAAGATTGGTGACATCGTGCTCATAGTGGACAATACAGCACCTAGAAATTCCTGGTCAATGGGCAAAGTTGTGAAGCTTATGCCAGATAGAAAGGGTGTTGTTAGACGTGTCGAAGTGAAAACCCAGACAAAGGTTTTGGACAGACCAATCAGCAAGCTGTGCTTGCTTCTTGAGAGTGACACTTAAACTGTGTTTTGAGACTGTAACTTGACAACGAGTCTGAAGTTAAGACGAAGAGCATCGACTAGTAATATGTTCGATTAGTTCTTGCATACTGTAATATACTAAGATTATAACTCAGAGAGAATGTCCACTTCTAGTTGTTAAGCCAATTAATGTAGCTTAGGATGACATTGTTTAAAGTAAAAAATTCGCTCTATACAATTTTATGGTAATTGTTACATTCAGATATAAGTAACAATTAGGGGCCGGAATGTTAGAGCCGAATTTTAGGCATTTGCTGTACATGCAAAATATTATATTTGTAACTTTGTTAGGGTTTGTGCGTGAGAGGCTGCATGTGCTAGTATATAGAAATTAGTCGAGACATAAGAATCTGTCAGACCCTGCTGCCAGCAGATGTCCGAGCTACATTCACAGGACTGGTGGCAGCTGTGATTTACCACTGCAACTAAGACTCATAGACTAATTGTCTTTGAGGGGTCCTATGGGTTTTGACCAGATCAACCACGATAAGTGGCCGACCAAGAATGTTAGTGACACATGTGGAATGAAAGAGTGTGAGAAAGGGACAGAGAGCTTTAAGATACCGAAGAAGTAAGACATGTTTTAAGTTTCTGAGAGAGAATTGTATGATTGTGTGTTGTGGGCTAAGAGGACATACGGTTTTTCAATCTATCCAGGAACTGTCCAGCCACTGTCCAGCCACTGTCCAGCCACTGTGAATTAATTGTTTAGACATTGTCTAGTCACTGTCAAATTAATGTTCAGGTACTGTTATTCTGTCATCGTGTGGATTGTATTGTGAAGAAGTGTAGTAAGAAAGCTCGGAACTTGAGATTAAAGGACATTTTGAAATCACTGGACTGAGTTGATACTTTTACATCCTCTACCCCCAACAGCGAGATAATTTAAGAACTCACAGCGCTGGGGAAAATTGTGTAAAACGATCTCCTGAAATATTGTCGTGATTTGTTAGTCTTCAAATCTCCTATTGTGCTGGTTATTTCAGCGTTAAATGAGACGGAATAGTACAGTATATTTCCCATTTCAACAGTCCGGTATGTCACCTGTTTCTGACCATGTAAATAACATGCCTTACCAGCAGGTGAACTTTGTATGTGTTTATGAAAGGTATTTATTTATTTATTATTTATTTTCATCATTTATCTTATTTTTAGGTACAAAATCATGACTTCAAATGACAAACAAATATATACCATGCGTTTGCATGCAGAGTTTGGCGGTATCTGACACTGACAAGCATATTATAACAATGACATTGTAGGAAAATGGGCAAGTTAATAGCAATCAAACAATTGATGGCAATCAGACCAGAATCCAACAAATTTAGTACAATTACAAGAAGAGATTGCATGTGTTTTATCGATATTGTAAACTTAACTTATTTCCTTTCTGATCATATCGAAACCTGGTGTACGGAGTAAAAGGCTTTTTCGATATCGATCAGTAGTAACATTGCCGGAATTTCCATAGTTTCTGTATAATCCATTATGTGGTATATCAGTCTTGTGCATTCTCCAATATATCTATTAGCAAGGAATCATTTTTGATCTTCGTTAATAATTGAAGCCAATACCCTTTTCATTCTTTTTGCTACTTTTTCCGACCTGATCTTTGATGACACATTCAGTGAGTGAGTGAGTTAATATTGAACGTCACATCGGCAATATCTCAGCCATATCGTGACGAAAACAATTTATACAATAAAAAGTGAAATGAGAACATTTGACATTGAAGTGCAATATATGTACGTTATAAAAACCTGTTGACGAAGGACAGTTAAAACAACAATTACATCTAAACTAGTGTGGAGAGTTAAAACTGATAGCACTATTTGGACAATACAATATAAAAACAGGCTATAGATCGCCAACACCAGAAGGTAGATCACCATACCAGGGACCATGGGGACTTACAGTACCTTTGCTACCTGCATGGACCCTAGTTGGATTGACACCATCCCTTCAGCTGCTGGCGATTGTAAGAAATGTAAGCCAAAATTAAAACGACAAGAATGCTAGTAGGGTAAATTTAATAAGTAAAGGTTCAGGTTCAGATTTCCAGTTAATACGATACATGGAGTCACGTGAACTATGACATCATCAAGGGCAAGTTCATAGGCATAGGTCATGAACCCTCACAGGTGTGCACGATATCACAGGTCACATGAGTCAACGTAGTAGGACTTCCATATACGGGCATTCGTTACTCTGCACCGATTCTGCTTCCTCAAGGCTCCGTTAATGAATTTCATTGGTGCAGCGTGATTACAGAATGCCCTTTGACCTTTCTGACCTGTGATATCGTGCACACCTGTGAGGGTTCATGCCCTTGATGATGTCATCGTTCACGTGACTCCATGTATCGAATTATCCGGAAGTCTGATGACGTCAGACTTCCGGTCACGTGACCTGCACCTCCTCAATGAGGTGCTTTACTTATTAAATTTACCCTACTAGCATTCTTGTCGTTTTAATTTTGGCTTACATTTCTTACAATCGCCAGCAGCTGAAGGGATGGTGTAAATCCAACTAGGGTCCATGCAGGTAGCAAAGGTACTGTAAGTCCCCATGGTCCCTGGTATGGTGATCTACCTTCTGGTGTTGGCGATCTATAGCCTGTTTTTATATTGTATTGTCCAAATAGTGCTATCAGTTTTAACTCTCCACACTAGTTTTAGTTGTAATTGTTGTTTTTACTGTCCTTCGTCAACAGGTGTTTATAACGTACATATATTGCACTTCAATGTCAAATGTTCTCATTTCACTTTTTATTGTATAAATTGTTTTCGTCACGATATGGCTGAGATATTGCCGATGTGACGTTCAATATTAACTCACTCACTCACTGAATGTGCCATCAAAGATCAGGTCGGAAACAGTAGCAAAAAGAATTAAAAGGGTATTGGCTTCAATTATTAACGAAGATCAAAAATGATTCCTTGCTAATAGATATATTGGAGAATGCACAAGACTGATATACCACACAATGGATTATACAGAAACTATGGAAATTCCGGCAATGTTACTACTGATCGATTTCGAAAAAGCCTTTGACTCCGTACACCAGGTTTCGATATGATCAGAAAGGAAATAAGTTAAGTTTACAATATCGATAAAACACATGCAATCTCTTCTTGTAATTGTACTAAATTTGTTGGATTCTGGTCTGATTGCCATCAATTGTTTGATTGCTATTAACTTGCCCATTTTCCTACAATGTCATTTCTTATAATATGCTTGTCAGTGTCAGATACCGCCAAACTCTGCATGCAAACGCATGGTATATATTTGGTTGTCATTTGATGTCATGATTATGTACCTAAAAATAAGATAAATGACGAAAATAAATAATAAATAAATAAATACCTTTCATAAACACATACAAAGTTCACCTGCTGGTAAGGCATGTTATTTACATAGTCAGAAACAGGTGACATACCGGACTGTTGAAATGGGAAATATACTGTACTATTCCGTCTCATTTAACGCTGAAATAACCAGCACAATAGGAGATTTGAAGACTAACAAATCACCGAGATACGACAATATTTCAGGAGATCGTTTTACACAATTCGAAGGACAACATTTCACCTGCGTGTTGTACTTTGTTATGAAATCATGACATTTCACTTTTCCCCAGCGTATTTCACTACACACAGTATTTAACATGCAATGACCTCAACGTCCGAGTGATTATATTCACTACAGACATTATTTTAACATTCATCGGCCTCAACATCCGACTGGTTGTATTCACTACACGCATGAATTTAACATGCGTCGACCTCAACATCCGGGTGATTACATTCACAACACGCGTACGCATTATTTCAACATGCATCGATCTCAACATCCAAGTGATTATATTCCCCATACGCATTATTTTAACATGCATCGACCTCAACGTCCGAGTGATTATATTCACTACAGACATTATTTTACTATGCATCTACCTCAACATCCGACTGATTATATTCACTACACGTACACATGACTTGATGGAGCCCTACCAATCAGCGAACAGGTCAAAGCACAGTACAGAGACTGCGCTAGTCAAAGTACACAATGACATCATGACTGCCATGGACCAGCGTCAGGTGACTCTCCTTGTTCTTTTGGATCTCTCCAGTGCTTTTGATACTGTTGATCACCAAATTCTTCTGCAGCGTCTGAAGGTCAGAGTCGGTATCGATGGAATTGTCCTTGACTGGGTACGTTCTTACCTATCTGATAGGTCACAGTCCGTCAAAGTGGAATCTGTACTGTCCACTGCATCACCACTCCACTATGGCGTTCCCCAAGTATCTGTCCTTGGACCTTTACTGTTTAGTCTGTACATTCTTCCCATTGGTGACATTGTCCGAAAGCACTCACTGAAATTTCATCTTTATGCTGATGACAATCAGTTATATCTGTCAGCAGAGCCTAACCTTGCTGAAGATTGTGCACTGAAGATACAACAATGTATTGCTGAAATAAGAGACTGGATGACCTTGAACTTTCTGAAATTGAATGACACAAAGACTGAGTTCTTAACCATCGGATCCAGGCATCAACTTTCCAAAGTGCCCGACAGTTTATCTCTTGAAATTGGACAAGATGTTATCACGCAGTCAGACTCTGCTAAAAATCTTGGTGTCATCTTTCAATCAACAATGTCATTAGAAAATCAAATCAAATCACTCAGCAAAGGATGCTTCTATCATATCTTCAATATTAGCAAGATCCGAACCCTCTTAGACTTCAACACCGCCCAGCTTCTAACGACCAGCCTTGTTCTCTCTAAACTTGATTACTGCAACTCCCTCTATTACAACATTCCTCAACAGCTCCTTTCGCAACTCCAACGGATTCAGAATTCAGCCGCCCGTGTTGTTGCCCTTGCACCACGCTACCAAACTGTGACACCTATCCTCCAAACTCTTCACTGGCTTCCCGTATCAAGAAGAATTCAATACAAACTTCTTCTTCTTACACACAGCTGCATCTATGAAAACATGTTTTCTCAATATCTTAAAAGCCTCCTTCATCTCCATGTTCCAAGCCGATTGCTCCGCTCGTCAAACTCCCTACTGCTTACACAGCCTCACGTCAAAACAGCCATGGGATCAAGAGCGTTCTCTGCTGCAGCCCCCTATCTCTGGAACATTCTACCACTCACCCTAAAAGAAATAGAATCTGCTGATGCTTTCAAAACTGCCCTCAAAACTCATCTGTTCAAACTCTCTTTTCCATAGACATTGTCTACAATCTTTTCTCTTCATAGCGCCATTGAGCAATATCTTTTGGAAATAGGCGCTCTATAAATCAATTATTATTATTATTTTCTTAACGTTCATCAACCTCAACACCTGACTGATTATATTCACTACACGCATTATTTTAACAAGACTCGACCTCAACACTCAAGTGATTACATTCACTATACTCATTACTTTAAGATACACCTACCTCAACATCCGGGTGATTACATTAACTATACGCATTATTTTAACATTGATCGACCTCAACGTCCGAGTGATTAATAATAATAATGTGTGCAATTGTATATGGCGTCAAACTCAACACCAGGTATGCTCATAGCGCTACACTATACGCATTATTTTAACATGCATCGACCCCAACACCCGAGTGATTACATTCACTATACGCATTATTTTGACATACAGCTACCTAAACATCCGGGTGATTATATTCCCTGTACACATTATTTTAACATGCATCTATCTCAACATCCAACTGATTATATTCACTGCACGCATTATTTAAACATTCATCGAGCTCAACATCTGAGTAATTATATTCCCAATATTATTGTAACGCATCAACCTAAACATCCGATTGTATTCCCAATACGCTTTATTGTAACATACGTCGATCTGAACATCCGGGTGATTACAATCACTATATGCATTATTTTAACATACATCTAACTGAACATCCGCATGATTAAAATCACTAAACGCATTATTTAAAAATACATCGACCTCAACACCCGTGTGATTGCATTCACTATACGCATTATTTTAACATACATCGACCTCAACATCCAGGTGATTATATTCCCAATATGCATTATTGTAACATGCATCTATCTCAACATCCGGGTGATAACATTCACCATACGCATTATTTTAACATGGATCGATCTCAACATCAGGGTGATTACATTCATTAAACGCATTATTTTAATATACACAGATCTCAACATCCAGGTGATTACATTAACTATACTTATTATTTTAACATACACCGACTTCAACATCCGGGTGATTACATTGACATTACACATTATCTTAACATACATCGACCTCAACATCCTGATGATTACAATCACTATACGTATTATTTTAACAAACATCTACCTCAACATCCGGGTGATTACATTAACTATACGCATTATTTTAACATGCATCGACCTCAACATCCGGGTGATTACATTCACCATGTGCATTATTTTAACATACATCTACCTCAACATCCGGGTGATTACATTAATTATACACATTATTTTAACATTCATCGGCCTCAACATCCGAGTGATTAATAATAAAAAAAAATTCCTTTTATATAGCATCAAATTCCACACCATGTAGGCTCACAGAGCTACACCATACGCGTTAATTTTAACATGCATCGACTTCAACGGCCGAGTGAATATTTTCAACGTTTGTTTTTTTTCCCAGCCTCAAGACATGAAACGAAGTGGTATCACATCTCCCCTGCCCGCTCTCGCCCGTCCTCCTCTCCCCCATCCCCTCCTCTCTCCTTCAACGATAAACAATAAACATTTCTCCCTCAGCTCACCGTGACACATGGAAAACATACTACTGCAACCGTGCCTTCGCGTGAATATGGTTCTATTTTTTAACTGTTGGAACACGACAGATCAACAGCTGACATCCCAATTGAGGGTGACTGATGGAATCTAGCCCCGCGAGAAAATTCGCGGAAACGTAGTAGGACTTCCATATACGGGCGGGGCGGTGGGGTAGCCTAGTGGTTAAAGCGTTGGCTCGTCACGCCGAAGACCCGGGTTCGATTCCCCACATGGGCACAATGTGTTAAGCCCATTTCTGGTGTCCCCCGCCGTGATATAGCTGGAATATTGCTAAAAGCGGCGTAAAACTAAACTCAGTCAGCCAGGCCATATACGGGCATTCGTTACTATGCACCGATTCTGCTTCCTCAAGGCTCCGTTAATGAATTGCATTGGTGCAGCGTGATTACAGAATGCCCTTTGACCTTTCTAACCAGTGATACCGTGCTTACCTCTGAGGGTTCAGTTCATGAGTTGGAAACTTCCAATCATAAAATATTTATCTATTTACAAATTAGTTAACAAATCTAATTCTTTTACCAATGCAATAATTAAATGAGAACTGACATTAGTAAAAAGATCCTTCATAGTTCGTGCTTTGAAATAGTTATCCCTTGTGATGGAATGTTCAATGCAGTCAAGCAGGACATGCTTGACCGTGATTCTTTCATCACAAGGGATGCAAAACGGAGGATCCTCACCTTTAAGCAAGTATTCATGTGTATATCTTGTGTGGCCAATACGACATCGTTGTATGATGACCTCTTCAAATTTGGACTGACAACCCAAGTAGGTGTAACCAATGTAAGGTTTTATTTCATATAATTTATAAATACCCACTTGGGTGTCCCACTTCCTCTGCATCAGATCACGGACATAAGTTCTAATGCTAGCTTTGTAATCAGAGTATGGAATAAGAAGCGGTGTCACAGATTTGTTGAGTGCCGCCCTGGCAGCAAGATCGGCCATTGTATTCCCAGAAATGCCAACGCGGCAGGGCAAGACACATTCAGTAACGATATCGGTCTCCAAATAATATTTATATGTTTTCTGTTGGGCAATTCTATTAGGTCTACTCCCATTTGTGAGAACTCCCAGTTGTGAGACTCCCAGTTGTGAGACAGTGGGGTAGGTAATTAGCAAGGAAAACACACCTTACTCCCCTATCTGATAGAATGGATTAACCCCTGCTAATTATGGATAAGCTATATAACTGAATCTTGTGGAGGTAACTTAATGAAACTCTAAAAGATAAAGTAATTAACCTACTCAGATAAACGGCTTTAAAAAATAAACACTTTGTGTAGGTAACTTCGTGATCATTTGAAAGAGAAATTAATTTACCTACTCAGATTTACGTGTTTGAAAAATCTAGCAATAACTGTTGTAACTATAATTAATCCAAATGTATTAATTAATCTTTGACTGCTCTTTCCGATCACCATTATGGCAGGCCTTCAACAAGTAGAATATATCACCAGTTCACGATAATCTTTTTCAGTATTTCAGTATCTATTGAAAACAATAAATGCTCTTCAACGAACAATGTCTTCTGTGTTGATTAACGCATTAATGAACTATGCCTCCTGCGGGTACTCTTCAGCAACAGGGCTGTTCCCACTTTCATCGTAGGGATGGGGAAGCACCACCTGTGTGCACTGAACCATTAATTAATGTGTCTCACAACTGGGAGTTCTCACAAATGGGAGGACACCTTCTATTAAGCAGACGCAGGTGACAGCATGTAGTTAATCTGTGCACTGGACCATAACATGTGTTGTTTTAAGCTGTAGTTCTTATGGGATGTAGTTCTTGTGTGAGGACGCCTTATGACTGGTAGCGTCAATGGAATGAAATATTACTAAATGGTTTTATCGTGTTTATCATAATGCTAATAGAAATTGTTTTACTGCGTTCATTTATTTACATGTAATCAAGTGGAAATCTTTTCATGTTATCAACTGAGATCAGTGACTAAACGTAACATCTTTGCGAGTATGGTCCCAGGGGGTAGCCTAGTGGTTAAAGCGTTCGCTCGTCACACCGAAGGCTCGGGTTCGATTCTCCATATGGGCACAATGTTTGAAGCCAATTCTTGGTGTCCCCCGCCGTGATATTGCTGGAATATTGTTAAAGTGAGTGAGTGAGTTGAATTTTACGCATAAAACCAGACAATCCAACACACTCATTCATTCTATGTAATCAGTAATCAACGACAAGCAGTCGTAACAAGAATGGGTTGCTAAGACCTAAATATACTCATACCAAATAATCGTTGTATACTCACCCGTTGTCACCCCAACCCCCACCCTCACACACCCCCCTCTCAATTTAAAAAACTGAAGGGGGTGACAACCATTATTGGCATGAGTATATAATGCTCTATACATGTTTTGTTTGTATGTTGAATAACGCCGTACTCGGTAAGGGCTTCCTGTCCATAATCATGTCTGGTATTCAGAGAACAATGTATAATTACTAGTATATCATAGATCAATAAAATTAAAACATAAAAGATTGTTGACGAAGAACAGTAAAACTATTAGTGTATCACATATATCCTTTTAAAACTAGAAATTAAATCTAAAACACTTAAACTAGAAATGACAACACAATGCATAAACGGGCTTAAATATATACTAAATTGATATTTGAGGCGAGCCTGTGTTGTTGTGACCCACGGTCAGTAGGACTGTTCCAAATGGGCGAGCACATATAAAACTTCAACACCCTGCGAAACCCCACGCATCCCAAGGCGGGATAGGTCTGCCGAAGTGGCAACAGGCGAAGGCGACCTCCAAAGCACATAACCAACGAACGAACAATGCGAAGGCTCAAAGTGCGAGAAATATGACCTACATTTGGTGAGGTGGTGTTAAAATGGCAGCCATGTTAAATTCAAACACTGCTGCTGTTATGGCTTCTATCGCACTGCTGGTGGGGATGTTGATGTTTAATACATCTCTGATACTGGTGTTTGTTACTGTATTACTAATACTGTGGCTGTCAACACGGCGTCCTGCTGGATTACCACCCGGACCTCCACTTCTACCACTGGTGGGCAACATTTTTCAAATAGACGCAGACCCCCCGAGTCGCTTTCAGCAATCTGCGACGTCAGTATGGCGACATCTTCAGCGTGTACTTCTTCCACAAGCCGGTTATCGTCCTCAACGGCTACGATGTTATCAAGGAGGCCCTGGTCAAGAACGCCGACGTTTTTTCATACAGGCCTCATTCCTTTTTCATGGATATGTTGTGTGAGGGCAAAGGTAGGTAACTGTTTAGTTTGCATTAAGAAGTTCTAGGGGACAGTTGTTACATGGGTAAGTCGGTGGGCAGACAATAAGCCCACTGGGATAAAAAGCCCTCGGACAAAACACCCCTAGGGTAAATGCCCCCAGGACAAAAAGCCCTTGCAAATTTCAGCCCATAGGATAAAACACCCTCAGTCACATTTCTTCAGCATAAATAGACATAAAGCTGCATTAGGTTTTAATAGTAGATGACTGTACGTACGCAAATTGATGAAAGTCTGAACATATTTTGCTCAGAGCTGTGCCGATCAACTGATGAACGTAAACAATCGATAGGTGGCGCGATTTGGCGAGTGGCTCGTGAGAAATTATGTCATTAGAAAATACCATGGAAACGTAAGTACCACGGAATCATATGACGGCATGGTTACATATGCTATTTAATGTTATATTATATTGTATTAATGTGGGAATGAAAAAAAGATTTGTTGGTATTCTATTACATCTCTTCATTGAGGACCTTTTGTCCCACCCATTGAGTGCTTTTTGTCATGGGGACATTTAGCCTAGGGGTGTTTTGTCTGAGGGTGTTATGTCCTTGTGGGCCTATTGTCCTACCACCGTTACATACCACCTTTACCACTGTTTTAGACATCACACGTTTTTGGATGCTGGCGTTTACCCTCGCTAAAACGAGGGTAGTTGCGTCAACCAGACCTTACAAATAGTTGGATGACTGCTTTTGTTTCATATAAGGTTGTCTTTTGAAATTTTGTGAAACCATTTACAGTTCTATATCAGCGAAAAACTGCAAATACTTTATTAGCCATCCGAATACCTGGAATGCGATGACATGTTTTACGCCAAACGGCACTTCGACAAAAGAAAGGCCAAGGGAGAGAAAACAGCGATTATGAGCTGAAAGCCTTGACTAATAGTGAAGCTGAAGTTGACTCGAGTATCTGAAAATGTTTGAAAAGTGATACACAAAGTATGTCACCACTATTGCCCAGAACAATGCATATGGCACCTGTTAACAGAATGGTGATTAGTGAGACTTAAATATTTATTCATTTTCGGAGCATATTTGGTATGCAACCAAACTGATTGATATGCTAAAATATGTATGACATCATTGGTAACAGAAACTGCGTTCGAACTTTGAAACACATTCATTGATTTCTTTGTTTTTTTACTCAGCAATATTAATCAACTATGTAAACTGTGACATATATCAACCAAGCCAGTGAACCTGACCACATGATCCCTTCAGTTTTCTCTTACAACAAAAGGATCGATTGCTGACGATTCACTCTTACCCGCATCTTGATGGGTGTTGGGATATCAGTCACCTTGACCCCACTAGTCGGTAGATGTTCTGTTTGTAATTTCTGTTTTTCCCATTTATATAACATATTGAAATCGTGAGGTTACTGGTCTAAATACACGACTTCGTCTAGTTGATAATTTTGTGAGGCCTCCTCCTTGTTGAGAAGTAGAGACCTCTCTCTAAGATGGGGAATTGTGTTGTTGGGGAACCTTGAACAGAGAAGGAAACCGTGAGCACAGAATTGTGACGTCATCCGTTTATTTCTGGAGTGCAAGTGATGGTTAGGACCTACACCTGCCCGCCATATATACCCCTTAACCCGGAACACAGTGATTTGTCATCTCGTGCCACGCACACAGTTTCCATTCAAGATGACCAGCTCGCATGACAAACAAAAACCATCTTTGTTTTAACTGCCTATGTCCATCGTATAGATAGATATGACCGGGGGGAAGAGTTACTTGTGCACAATAGCCCCACTGACTTTTCACATTTTATTGCACCGCAGTGCAGGCATAGATTTTCTGTGCAGTGACATGTTTGCCTAAAGCGATCACTGCGTATAATAAACCAAATGTATTGAGTGAGCATATGTTTGTACCCAAAATATCTATACGATCGCAAACCAAATATTACAATAAAGCTAAATTAATCAATTATATTTTATATACATTTGCTTAATTTTAGCACGATAACAATATCGACAACACAAAAGAAACATACAAGTTCTTAATTTCATGACGATATCAAGAAATAACATATATAAATGTCTTTATGTTTTAGGAATAGTTGGCACAAGCGGCGAACTATGGAAAGACCAAAGAAAGTTCGCTGTCAACACTCTCAGAGAATTAGGGATGGCAAGTTCTGCCGCTGAAGAAAAAATACACCAAGAGTTGAATTTCCTTTTGAAAGCTTTCGAGGATGAAGGTTCAAAGGATTTTGATTGTAAACATCTGATCCTCAATGCTATGTGCAACATAATTTGTGGACTTTGTTTCGGAAAGCGTCAATATGAATACAACGACCCACGATTCATAAAGCTGATAGGCGCAGTAGAAATGATGGCAAGTGACATGGGAAATTCAAACATGGTCGATCTGTTTCCAGCCGTGAGATTGCTACCGGGAGATTTCTTTAATTATAAACGTCTTGTGAAAAACGTAACGGTTTTGAAGAAAGAGGTAGCTCGTCACGCTGAGGACCGCGTCAACAACTTTGACGCAGACAACGTTGAAGATTTCGCCACAGCTTTCCTCAAAGAGGTACGAGGCAGTAAGCAGGAGGGCAAGGCGTTTGATGGTAAAGTGAATTATATGTAATGAGCGGGTGTCTGTATTAATTAACTGATGTATACTCGGTGTCTTCAACCTATTGGTAACACTATTTATTAAAAGTTGTAAAATCTTCGTTTTTGTTTGAGATATATACAACTGAATGTCTTACAAACTTTCTTAACAGTATGGAAAAACACACCAGGCCGATGAAATGTCATTATTACGTTCGTTAAAGCTTAGATGCAACCAACAAAATATACATAATTAAAACACAATTATCCTTTATTCATGAGATATAATATACATTGCAGATTATGAAAAGAAAACCTAACAAATAAACAAAATTATAAGCGTACAATTGCAAATCAAAAGTGCAATATTTTGTTCTTGGGTTTACTACCCTCGAAACGAAGCCCCGGGATACTGAACCCAGTCAGAGCGGGTGGGCGTGCACTTAAGTGTAACGAGTACTTTCATTGGCTGGTTCATTTGCCGATAAGCTCAGGGCTCTCTCTCTCTGTGTGTGTGTGTGTGTGTGTGTGTGTGTGTGTGTGTGTGTGTGTGTGCAGAGAGAGAGAGATGTTGGGTTTTGTAAATACATGCTCATTTATTGTGCATAACATTTTGCAATCAACATCATAATATGTCATGTGTACAAGTATCACACCTGCCTGTCTGTGTAATTGCATAATGTGACAGAGATAGAACTCAGGTGCACGAGCCATAAATCAATGTGTTTTGTTTATGGTGTATAGCCTGATAGGTGTTAGTTCAAATTGCGCGTGGTCAATGATTGAAGTTGTGTATTGCATATTGTCATTAGCAGACAGGCAGGCGGACACATGGGTGTCAATAAAACAGACATTTAGTTTTGTCGATGACAGAGGCATATCAATATCACAGTTAGGAATCCTGACAATGCTCGATAATGACGTTGTTGTTAAGTATCGAACTGAGAAAGTGACTCGGTAAGAAGAACGTGTGGCGAAATAGTCAAATGAAATTATATAACAGTTAAATCGCGCCTGTGAAATATCAACAAAACATTAGAAAAATAGCTCACATCAAAGCCTACTCCGAGTACTCACTGCCAACGAAGGTTTTCCGTCTTGAAATGTCGAACGCCTCAATGATTGACACACAGCTGAGTAGATCTAGAACCTTAACAAGGTTTTTTTTATGTAACGAGTAGATCATTTACTATTTTGGTTGTTTGTGTACACAACCAAGATTAGACTACTCCTGCTCACGACCTTATAATCCGGGCATCCCGGTTCGAGCCGCGCGAACCTATTCACTGCGCATGCGCTTTCTGCGCAGGGCAGCAAAGCTCTGAAACCACTTTTCACCCCAGCTGGGCTTTTTTTAGTGAATCGTTTTACTCCGTTTTCGAGGGATTTTTTTATAGCGTATTTTAAAAAAAAAAACTTTTTAAGTTGAATTTGCATTTTTGATAATTTGTTACTGTAAGTCCAAAGCGTAAGGTATCAGAAGCTGCAAAGTTGTGTTTTACGTTCGATATATTCTGTTACAAATGGCACAATCTTTTTCAAATTTTCAGTATGGAAATTGTCAATATGCCACTTGAATGGCAATGATTTGCACGTGCAAGTCGCTCTATCCATGGAAAGTGGAGGATAATACACATGCATTGATGTTTGTTCACTGTCGTTCACTGTCCAGGTACCTGTTTGAAATCGCAGCTTAAAATGAGACGTTTATTGAAACTTGCTGAAAGGGGTCAGGCTATAGGCCTTTTGGAATCTGGCCAAACTCAGCGTCAGGTTGCTGTCCGCCTTAATGTGAGTCAGAGTGCTATTGGTAGACTGTGGCAGAGAATTCAAGCCAATGGGTCCGTGGAATATGCTCGTCAACCAGGTCGCCCCAGTCACAATTGTCCGAGCTAATAGGCACATGATTAACACTGCCTTACGTAACAGATTCTTTAACGTAGCAGATCTTCAGACAGAACACTTCAATGTTAACAATGTAAGGATATCCAGGAGCACCGTTTGCCGGCGTTTAAGGGCAGGCGGACTCCGGTGTAGGCGACCTGCAGTTCGTCCACCACTAACACCACGTCACATCGAGGCGCGTTTGAGATGGAGTAGACATCATGGCCGCTGGAATCAACGTCAATCGTCTCGTGTGTTCTTCACAGATGAAAGCAGATTAAATTTGTCCTTCCATGATGGCCGGCAGAGGATTTATCGTGGCAATGGAGAGCTAATCACAGATGCAACTGGGGCCACGCATAACTGATTTGTCGGGAGTCAGTCATGGTTTGGGCAGGAGTAACTTATACTGCATGTACTTCACTGCCCGCGGTTATCTTACCGGACAGCGTTATCTGAAGGACATTCTGGCTCCTATAGCAGTACCATTCCTGCAAGCTATGCATGGCTTTTATGGTCGACCCTCTTTACTGCAAGACGACCTAGGCCTCATAGGGCCAGGTTTGTCACAGAATTCCTTAGGCAGCAGGGCGTAGAGTGAATGGAGTAGTCAGCATGCTCGCCAGATCTCAACCCAATTGAGCATGCCTGGGATGAACTCGAAGGACGTGTGTACACACGTCGCCCAGCACCAGTGCATCTCCCAGGACTCCACAGAGCTCTAGTAGAGGAATGGAATGCGATTCCGCAAGCTTTCTTTATGAACTTGATAAGGAGCATGACCGAGGTGCACCTGTGTCTTGGACGTTCGAGGAGGGTACACAAGATATCGAATGACCGAGTGCTTCATGTTTGACATTTACATTTTGGTGATTTGGTCTATATATAACTGATATTTGCTGGTGCCGTTTGAACTTTTTGTCTGTATGTCACGATGTATCACGTTTGTCAACACATTAAACATATAATGACAATCTTAGTTCTATTATTTCTGAGAAATGTTCTTTACACGTGCTATATATCATTTGACCCTTTATTAATGACGCCCAGTATATTTGTATGCAAATAGGAAGCATACCTTTGTTATAATGTGGAGAAGGCTTTAAAACCAAATGTTGTTGATGCTTATGATGTGGTCGGATAGAACTCTTAGGTAGAAGTTTGTTGCTTTAAATTAATAATTGCAAACAGTCTCCTCATGGTCCCTTTAAACGAGGAGTTAGTACTCACAGTCACGAAATCTATTGCTTTACATTTTACAAATGTCGCACAATTTTATAAATTTTAAACAATCTCCTGTTGGCACAAACAGTTAAATATAGTAATTGAAGTCACGAAATATATTACAAATGTTGCATTGTGTTAAGAAAAGATTACCATTTCTGTTTAGAAAGTCACCTACATATGATTCTGACTGACTTCTTTGCTCCCGGAACGTTTGATGTCGGCAACAGCCTCAACTGGTCACTTCTATATCTACTCCACTACCCGGAGGTCCAGGAGAAGTGCTTCCAGCTGATCAAAGAACACATCGGGCTGGAGAGACTACCCACGATGATGGACAAACCCAACCTTCCTTACGTTGAGGCTGTGTATGCAGAAGTGTTGAGACACGCAGATGCGGTCCCCACAGGAATGCCCTATACAGTCCCCCACAATGTCCAGTTCATGGGCTACACCATCCCTGAGGGTGTCACTATATTGCCCGTGTTAAATTCAGTGCTTCACGATCCGGTGGCGTGGGGGGATCTTCGCAATTTCAGACCCGATCGTTTTCTGAACGATGAAGGGAAATTCCAAAAGAGGGAGGAATTCGTGCCCTTTTCCCTTGGTAAGACTTTAACTGATGTTGTAAACGTTTCTGATTTTGTTGCTGATACTACCAATAATAGTGACTGTTCCTTTTGATAGTAATTGGTGTTTGGCAAGACTCTGGGAAAACAAGATAAATAACAATAAGGGCTTGGTAACGCTTCTCTGTGAGGGGCCTAGACAGGGTCGAGTTGTTCCCCTCTCACGTTGGTTCAACACTGGGTAACACACCAACACGAAGTAAACACTGTCAGCCATATTGACCTTAGGGATTGAGACAAATGTAGAATACGTAAGTCGAAAATCTGAAATTCAGAGCTCAACGCTCACAATAAAGTCAACTCCACAAATGCTTCATATATATTGCATATACTTTTATTGGTGTTGATCGTACTAAATAAGACATTCAGAATACTGATATCCTAACAAAGAATCATATCAATGCATGCCCTCACCCTCGCTCTCAAGAACTCATAATGAAAGGATTTCCACAGTTTTTATAAATGAGGATTTTAGACATAATCACAAGGTCAATGTTGACTTTGTTGGTGGTTCTGTACTGGACGACGGTACAGAAATGAGTGTCAACCAAGCCTTCAGGTTTTCAAGGAAAGGCACTCTAAACGTACACTGCACCATGTTTTGAAAAGCAATTGTTCGTTCGCTTGGATAATATCTGCTGGACTGAAAATGAAAACAGAACTATAACGATATCAAATATCATGGTGTAGTCAAACCCCACAAGTATGGTAAGCAAAAAAGGTATATCATTTGTGCTGATCATGCAATAATCGTTCCTATATTTTAATTTGTTTGGCAGGACGCCGTGCTTGTTTGGGACAGTCTTTGGTCCGTATGGAACAGTTCCTGATTCTGACCACCTTGATTCAAAGGTTCAAGTTGGTCCCTCCCAGTGGAACGTTGGCACCCCTGACAGGAATAATGGGTCTTGCCCATACTGCTCCCCATTTCAAGTGCAAAGTAATACCAAGGAACATTTGAGATGAAGAGCACCGTTTCATAATAATTATATGCGCTTGTACGGTAGGTTTCTATGCGAAACGTTTTCCATTTCTGTTATTGAGAATCTAGGAATCTCGACCTAAATGTAACATTTGAAACCCCGACTAAGAAGGTCGGTTCTAAATGAAATGTCCAGGCATCCTATTTGTTAACTGGCAATACACTCCCTGTTGTGTATGTACTTTGAGGGCCTCTCTTGACCTACATTAACACTGCAGTTGCATTCAGAAACGACAGCCTGCGTCCAAAGTTTCACATACCCCGTATACCGCGTCGTTATGTATTCAGACAAAATACTGTCTTTAGAAGGCATTTTAGAAGTTGTAAAGATGTGACGGTTTCATAAAATATAGTACAAATAGTTTTAAATCTCCTATTGTGTTCTGTATTTCAGCATTAGCATTCAGCAAGCAAAATTCAGAATAAACCTTCACAGAGCATCGACCACGACTTGTCAGTATATTTAATTCCATATATTCTTCTGACCTACATTAACATTGCAAGTCGTTTGCTGTTTGGGTTGAACTCATCTAAAATGCAGTTGCATTCAGAAACGACAGCCTGCGTCCAAAGTCTCACATGCCCCGTATGCCGCGTCGTTATGTATTCAGAACAAAATACTGTCTTTGAGAGGCATTTTAGAAGTTGTAAAGATGAAGGAAATCCGAGTTCTATGGATATTCAACTTCTTTATTGCAATGACTGCGACGTTTCGGCGTAGATATTAACACCCTTATCAAACAAGTGATGATCGGATGTACTTCTTCTCCAAGTTGCTGATTGTCTTAATGGACTCAATTGCCACGTCTCCATGTAGACGGCGTATAACTTCTTTGAGATACGTTTTAGAAGTTGTGAAGATGAAGGAAAACCAAGTTCTAGATAATGAAAGAAATGTGCGGAGTAAATTCATTCGCAAGGGAAGAATTTGGTTTGTTTCGTTCTGGCTGCGGTCGCAAATGTTATGCTGAAATAGTGCGTACAGAAAAATTCTTTCAGGAAACAGAGCAAATGTGACGGTTTCATAAAATAGAGTAAAAATAGTTTCATATCTCCTATTGTGTTCTGTATTTCAGCATTTGCATTCAGCAAGCAACATTCAGAATAAACCTTCACAGAGCATCGACCACGACCTGTCAATATATTAAATTCCATATATTCTTCTGAATATAAATGCAATGTATATTTCCAGAAAGCATTCAGTGTTCACTCTTATTGTGTTGGTGACTTCTGGTAGAGTATTCTCCCTTGATTAAGACAGAATATCAGAATCTGTTTCACATTCCACAGTCCAGTAAACGTTTTGAAGACTATTGAAATGCCTTACAGACAATGTGAAAACCGTACCGTGGTATGTATTGCAGCACCGGGATTATTAATTGCCAAACAAACGAAGTTCATTGCAACATTAACTCTGAGTAAACTCCGAGACTTTTAAACTTGTCCGACGTTTATCGTTGCAGGATCAATGATACAATTTATTTAATAAAGTGTATGTATGACGCAGTTAATGTACGCTCAAAGTGCTACATTAGTTACATGTAGCATTGTCATTTACCATATGGAACTGGAACTGGAACTAAAATATCGCTATTTGACGAAATGGTTGTGAACAAACTCTTGGGTGTTTCTTGAAATAACGCCGCTCTCAGATTTAATGTTGGTTCTAAATAACAGACTGGACCAGACAAACCAGTGATCAATATTATGAGCAATGTCACAATTAACTAATCACCGAGCCTCCTCATTTCAGTCGCCAAGCAAAGGTTGTAAAATCACCAAAAACGTTGTGCAATGTTGTGTTCATAATGAACTCGTATGTTCTAACCTTTTGTTCAAAACGTTAGGTGTATCTCAAAGAACTTTGTTTGATATATTAATATTGACGAGTTATTTCTGTATGTATCATACGCTATGTGACACGCGAAAAATTAAAATAGTATTTATTCTTCTTCAGTGAGTGAGTGAGTTTAGTTTTACGCCGCACTCAGCAATACCTTCAGTGACAACCAGACTGATAAATAAAGAATTTTATGAAGGTAAGCAGTTTCTGATTAGCGTCGGTTTAATATACCACTGACGAAACATGTACAACGACTGAAGAAAGTTTTCAAGATTTGTTAAGATATTACAAATGTGTTTCATTTCATTAAACCAAACGAAAAGTAGAAGCCACAAAACTATTCCAGAATCGTTAACAATGTCAGCTAAAAGTTCAATGTACAAAACTTCAATGTACTGTTCCGAAATAGCTGTATCATTAACCTTCTAGCGCCTAACAGGCAGCTTTTGTCGGGAGTCGAAATGGTAATATGTTACGTCTTTCAGAAATAAGTCGTGCACTGAAGCTGAAATGTTCATCTCTAGTTTTATAGTGAATCGTGCCAAAGGTGTTACGTCGTGTCAGGGCGTGAGGTCACACTTCATAAACAGGTACGTACTGTCCTACTCCAGATGGTCACGTGTCAAATCACTCCCGGGGGTTGTCTTGGGTGTGTCAATATGTTCAGGGAGGACGAACGCGTCAAATGTTTTTAATTGACAATTTGTTCAGAAACAGTTATGGTTCTAAAAAATGCATAGCTCATACACATGCTTACATGCATTCTTAGTGCATTCTTGATTGCTACACAAACACGTTTTCTTTATCTCAGCAATAGATTTATAATGTTCTTTTCTTTAAGGTACTTTGTATCATCAGATCAAGTGGGAGTTTTAGAACTGACTCAAAAACACTATTGCGTTTATGGACGTATGAATGTAGATAAAATAGTATTAACACAGTGTGGATTTCAATAATCCTCACCAAAATGACCCGTGAAGATCCATGGTAAATGGTCTTCAGCAACCCATTTAGATTCGTAAGACTAGGGATCGCCGCTCACTTTCTTTGAAGTTACCCAGATCAATGCCATGCTGTTGATCACTTTGTCTGAACTCGATTATTTACAGACCGCCGCCATATAGCATATTGCTGACACCGGTTCTTTCACTTTTAGATTATATGCACGCCCTTTCTTTGAAGTTACCCTGCCCTTTCTGAATCCTAGGGGAACACTGCACACGGGTTCTTACGTTTATAACGAATTAAATGCAAAAAAAAACCCACTTTATTAAGTCGAATGAGTGAATCAATAATAATAACAGACTACTCGTTTAATTATTAGCACAAAAAGAACAGTAGACAACAATGCAAGCCGTCCATTCTATTATGGACCAATCAAGAAATACATCAAGTACATCGGAAATCCATCAGTAGTTCGGTCTATGCAAACATTAACGCAAAATATTATCTTGTGGCAAATTAATGAAACGGAATAACTTGCACGTTATTTATAGTTTATTTATTAATTGTATATGCACTTATTTGTAGGCCATGAAATACTTTTACCTGGATATTCAACCACAGTGATATACCTTAGGCACAGTAATAAAGTATAAATTAGGCATTCGTATAGCATTACGCAAAACATATATTTTTAACATTCGATTACATTGCAAAACTTATGAATCGTTTATAAACTACACTAAGGTTCTGAAACTTTGAAACCATCTTCGAGGCAGGTTTCGCAGTTTCGGTTTCGCGTTCTCTCACAAGAAACATGGCGGAAACGAAGTTGAGCTGATCTTGGTGGCAAAATAGAGCAGTTGTTTCTGTATCCAAAAATGAGAAAAAAATGAAAGGAGAACTAGGAAAATATTATTTAAAACCCCAGTCTATTGAACATGTCTATTTTATGTAAC
The DNA here is from genome assembly GCF_003918875.1 of Haliotis rubra. Classification (NCBI taxonomy): domain Eukaryota; kingdom Metazoa; phylum Mollusca; class Gastropoda; order Lepetellida; family Haliotidae; genus Haliotis; species Haliotis rubra. The sequence continues at coordinate 202,960 of NW_025767518.1, forward strand.
TTGTATACATATAATTACTTGTAACTGTATAATTACATATACGCAAATATTTACCTCCAAAAGCATCTCATCTCTTTATTATTTTTTAATTTCCTCATAAAATGACAAAAATGCAGTTATTCGATTCGTTCCACATATATAGTAGCTTTGTCATATATTTTCTATCCATTTTGAAACCGGATGGTGAAACCATCCACTCACTCCTTTATAAAACTAGAAACTGGTTTCACTTTGAAACCATGTATCCGAAATTCTACCATGAATCAAGAAAATACTAGATTCTGATTGGTTGTTCAGAAAAATCAGACGGCATCAATTGTGGATTGACGCTCATCTGATTGTAAGGCCGCTTCACCGCGCATTGACAAATCTTATTGTGAGAACTACTTCCGTTTGACCACAATGATGGCGGATCATAACAACAACTCCATGGATTTTGACGCTGACTTTCGAATATTCCACATAGGCAATTGGAAATTTTTGGATTAAAAATGCGTTTGATTTCATTGCGCTTCACTGCCGCACTACTTCAGCTTGACCACCAACAGGACTAATATCAACACAACAGACGTGATGGAAATGCTGATAAAACATTTATTTAACCTCGAAAAATACAATTATATGATTCCCCTCACAATTACGAGGGAACCTAACTATCATATTACCTTCTATTATAAAAATATTCAAACTCAGTTACAATACACAGCCCCAAACATAAACAAAACAATATCTAACATATAAATCAGAAAGCCTTGTAAAAATACATCCCTATCTATACAAAATATGCAGCAAAACATTAGTAAACATTTACCTACCTGGTAAATGGTATATTTAATTCCGTTTAGAATGGGAAATTTGCAAGATAGATCTAACGGTCTGGCGAAACACCACATTTATGCCACTCATAGTCATACTCCATCCTATCCCGTTGCATCGTTCACAAAATAATTCTGCTCTCTGCCAGCTTCCCCGCAAGGTTGTCACTGTTATGTTCATCTACTTTGAAAAACGCTTGGACACAGTCCAGTCCCAAACGATGAAAACAAAGTTCCAAGGAATCACAAGTTAGTCGCATGTACACTAAGCAGCAGCACTGTCACCCTTTTGTCGCATGCCGGGGTGGAGGCAGTACGTGAAATCATGATTGGCCGGTCATAAAATCAACAGTCTTTGTTGAATTACAGGTCGTAGGTTGATCAGGAAAGGATCTATTCTTCGATTCTGCAGGGTTCGGATTCGACAGTCATTCAAGTATTGCCCACTGGGAGCACCTTTAGAATACAGCACCACAACTTCTCGTGAGGACGATCTCTGCCGTAGGTCACGTGTCATTAAGACAAGCAACCAGTTTGTGAGAACAGGTCGGACGCGAACCCGCGACCTTCGGATTGTTAGCTCGACAGCTAACCGACTGAGATACGTCCACACTGTTGCGCAATGTGCAAATTTATCGAGTCATTCCTGTGATTCACGGAAATGAACGGAAAGAGTCGAATAGATCACGGACAATTACGATTGCTACGGGTAGAATTGGTGTCTCGTGATTTTATTCTCCGGACAATTTCCGAATGGATCCGATGCCATTTGGCACGCTCGTCCCGTTCCGTAATCTACAAATTAACGTGTGGCGTGGAATGAGCCGATATGCCTCAAACTGAAAAGGGTTGTTGACGTCAGGCGTCAGACGTAGATTTCACGGTGCATGCATGAATGACGCGCTTTTATATAAATCGGTGATTTTGTGACAGAAAAGTGATGTAGGGAACACTGTAAGGATAATGTGGATCACACTAAAGAACGAGGGAGACATGAGTATGTGTAGTGACGGCACTCGGGTGAGTTAGCCTTCGAATCATTACTTTACAAAATTTATGTTGCGTGTGAAAGAGACTTGAGTGCAAATTCCAGACCAATTTCCATTAGCCCAAAATTTCTACATTAAACCATTTCATAATGTACTTTCGACGTTTTTTGATTTCCCGTTTTGTGTGAAAAAAAAAAGTATTAAATGCAAAACGGAAAAACAACAAATGGTACTCACGTATTACACCGGACATGTACCTGCTATATTGGATAAGGTCCCCAACCCTAACCCTAACCCCTAAACCCTAAACCCTCAGCCCTAACCCTAACCCTAACCCTTGAAATAATCCTAATAAATACCACCGGACATGTACCTACTATACTGCATTAGGTCCCCAACCCTAACCCTAAACCCTAAACCCTAAAAAATCCTAATCCTAGTGCTAGTGCTAGTCCTAGCCCTAGCCCCAATCCCTTGAATTAATCCTAATAAATAGAATGCATTGACCGAACCGGCACAAACACGACTGACGTGTAATGCATTATTACCGCTTCGAAAAATAAAATACTAATAAAACACTTTTCTATGTAATGGTTGCAAATTACTGAATGACAAAAATATATATGTAAATTAAAAAATTACAAAATACACAAAACATAACACCTCAGCATGGATGCGATGTTTATACAATAGACTGGGCTATACCCGAGTCAAAGAACATCGCACCTCTGTTGCTAATTCCGACACCAAATCAGCTATCTCTGACCACATCAAAGCCAACCCCAATCATCAAATGGAGTGGTCCGACATCACCATTCTCGCCAACAACCAAACGGACTTCACTAAACGCAAGCTCACAGAAGCCATTCACATCAAACGCCACAAGCCTACCATCAACCGTGACCAAGGATACTTCATTCCATCTGCTTATGATCCACTCCTCCACCAAGCCCAGTCTATTGTATAAACATCGCATCCATTGTATAAACATCTCATTGTAACTACATCTCTGGCTTCCATTCACTATCCTTTATGTACTCACTGGCTTCATCAGCTTACTGCTTTAGCCAATCATGGCAATTATGTTGTTTCCTTTGTCTATTATGTTGTTTCATTGTTATATACAGTATATATATGCAGCTCCTACACTTCATGTATCACTCTTGCTTGACAACGGTACAAGAATCTGTATCGAAACGTCGCACTCACCAAAATAAAGAAGTTGTTATCCATAAAACTTGTTATATATTGATTCAATTATAGTGTGGCCAGGGGGTACAGTTTCACGGCACACGAAACAATAGGCTGGTTTTAGTCGTGTGGAGTTGGGATGAAAAACCCAAAGGTCTCGGGTATTACATAATTGCATTGAATAAACGGTAATTTGATTTCTTTGGACAGAATATTTTTATGTTGTAATGTAAAAAATACGAACGGCACCTACCGCTCCCTTCACAGACGAGTTCAATTCGCCTCTCGATCCATGCCGGATTACGCAGTGTCTTCCGCAGAGCGAGGAAGTTCGATTTTAAATGGTTCATGGTAGAATGGAGATAACCCTAGTGTGTTTGAAAATCAGAGACATGCTTTACTGAATTGATGGTAACTAAATATATCAATTGAAACCTCACGCTACGCGTTCGGTTCCAATTGAAAGTTAGTCGCCATCAATTCAGTAAAGCATGTCTCTGATTTTCAAACACACTAGGTTTATCTCCTAACTAGACACTCGTTTATAACAGGAGAAACCAGTTTCAGAAACCCAAACCAGTTTCGCAATAATCGAACAGACCCTAAGTGAGTGAGTGAGTGAGTTTAGTTTTACGCCGCACTCAGCAATATCCCAGCTATATGGCGGCGGTCTGTAAATAATCGAGTCTGGACCAGACAATCCAGTGATCAACAGCATGAGCATCGATCTGCGCAATTGGGAACCGATGACATGTGTCAACCAAGTCAGCGAAACTGACCACCCGATCCCATTAGTCGCCTTTTACGACAAGCATAGTCGCCTTTTATGGCAAGCACATGGGTTGCTGAAGACCTATTCTACCCCGGATCTTCACGGGTCACAGACCCTAAGTCAAGCTGTATGACCGTCCAGTTAAATAGAATTTACAATTGTGGAATGGTATGAAATAATAAGTTTTTTATTAATACAAGGTGAAGTTGTTTTACTTGGTGATATCCAACTGGTAGTTTGTGAAATAGCTACAAGTCTTCACAAAGGTTAACAAAGACACACGGACTCTCTCTGTTGTAAATCGGTATATAGTTCCAAATGCACGTCTTGCTGGAGGTAAGGAATCACATCAACCAAGTCCTCACTTTGTTGTCTTGAGTGACAGGTGAAATCTAACACCCTGCCATTGTTCCTAATGGTGGTGTCTGCTGAATAGGCGTGCAAGTTCGGCATTCCAAACTAAATACATGTTAAGAATACGTTAATATGCTGTATTAAAGAGAAAGAGTATAGCTGTTGTAGAGAGTTTCAACAAATAGGTAAATTAATATAGAAAACAATCGAAGCCAGAGATTCATCAAACTGGATTTCAATTCGGCGTATCGATCCCCGGCCGCGTCATACCAAAAGACGTTACAATATGGTACTTGTTGGTCCCTGCATGGCGCTCGGCATTGATGGGTACAACAAGGACTGGTCGGCTCGCAGTCAGTATAATGTGTCTGAGTGGGGTATTCATGTTTCACTGCGGCGTGGTATCTCAGTGGGCTAGCACTATAAAACCAGCTTAAGTCTGGACTAGTACAAGCAGCCGCACATACACATACACACGCATGCACGTCGTCATATGAGCGAAATATTCTCAAGCACGACGTTAAACCCAATTTCACCTCACCTCACCTCACCTCAATTCGGCGCAACAGGAAATATAGCGAGAAAATATAAAGAGTGAGTGAGTTCAGTTTTACGCCGCTTTTAGTAATATTCAAGCAATATCACAGCGGGGAATACTTCAACCACTAGGCTACCCCACCGCCCCAGAATTATATGAATGGATTATTGAAACAAATGCCACGAAGAAAGGTTGCTGAATCTCACTACCAACAGACACAACACACCACCCAGACCTAGACGGTTATTTCATTCTATGATCCTGGGAACTAGAAACCCAATCGATTACTTCACCTACACAAGCCATTCATGCACCAAATTATGGGCTCATGGGTATATGGCCTTTATACTGAATAAACCCTGTCAATCTGCTTGTCTAATGCTGAACATTTTCGCTGTTGCATTTTCTCATGTAAGTCCGAAAAATGTATCGCTTTCTGGCAATGACACAGAATATTGTGGGGAAATATTCCTTTGCTAGTCTATGTTGTACTTATACGTTACTATTTCTATTTTTAGGCATCCCTCACAATATCCAAAGGTTGGTCAACTAAATTCTTGCATGGTACTAAATATTTGTGGATTCTATGACCGCATGGGTGCATTCTCGTGCCACATGGGGCGGTGGGGTTAGCCTAGTTCGCCCGTGACGCCGTAGGCCCGGGTTCGATTCCCCACATGGGTACAATGTGTGAAGGCCATTTCTGGTGTCCCCCGCCATGATATTGCTGGAATATTTCTAAAAGCGGCGTAAAACCATACTCATACCATAAAGTATAATATTTATTTTGTGTACAGAATACTAAACTCGCTTCCGTGTGTTACCATTTTATTAAACTATATAATGGTTTGGTATCAAACGAGCGAAAGCGACTTTGATACTAAATCTTTCACGAGTTAAATAAAAATAGTATTTCACGGAAGCGAGTTTAAGGCTTTAATTCTGGGCCTAGATTTTCGAAGCCCTCTTGGCGCTAAGATAGTCGTAAGTGCCATACATTAACATTCACTTACGACTATCTTAGGGCTTAGAAACTTCGAAAATCTAAAACCCTGTTTAATACTCTCTGTCAGCTTTCTGCATGTCAGTAGAGATTACTAAACGAGTGTCTGTCAGATACCATTTATCTTACAACGAGGTTGTTTCAAAACGTATTTAACGAGCGAAAGCGAGTTAAATACGTTTTTGAAACTAACAGTCATAAGATAAATGGTATCTGACTGAACGACAATACAATAATCTGTTTCTTACACACCATAAAATCGTATCATTTTATGGTCGAATAGATTCAAATTTCATGTTTTCTAATCGTAGGTGCGCAATAATACACAACACAACGTTTATGAATGAGTGACGTCACTTGGCTTCCTAATCACTACTCATCCCCATGGTGACCCTCCACAAAAAGGTTTCTGCCACCTCTTCGCATCATCAAGGCAATGGTGATAATGATAACTAGATAAGATCACTGAAAATTAATTAAACCCTCTAAAACGATGATGTTACCATGCAAATGTGGATGATTTTAATTCTTGCAAGCGTAAAATATTTGAGCGTGTGACGTCATCGTTATCGCTTGGTGGTTGTCGTCATCATCGGAAGATTGTTTTGGATATCTCTGCACATTGGGGATCTGTACTTGTGTACCAGTTTACGTTCAATGTTCTACCATCGACCGGAGCCAAAAGTTTTGAGTGTGTGTAATTAGGTGCACCCAGTGTGCTTGAATGTGACATTGCTGAGGTTACGTTCACTGTCAATGGGGGACTACTCTTCTTCGCCACATCCTTCTCGTTTTCCCGAGCCAGAAACTGCCACTTGGAATGTAATGGAATTTACGGAGTTTTCAGTATGAAATGTGAGTTGATTACATCCTGTAAGTTATCAAGACATAAACTTTTCATTATCATGCGTCGGAGGAATATCTTGAGCAATGACTTATGTGTAGATCAACCGTTCCTGTACATGTTCGATTGAACAGAAAGGACGTGTGCCGCCATTTGCACTCATGAAACCTTGCAAAACGTACCATGTTGTACATTGTTTCAACGAGTGTGTTTTGGTTCAGATTGTCATGAGTGAATTTGATAACATTGGAATCGCATAGTATCTCGGAGCTGGAAGTGGGTCTCCATCATGTGTATCAGTGAAAATGTCATCTTCATCAATGCATCAAAGAAACAACAAGGCAGATCTCTCGACAGGCACTGACGTTATCGTGTCAGGTATTTTTTGCAAGACGACACATTACACTTGTCGCATCTCTCAGTAAAAGTACCAGTGTTGTACATTTTGAATATTCGAAGGGAATCAAGGGCTTTATCTCTAACGGTGATTTTCACATAATTGTTTACACAGGTATCACAGATTGTTGGAGGAGCCATTTTGAATTCATGACTAGAAATCAATAGTATTAATAAAAGGGAATTAGAAGATAATAGAATTGTGTTATATTTATTCTACTTGTGACTCATTGTATAAATACATGTTTATGTTGCAATCGCGAAAATAACAATTAGGTGTAAAGGGAATTTTTTTTGCACGAGTAACAGGTTTCTGTTCGATTGAAGCACGAGTAACTTATCAATGAATTTTAATCAGGAAAGTAGTCCGTCATAACCTGACCCTAGGTCATCACCATGGAGTAGCCAATCACGGGATTAGAAATCGATCCCACACATATGTGTGATACCAGTTTTCTCACATGGGTTTCACCCACGGGTGTGTAAGAAATCAGGGTCTGATACTGTGACAGAGGTATTAGCATTGTGACGTCATAACTGTAACCATTATGACGTCATACTATTACACTGCTGTATCTTCCACGGGCGAGTAATAAATTTTATTACCCACGTGGTCAACGTATGGGAGTTGCATACTAATCTCGTACGTCACACGTGTGTCGTATCGCGTTGACCTGTGTCGTAACGACTTGACCTGAGATTCTAACGATTTGATTGGATAACCGATGACCTCTCAGTTAGGTCATGTTGTGACGGAACTACTTTTTTCATTCATAACAAACACGTGAATTCATTCATTCTACAAATGTTACTACAACGAGACATCTCACATGATCGTGATTACTTGAAATATTACAAAACACATAAAAGTTAAATATTAAAACTACAAGAACACTAGTATACGTATCAATCCACAAATTCTAATTAATTTACAGTTTTTTGAAAATAGATAAAGTTCGTCTGCTGTGTTTTGCTGTTTTGCTCATGAGAAAACATGGCCACTCCGTTCGTGTTAATGACTCCGTGAAAATCGATGGAACAGTTCGAGGAGAGTCACTTCCACCGTTAAACCTCTGGGAACATTCAGTGTTTTAATGTCAAAACTTTGGATGGGAAATAAGGCAAATACACAGACACAGACTTACTGTGGTTCCTGAAACTGTATCAATGGCCCCTCCCACTAGCATTGATCAGCTGTCACTACCGGAGGATATTTTGGAAGAATTTATGAAGATAACTTCTTTGAGGAGGTAAATGATGAAAGTTCTTTCAGCTATGATTGTTCAAACATCGACAGTTACATCCAACAAAATCGGAATCAAAACACTTGGCGAAAGACTGACTATGACATAAACATTCTCATGAAGTTCATGAAGTCAAATGGCGACACAAGACCAGTTGAAACTATACCCCCGCCAGAACTGTGTGACATTTTGTGCACCTTTTTCATTGAAATAAAGAAATCTAATGGCGAGGATTATGGGCCCAACTCACTTACATCAAAACTGTCCAGTTTTGACAGATATTTGAAAGGTAGAGGGTACGAAAAGTCGTTACTTAATGACGGGAATTCTCCAAAGTACGCGAGGTTCTATCAACTAAACAAAAGATCCTGAAGAGTGAGGGGCTCGGCAACTTACCTAATAGGGCTGAAAGTCTGTCTCCAGAGGAAATCCAAACACTCTACGATTCCGGAGAATTAGGTCCTAGTAATCCAAAGGGGATATTAAACACATTGTGGTGGAACAATACCAGGCATTTTGGCATCCGAAGTGTTAAACCACATCCTTGATGAGATGGGGAGACATTCAGGTGAAAACAGATTCTGACGGAGGAGAGTTCTTGGAGTATAATGAACGCCAAACTAAAACCCGCACCGGCAGTGACATTCGCAACGTCGAGACGTCATCTCCCCGTGCATGGGCCACTAACGACGCTCGCTGTCCCGTATCCCTGTACAGGTTGTACGCCAGTCTCCGTCCTAGAGATTACTGCTCTCCTGACACGCCTTTTATTTGGCCACAAATTCAAAGTCAGCTCAAAAGATAACCATCCTTGGTTTTAAACGCGGTGCCGTTGGCAAAATAAACTTGGATCCATAATGAGGAGAATGGCTAGTTCAGTTGGCATTACCGGCAAACGTTTGACAAACCATTCAGCTAGAAAGACCACGATTCAGTCTCTTCGTTCCAGTGGTGTTGCTGGGACTGAGATAATGCAGATTTCGGGACACAAAACATTCAGAGCGTGAACAATTACTCTAGTATCACAACTGTCCAGCACCGTCAGCTGAGTAACATGATTTCCTGTGATGGTGACCTTGCCCTTCCGCAAACCATGGCGTCACATTCCAATGCAGTCACTGCTAGCGTATATGCTAGGCCATCACCGACACCAAATTCTGCTCGTTCTGAGTTTGTCAACTCAGTATTCTCTGCCCCAATCTATGGTGGAACAATAAACATTAACTTCTGTAGTAACCACTGTCAGGTCGAGGGAAAGCCTGAAAATTCCACTTCGTGTCAAGTGACCGATAGCGCCGACTCAAACTTAAACTAACACGTGAAGTGACGGTTGACGGTATGTCATGCGGGGTGATGCGAGTTGCAAATTGATCGTTCGTTATTATTCTATGATGAGAAAAATTTGATTCTCTTGAAGCTTGTGTTTGCTGTTATTAAAATGTTAAACCGTTTCCACAAGTTTTGTCTTCATTATTAAGTAAAAAAACAAGCACTATTTTCAATTGCGCATATTCAGGAATGTCAAAAAAAAGTGCAAAGGTTAGTGCGCAACAAAACCTATTTATGAAACCGGTTTCGGTTTGAAAGCCTAAAAAATAACAAAAATACGCTATTTTGTCAATTTAAATGCATGTAAGACGTGGGTAATAAATAAAATACCACACTCGGTCTCATTACATACAATTATACACGAAACTCGTGACCTTCCTATGGTATCTGACCTCGCTTTCGCTCGGTCAGATACCATAAAGGCTACACTCGTTCGTATAATTCGTAATATGTAATGATCGTGTAGTATTCTTCTATGCTACATATAGCCACAAGTAGCCATTTACCAATATACGGAAATATTCAGCCGATTGTCATTGATAGCAAGGGACATAACTCTGCACATACAGACGCGACTGGTTCCCTCCCCATCACCAGCGTCACTGTCACAAAAATGGAAAAATATTTGGCGACTTACTTTATCGGGTAAACTTTAATTGGTGACTTCCTCTTGCATACGATGACGCAGCTAGATACAAGCAGACAGAAGGATAGTATTCCGACCATGCTCTGAAGAAGAAGGAGCTCGGTCTGTGTCTTGCAAGCCTCAGCTCCTACCAGGTCGTCACGAGGGCCATCACTGACGGCGTGCACGTCGACACTGACCCAGCCGTCAATGTATCGGTCAGGTTCATGTAGGTCGTACGCCTGAACGTGGAGGCAGTTGTACGCAGCGACATCTTTGTTGAATGATTCAGTTGTCGTGACTTGCCCAGTCTTGGCATCAATGGTGTTTGCTCCAGCCACCTGGCGGGCTTTCTCTACAACAGGTAAGGTTGGCGACTTTTCACAATGTACACATGATTCTAATTCAACTTAGTATGTAACACGATTTCTGATTGGTCAATGCTATAAATTTCCGACCGTATAATCAGCATATACGGTCGCAATTTGAAAACCGATTCACCGAAACCTTTGAATGTATCCCTGCACTATTGGGGTAACGCTGTTTCGCAGGACATTGTCATTTGCAGAAGCCATTGGTCAATTAACTCCCCTATCCAGCTAAAATCGGTGGGATTTGTGTTAAAAAAGACAAAACAGTATCATAAATTTAATTTTAAGTTCAAACAACTTACTCGCAACGGGCAGTTGACCCAACACTGTTAGATCATGAAACAAGGTTTATGACGTCATTATGGAGCGTGACGTCACCTGCTATGACGTCATTGACAACAGAACTGATAATGGCCCGTAGTTGAGGAATCAGCGGGCCGCTCATTTCTGTAACTAGAGGGCGGTTTCATCATAATTCCGTCCATTTTATCTATAATACTATGATCTATTCATCATTGTCAAATTTAGTCTGTGTGCACATAATAAACGTGTGTAGTTTGAAAAGGGAACTACTTTCTCTGGCGATGGTGTAAGTTGAAGGAGTGATATGATTAACCTTTGACCTAGAGGAACTTTGACCTGGTTTAAATAATGAATTTCTTTCACGAAAAAACAGCGTAAAACGAGTTGAACTAGAATGGGGATAACTGTACTGTGTTTGACGAATTGGGGACGTATACCGGTGGTTATATAGCCGCAAATTTAACGTTATATCGGCTCCGCTTACGCGTCGCCGATATAACTAAATTTGCGGCTATATAACCACCGGGTTAGAATTGTTCTACCCATGCTAATCGTAAGACGTGGCTAACGGGATCGGGTGGTGAGGGCCGCTGACTTGGTTGACACATGTCATCGTATCCCAGTTACGTGGATAATGATGATGTTAAAACACTGGACGGTCTGGTCCTGACTCGACTCAAAGACCTCTGTCCTTGAGATGGAGTACTGGAATTCGCCAGTTAAACGACAAACAGACAGACACCAACATGTAAATGTACAAATGCATCAGACGCGCTGGTGAACCGGATCATATTTGTTTATTTGTTGATGAACGTCGCACTCGTCTGTATTCATGCTATATAGCGGCGGTCTGTAAATAATCGAATCTGGACCAAACAATCCAGTGATCAACAGCATGCACATGAACTTTCATCTACGCAAATAGGACATGATGACAGGTGTCAGCCAAGTGTCAGATAAGTCAGCGAGCCTGACCACCCGATCCCGGTAATCGCCTTTTACGACATGCATGGGTTGCTGAAGACCAATTCTAAGTGTCTTAAATTATTATTACCTTAACATCCATTTATTTAAACAATATCTTATAAAAAATGAATTAAATTAAAAGAGGCAAACCAAAACTCAGCTACCATCTTTGACCGACAGAATTCTGTAGAAGACGTGTCCATCTGTCCCCGAGCATGACTGACTTGCGATCAAGACGGTCACTGCTGATCCGGGTGGAACTCTCCTGGACAAGGTCACTCGAGGTAGTCTGCCATTGGCTCCAGTCATCCAGGCGAGAGCGCGTTTCACAACCGGCAACACCTCCAGAAAATACAAGTATTTTTCAACCTGGATAACTAACTGCGAGCTTGAATGTATTCAAGTCTCATTACATCTGCTAGTACAGAATATATAAAAGATTCAAGAATAATCAATGAAAGAATATAAATTTATATCATATAAACTGTTTAGCATCGACATCACCACACCAAATGAACCCCAGAAATACCAAGGACATGAACACCAAATATGGTCTTTGCAGTTGAAGCTAGGTCTTCCTGCATGACTGACTGACTGACTGAGATTAGTTTTAGGGGTAGCCTAGTGGTTAAAGCGTTGGCTCGTCACGCCGAAGACCCGGGTTCGAATCGCCACATGGGTACAATGTGTGAAGCCCATTTCTGGTGTTCCCCGCCGTGATGTTGCTGGAATATTGCTAAAAGCGGCGTAAAACCAAACTCAGTCAGTCAGTCAGTTTAATAGCTAAGAATTTTGTGACAGGTTCACTTGTTCAATATATCTAGCATGCACAATTTCCTGTTCAATAACCACATTTTCAGTACTCCCATCACTCTAAATGGAAAAACAACCACATTTCTTTACATCATCCATCATAATTCCATTGATTTCCAGGGCGATAGAGTCAATAAATGTTTTAACTTGTTTGTCACTTGCGTAAGTGTTTTGTTTGGGGGATGAAATGACTAAAGGTGAGTTATGTCTCTAAAAAAATTAGGTGTGCCATAAGGGCACCGAGAACATTTTTTATCCGTGCCATTTCAAAATTTACTGTGCCATGGCACGCTAATACATGGGGTATTTCGAACCCTGTAAAGAAAGGGTCGATCTATGACAATGTAAATCATGTATTGACAGAGGTTTGGGGGCCTATACTCTTGTATTCTTTCGTATCGGTACTTGGTTCACGTTTCGGTTCACTATGGATGGAATCGTCACAACCAATGTGAACCAAAGTCTCTCTGTTGCTGTGGACGCCGCGCTGGCTGGGTGGGTCAGACGGCTGACTTAGTGTGTTGGCGATTAGATGAATGAATCGAATGTGGGTTCGAATCCCGGATGGGACTCAACCCAACAGGAGTACTTGATACTAGAATCATTACTTTACTGAGAAAGTGAAATCCCAAATATATGACCACTTTCGAAATGGCATTGTGTATTCGTATTCATCATTGTTGCTGTTCTTTCTTACTCTATATAAGAAGTTTAAACTTCACGGTGACGTTTCAGGCTCTACAGCTATTCAGTTCCCATGGTGGTACACTGTAAAATCATTCATTGTTCCAAACACTGATAAAGGCGGAATAAAGCTAAAACAGTGTACTGATTTCTTCGTGGATCGTATAATTGACATACATCACGCGCCAGTGGTTTCAAGATCAAAACTGGTCCCCAGTAACATATGATGTTTGTAAGAGGTGAGTCATTGGAAAGGTTCGCTGACTTGGATAATGGCATACTACTGTAACATAGACTGGGTCAAACTATGAATCACCAGATTGTCCGGTCCAGGCTTTCCAACAGACAGTCGTTAAACAAGAAACCCCGAAAGGAAGAGTGCCACATCTTCCGTCAGAAGTCCGTGACCGTCAACGGTCGCGGCCCTGTGTTTTTATAGAATATATAGAGTCAACGCCAACAAAAACAGTTTCAATAATCCCATTCGGATCAGTGAGTGACTGAGGTTAGTTTTACGCCGCTTTTAGCAATTCCAGCAATGTCACGGCGGTGGACACCTGAAATGGGCTTCGCACATTTTATCTATGTGGAGAATCGACCCTGTGTCTTCAACACGTTTTCACCACTAGGCTACTCCACCGCCCTTACAAATACATACAACAAGTAAACGTCAACGTACACCTACTTCAACTACGACCGTCACTGTCGCCGTGTTCTGTCTCCCCATCTTCTCCTTGTCCCTTGCCTCCACCTTCAGCGTGTATTGGGGCTGGTTATCATACTTCAGCCGGTCGGTAGCACACACCAGCGTTCGGTCCTGCAGGTAGAATACGTCACTGACGTCGCGGAGGGACAGGCTGATGTTAGCGTCAGGGTCAACGTCGGGGTCATACAAGGTAAAAGTTATCAACTCGACGTCTGTGCAAATAAGTTGGTTCCAGATATTTTTTAAGTGAACCGGCAAAATGGGAAGGCTGATTCAGATTACAAAATAAGCATACATATAAATATTTCATTCAGTATGAGAAAGGAAATGCATAGTGGTCAATAGTACGTACAACAATGAGCTCGAAATATACTCGAGTATATAGGGGTACCTGAACTTTCAATTTGGTAGTATAGGAAGTAAACTCTGTCAAAAAAGAAACGCAACCCCTGTATTTTAGAGATTTTGATCTGAAGTTTTAGGACGACACGGCATTTTTATTATTTAAGACAGAAGTCTGAAATTTGGCAGAATAATAACCCAGATGGGCATGTTTAAAATTGTCATTTCAAAAGTCATCTCACAGACACCAGTTTGTCACCAGGGGGGCGTCTGTCTCAGTATCTCGTATGAGCACCACGCGCTGCAATCACTGCACGGCATCTCCTTGGACAAGAACGGATAAGACGCCGGATTCTTTCCTGGGGAATGGCTCTCCACTCCTCCTGCAGTGCAACGGCGAGCTGTTGCAGCGTCTGTGGCGGCGGCTGACGTTGACGTACGCGTCGATCAGAGTATCCACAGGTGTTCAATAGGGTTGAGGTCTGGTGATTTAGAGGTCATGGCAAGACATTGACGTTGGAATTCTGCAGAAAGTTCATTGTTGCACGTGCAGTATGAGGCCGGGCGTTGTCCGTTGAAAAATCTGTGTCTGTTGGTCAATAATCGGGAGAAGGTGAAGCTCTAACACGTGGTTGATGTAACGTTGGGCTGTCAGGTTCCCTGGAACGATCACCAAGTCTGATTTCTGGTTGTATGAGATGGTTCCCCAAACCATGACGCTTTCTCCGCCAAATCTGTCCACCTGTCGGACGCAGATGGGCGCAAAACGTTTATGACGTCTCCTATACAGACGCTGTCTTCCGTCGTGACGTTGCAAAGAAAACGTGATTCATCAGAAAACCAGATTCGCCTCCAGTTTTGTAAAGTCCGTATCCTTACGTTGTTGCACCACCTGAGTCGTCGGCGTCGATGTAGGGGGCGTAGTACAGGTCAACAACTGGTCTACAGGCACGTAAACCCGCTTCTTTCAGACGGTTCCTAATCGTTTGAGCTGACACTCTCCTCAAACCTGGTATTTGTGTGGCAGTCACGGTTGGTAGGGCATGCCGATTACGCAGGTGATGGACCCGGATGTACCGATCTTGAAGGGGTCGTGATTCTTGGCCTTCCACTTCTCGGGCGATCGTTGGTCAAATTGAAGTTGTTGTAGCGGCTCCAAAGTCGGGATATCGTTGTTTTGTGAACATTTAGGTGCCGTGCAACAGTTCCAAAACTTTCTCCGGCGAACACGACCAATGGCGATATTTCGGTCGGCAGCACTCAATCGTGGCATTTTTAACACAGCTTTTCGGCGACAAATGAATGAATATAATACGGAAGCACATGGGCTTTTATACACCCTACATTAACTGCCATTTTCATGATTTGCATGTGTTTTTTGTGCGAAGTCACCATGAGGGTCATTTCATGCGTTGTGACGGAATAAGCAATAAAATACACTTATGCGTACAAATGCAGTTGTTTGGATGGTAATCTTCATTAATTACGTGTATCATTTCAATACATTCGAATAAAATTTAGTTTGGAAGCAATAACTTCATTCAAACGAATTTTTCATATCTGAGGACAGGGGTTGCGTTTCTTTTTGACAGAGTTTTTCATATTTTTAAGAGTATATGTTGTTGGCCTGTTTTACGAATAGTTCCTGGTAATTCGGAAAGGTCCAGGATACACATAGTGTTCAATGTTCCCAAGTAATTATACTGACACACTTTGAAAACACATTTGATGTCTCCCAAAAATAAAATGAAATGCTTCTGTGTTTTGATCATCAGATAATGAAACACAGCAGAGTCATCGTAAGGGTTCACATCTAATCTAGTGTCTTTCAACACGCTGTGCAGGCAGTGGATAAAATTAGGGTTTGAAGAAACATTGGACATATCTTTGAAACTGAACAGATACCAATCTATTGTGGTTTATCAAAAAACATTTGAAAGATTTCAGAATTATACACTTGCAAAAACGTATAAATAGAGAATCTCACCCAAGTGTCTTCTGATATCAATTATATCAACACGAGTTGATAAAGTTACAAATATCCGAGGCTTGCTGAGGATATTTTTACTTTATCAACGAGTGTTGATATATTTGATATCAGAAGACACGAGGGTGAGATTCTATTTATCATCCCAAATCACTCTTTATTAATTTTCAGTGAAAAATGTACATCTCTGAACATGGTACTGCCATTACACTTGCAGTGCAGCGATGTCATAGCATTGTGACGTCATCAAGTACATGACATTATAGCATTGTCAGGGCATTGTACAAAATCTACTGTCAAAACGATATCTCCTAGGAGATATCGTTTGATCTCACACAAGCGATATCTCCTGTGGAACACAGTTTTGGATGATAAACCACTAGGCTAACACACACACACACACACACACACACACACACACACACACACACACACACACACACACACACACACACACACACACACACACACACACACACACACACACACCCTGGAGATAAGAATCAAGAACGTACACGTACCTCCACTGCTCGTCTCGCTGATGTTAATGTGGTATTCGTCCTGCAGAAATGCAGGTGGGTTGTCGTTGATGTCATTGACGATGACGATGACAGCCGTGGACGTAGAGTGACCCACCACGTCTGTCACTATTAGCGTCATGTTGGCAATGTATGACGTCACTGACATCGCTTCAAGATCCACTGTCCGTCTTATGTACAGGAGGCCAGTATTTGGGTCGACAGAAAAGTATGACGAATCTCTTTCTGCGGACAAAATGAACTTCGAATTCAAACCTGATCGAGGATAAACTGTTTTGATATATGCCGTTGCTTATTTAGTGGTAGCATTTATCGCTTTTGACCTAATTGCTTAAACATGTTCTGTTTACATGTTTTGTTTAAGCGAATGTTTTAGTTCGGTCTAAATCGCTTTGAAACAGTCTTCCAGTATCATCATAGCGTATCGTCTTAATGTGGGTATAAATCCCGAAGTAACAGACGGACCAGTTTCACAAAGCGATCTTAGACCTAAGGCAATCTTAACTCACATACCTTAACACTGGTCTACGATCACCGTAGAGCTAATATCGGTTAATGCAAGTATGTCCGGGGCTCAGATGCTTTCCACCTGAGTAAAGTCGACGATCACGCGCATGATGCGAACAGACTCAGAGATTTACTCGCGTTCACCAGGATTCGAACACTTGGCATGCACAAGGGAGGCAACTCTGCACTTTTGGGCTAAATGTGTCCCCTTTTCAAGAAGTATATTAACACCACTAAATCAAAATGGAACGATTTCATTTTTCTCGAGCCGATGGGGTTGCCTAGTGGTTAAAGCGTTGGCTCGTCACGTCGAAGATCCCGGTTCAATTCCCCACATGGGTACAATGTGTGAAACCCATTTCTGGTATCCCCCCGCCATGATATTGCTGAAATATTGCTAAAAGCGGCGTAACACCACTCATTTTATTTCTCTCTGTGGTCCAGTTAACTTCTTCACCCGCCTTTTTAATGTGGCAGAAGCAATCAAGTGTCTTACAGTTTTATCTCCACTGTGTTAATGGCAATCTCTTGGGGGTTCAAAGATAAATTGTAAACCAAAAGTCACTGTGTTCTTTAATCTGATTGGTTGAAAAACGTGATCAAATGGTATTTGATTCCCGGAAATTATCTGCGTATTAATACATACAAACATCACTCACACCATTGTATTGTTACGTCGTCAGCTGTGATGACGTCATTAAAATCATATTGTGACGTAAAGTCCGAATGACGTCACAAATGAGCAGTTCCAGATGCTACCATGGGAGACAGCCGAAACGACCGGCTGATGACATTTCACTGCTGTACCCGTACTCGATGTCAATGAGTGCAGACACACTTTACAGTTTACTTTTGTGTTTACAATGTCGATAAATATCATGTGTTGGCGAATTTCCGGGTGTTATTGAGTATCTGAAGCACGGGAATATTCCATTTGAAACCTCCGGCTGAAGCCGTCGGTTCCAAATGAATTCCCGTGCTTCAAATACTCAATAACACCCAGAAATTGGCCAACACATGATGTTTATCTCCTAATTATTCCCTATAGTAACCTAGCAACCGAAGAGGTGGCACACTTGGACAGGACAGTCGGACATCGCGTCTCTAGGTCGTGGGCAGTTGCTCTTGGTTTAAGTCACGGGTTTATGTGAGTAGTTGTATATATGTCACTATCCGACAAGTTTTGAATGGGAATCCTATGTTAAAATGTTCGCAAAGAGGTACCCCAATTAGCGAGCTCTGCCACGCCGAGCGACCGTCGCCCACTAATTAAACACCTCGCCGCGTAGGGTAAACACTAGTCTGTCTCACAGTCCCTGAACCACATTAATTTCCCTACTGCCAAGCCCTCTCTGCTGTGCTAAAGCCCCAAATAAAGCAAGTCTAGATTTCCTCAGGTTCTGAATCTCTGGTCTCCCTAGGGCTCCTTTTCAATATAAATGGGCTTGTTTGTTACTATCAAAATTATATATTCAGAGACTAAGCCTTAGTCTAGGTAAACACCTGTCCCGGGAAGCTAGCGAGAAAAGTACACAGATGTCCGGACGTACAATAAACACATCGTCGCTTATGTCAATCACCTGCCCCGGGAAACTAACGAGAACGAGAAAAGTACACAGACGTCCGATATCGAGTCATAGCTAAAAGTATTCTAATGAGACCGCAGTTAATTAATTAGATATACACGTGCTCTTATAGTATGAACAGAACATCCAGACTGTAGAACTTGAAAACGACAATTAAATGTGAATGCTAGTGTCGGTTAAGTAGCTATAGGCGCAGAGTCTTACTGACTGAGTTTAGTTTTACGCCGCTTTTAGCAATATTCCAGCAATATCACGGCGGGGGACACCAGAAATGGGCTTAACACATTGTGCCCATGTGGGGAATCGAACCCGGGTGTTCGGCGTGACGAGCCAACGCTTTAACCACTAGGCTACCCCACCGCCCCCGCAGAGTCTTAAGAGTCATATGAGTTTGAATATCTCGCCGAGGAGTGTTACGTGCGCACCAACGCCATTCTAAAGCGCTTACACTTTAGTTTAAAATGGCCTACCTGTGTGATGCGTGTTCTGGTCTGCTACCAGTGGACGCAAACGGTGAAGATTACCAAGGACAATTAACTTGTGTGTATTGCAACACCAAACTGAAATACACGTACCATCGTTTTCTGACGCATAGCGGAAAGTGTGCCGTGAAGAAAAAAGTATCTTCAAAGATTCACTCATGCACGTGTAAGAGAGTGCACTACACGGACTAACCACCATGTACATGTACAAGAATTTTTGTGTGCGTGTGTGTGTGTGTCGGAACTGAGACAATACACTGACATTATTCCGCTAACGCCATTGGACACTGTACATATCAACCAAAGCTCCTAATATATCAGTGTGTGTGTGTGTGTGTGTGTGTGTGTGTGTGTGTGTGTGTGTGTGTGTGTGTGTGTCGGAACTGAGACAATACACTGACATCATTCCGCTAACGCCATTAGACACTGTACATATCAACCAAAGCTCCTAATATTCTCGAGTGAATACATTTACACAACTATTCAACAACAACCAACGAAAGGAACTTTTAGGAAGTGCATTTATTTTTAAAAATAAAATTTGCGGCATTTAAGTATGCTTTGTAACATTTCAAAGCGTCAGGAACGCCAAAGCAGGGTCTTCATCGCTGGGTCTCTGTAAGGAAAAAGAAACATGTTCAAAGGTCTTATCATGCATGGGTTCCCACAAATCCATCAACGGAACAATGCCCTATACACACGGATCCTATCCAGATTGCAGGAGAAAACAAACGATTACGAGGATCACGGGGAGTGAGCGCTCATCAAAATCACAAAACATGGAGAATGGGACACAGGAAAAAGATGAGGTAAGACATATTTTATCAATACGCAATGTGAAAGTTTCGTTTTGCTGTGTGTGTGCGTGTGTGTGTGCGTGTGAGACGTTATGTTAGATGAATCGAGCAGCAATATTATGTTATTAGATGAATAACTAAAATATTGAAAGATATCGTACTTTTTAGCATAATCGTTTTCCCGTGTCCTATGCTAGGATCTTGCCATCGCGTCCTCTCCGCTGCCACTCGTCCCACAACTTTGTCCATTTGGTTGCGGGTTCGTCGTTGGTTATTCGGGAGTGAAGGTGGTCGACACCCCATCACAGGGTCGGGATTATACGCTGCTGAGAGAGTCTAGGAACACACAGCAAAGAGGCTTTTTTTTACCCCTTCCCTCCATTTAACTCGACCAACGGGGGGTGTCACAGGGGCACGAGGGTCGTTCGTAGACTTTAGTAAAGTGTCCACCGTTTCACGCCATTTGGCGCGTCCAAGTGGTCGTATGGCAGATGATGGTCCTAGGGCCATTATCATTCCATCATAGCTCCTTTTACCATTTACATGATGCACCGTGTCACATTCGAGAGGAGGTAACATCGACACACCAAAAGTAGTAGAGGGAATGATTGTACGGGACCAGGTCCAACAAAAGCCTCTGCAAAGCCTTATTCCCCAAATAAGGCTTTGGTCGGACCCTTAGCTCTTGCTACCATTACCCCTACTATAAAAAAGTTTGGGACGCTAGCGGGATACGAACTCCCGCGGCTGAAGTGTGTGGGATTGCGTATAACGTGCCGCTATGACATAGAAAGATAGAAAGGTTCTAAAAAGTAGTAAAATGTCCCGGCAGCCACAATTCCCCAAGGGTGAAATCGAAAGATGATGTTGCGCTTCCTCCCCTTGGGAATTGTGCCGGCTGCCTTTCTCTCACCATGAGAGTGCCCCTCTCAGCTAAGTGCTTTATCGAGAGCACAAAAATGGTCAGGACTACTAGGATTGGTACTACCTTGTTGCATTTTTTCCCCCGCAACAGTAGTCGAAAATTTCCAATTAGAGGTTTGGTAGTTCCAATGAATAGCACTACATATAGCAGAAGATGGCAACCGAAACGACTTTCCAACAAATGGGTCTACGGGTCGAAAAGTCTGTAGGGGCACATCTACTCCTAGAAAATACTGTAGACAGCAATCTTGTGTCGAATATCGCCGGCGCCGACTATCTTGCTGGACATCTTGGCAGAACAAATCTACAACCTTTGGAAGGTCTACCTACATTCGTAGACGATATATACGTGTTTGGCTACCTCCAACGCCAAAGACTGCGTTTGCAAGAACGCCAAGGTATCGTGCACGCGACTGGAAGGAAGGTTCCGCACAACTCGTCGTTTCCAGAATCTCCATCGCAGTACAAGAGTCTTTGGCAAACTCCAAACATGTGCAAACAAATATCCTACACACAATAGAATACGAGAGACAACTGTGGAGCAATACGGAGACACCATTGCTAGAATAGAGAGAGAGACCGGGCGAAAGACAAGTGGCAAGAACTATATCCGGAAGAGAGGCATACGGCTCTATTAAGTAGCAAAGATAGACGTTTCGAAATACTCATTGGCAAGCTACAAACGTCGATTCCAAAACTAGAACGCCAACTACTAGCACACGGCTATGGGCTGTATTCTATCGACTATACAAGAGATTTTTCTGGTGTACTGGACCGCAAGCAACTGGTGGAATACCTTTGGAAGAAACATGGTTTCGAGCAAGGAGACTTGGCTTCTGCTATGCAGTCGAACAGTCCAACAATTCTAGACAATACGGGTAGCGTTGGGGCCCACGTCTGTACTTGGGTCGAAACCTGGAATGGCTATACAATGCGAACGAAACTCTACAACAAGGTTGTTTCCAATTTCGAAGCAGGAGAAGTCCGGGAGCAAATCGGAGGACATCTGGCGAGACTATGTGGATTGCCCAAACCAACATTCTTGGGAAAACTTTCCTGCATCAGGCGTGCAAGCCCGTGGTTGTACTTTCGCATAGAAGTTTAAATATCGCATACATCCACACAACTTCGGAAGAAATAGCAAACGATTTGGTAGAACAAACTCTACAGATGGTATCTCCTCCAGACACCAACTTGTTCGTAGTACAACCCCCAGCAAAACAATGGGAAAACCTATCGAAATGTCTAGACCGCTGTCTCGTTCTGGCAGATCGTCCACAGGGCACCATCTTCGTAGTTTGGTATGCACATTGGAGGCGGGTAGAATTTCTGGGGTCCGTATTGCCCTACAAGAGCAGGCGGCGATGCTACGTGGGAGAAAGCGATAGAATGGGCTGCAGCAGATTTTGGTTTCGAGCATGTCAATATTTCGGGTAGATATACTCTCTCTTCTACAGATACTGGTGTGGAGCTAGGTCCCACTACGTTGCTACACAAAGGATCCCGATGCCAAAACGATACTGTCTGCGAGTAGAAGACCAGCCCAGCTACATCCAAATGGAGCAGATCCAAGTATTCTATTGCCTTCTTGCAAGACAGTAGAGTGGGAATGGAGAACAACCAAATGTAGCACCATAGGAAGGCTTCTTCCAAATTCCAACTGCAGGAAGTACCAGAGATTGCAAAGACAGAGAAGTATATTCTGGATCTACTAGGGGTCGAGGAAAACGATTGCAAGAAATACAAGAAGCAGCACTTGGCGTGGAAGAATGGAGAAGAAAGCATGGGCTATCCTAGAAGGTAGAAAGACAGCACGGCAGATAGAACAAGAGCAGCGTAGAGAAAAGAACTGGAGCGACTAGGAGAAATGGTACGGGAGAAAAGGGAATACACAAAGCAATCGGAAAGAAGCTAAAAGAGGTAGAAACGGCTCTCACGAAATACACAAACGGAAAAATAGCAGACGTTGCCAAATACTACATGGTCCATTCTAGGATACATAAAACAACCAGAAGGACAAACATCCAGCAGAGTAGTCTTGTTGCAAAAGTAGAAATGCCAATTGTGGTTTGGGCAAACAAAGATTGGAGCGTGTGCTGGAAGAGAACCACGACTTTGTGGAGACCACTACTGGACAAATCACGGACGAAAAGCGTGTTGGATACCAAGAGGCTTGGCCAGCAGCGAAGAATACCCTGTTGGCCTGCATCCGCATAGAACCCACCAGAACTTTCCAGAAGATGGAAGAACCATACTCTGGAATCCTATTGCCGTAAGTAGTTGCCCCAGATCCTAGAAAGCTATCTTCTATAGAAACCCGAAGAGATAGAGCAAGACTACAACGACCTGCTAGACGAAAAATGCAAACCATTGTGGTAGAGACTGCAATAGCCCACTTCCAAAGGATACAACCAAACTTCTAGATGTCGAGCCTGGAAAATACATGTGCAGAAAGTTTGCGCTGCAACATTCGAGGAAAGCAAGAATTGTATTGTATCTGCTGCCAGTGGGGGAAGATGGGAACAACCACAGACATCGAAATACCGACATATGGATACTTTCTAGAGAAGGAAATAGAAAAACTTGGCGGAGTAGAAGCCCTGCGGGAAAGGAGACAGCTTGCTTCTCTGTAGAGTAGGTCCAGAAAAGACAACACCACAAAAAACAAAAGATAGAGTGGTGTCTGTAGTATACAGCTAGAAACAAATAGTCCCACCAGGGATACAGAATAGAATACCTCTCAGCGTACCCAACGATATACATTCTGCTACGATTTGCAAACTGTTTTGCTGTATGTTTTGCCAAAATGGCCTAGTATACTGAGCTGGTTGGTCTATTGGGCCTTCCCCAGCCATTTCTCGTAGTTTTCGCCCACAGAAGAATACTCCATAGGGTCCTCTTTCCAGTATGCAGCCTCTGCTTTGTCCGAATTCCTCGAATGGGAAGCGAGGTGTATTTCCTCTGCTATATACAATATGCATGCTCGAGATGTATACACAGTACAGTGTATACTTCAGATTGGGTACAATATTTTTTTTCTAGTCCATCTGGAAGGGGTCCCTATGTTTTGGTGTTTAGCTGTTGTCGTCTCGTGGGCCTGCTTGTGGACCCGGCGGTGGTGGTGTGCTGTGCTTCCAGGTCTTGTGGATGACCTTCCAGAGAAAAACAGCGGCTAGCGAAAGGTAGGAGTCCACCTTTGGGCTGTTTCTAGCATCTGCCGCACCTTCTGGATATCCAGACGGGTCTCTTCTTGCTCCTCCTCGACGTTTTCTATTTCCTCCTGGAGTTCTTCCTCGTCGTCCTTGTCCAGCATCGACAAGATGTCGACCAACAAATTCGTGGTTTGCTCCACACGGGCGACAAGCGTATTAAGTGGTTTGCTCCACCGCGAGCCGACATCGCGCTGTTTGCTCCACCGCGAGCCTCTAGCCTCCCCAAGCGGTCGTAGAAGTCCTGGATGGTGGGCACAGTCGGCGCTTCTGCAGCAGGCACTATGCTGCTGGTAGGCGGCTTCGCTGGCTGGCAATGCAGCTGCCGGCAGATGTCTCCGATAGCGGGCGAGATAGCCGCCCAGGCAATGCGTCTGTGCTGGGGTCGGCGCCCGGTTGGAGCTATCTCTCCAGTGGTGCTGGTAGGCGGTTCTGTGGCGTATTCCATATTTTGCGTAGTCGATTGGAACCGATGCCGAATCGTTGTCTCGTTTCTTGTGCTGGGACTTTTCCACGCATCTTGCGAATCTCCTCCACTTGGTCTTGCGATAGTTGTCTTTTTGGAGGCATTTGGTTGTACTATATATCTACAGTCGCAAAAAATTGTCTATATGGGAAACTAGGGCACACTAGGTGCAGACTAGGCAAACTAGGGCACACTAGACAAACTGGGGCACACTAGACAGAACCTAGAAGTTTGCTTGTTTTGCCAAGCATTTGCTAAGTATTGCTAAGCATTGCTAAGTATTGCTAAGCATTTGCTAAGCAAATGCTTAGCAATACTTAGCAATGCTTAGCAATACTTAGCAAATGCTTGGCAAAACAAGCAAACTTCTAGGTTCTGTCTGCGAAACGTGCTCGGAAGAAATGACATTATGTAACCGGCTCACCATTTTATTTTAACAGGCTGGTGCAAAATAGCAGGCATTGTTGAGTACTTGTCGTGAGATATTTGTTTCTGTATGCTGACACCACTCTATCTTTGTTTTTTCGGTGATTGTTATGCTTTCTGAGCCTACTCTACGGAAAACAACCACTAAGGAATACGCCGAAATTTCTGTTTCGCTTCTTCTGTAATCATATGTCATTGTTCGATGTCGGTTGAGTTCCCCATCTTCCCCGCTGACGTGATACAGCTACGATAACGCTTTCCTGATGTTACTGGCGACTGCACATCTTCGAGCTGCGTATCTAGAAAGTTTGATGATCTTGCTCTGTTTCATAGGTTTCTGAAATAACTTTCTGCGTCTGGGGCGGCTTCACCGTGCAATGAATTTCATGTTCTTCTTTTCTGAAAGGACCTGGTAATTTATCTCGCGGATATTGCCGAACAGCTGTTCTTCTGGGTCTATTTCTTGCAATCGTTTTCCTCGACCCCCTAGTAGATCCAGAATATACTTCTCTGTCTTTTTCCGCAATCTTCTGGTACTTCCTGCAGTTGGAATTTGGAAGAAGCCTTCCTATGGTGCTACATTTGGCTGTTCTCCATTCCCACTCTACTGTCTTGCAAGAAGGCAATAGAATACTTGGATCTGCTCCATTTGGATGTAGCTGGCTTGCGTCTTCTACTCGCAGACAGTATCGTTTTGGCATCGGGATCCTTTGTGTAGCAACGTAGTGGACCTAGCTCCACACCAGTATCTGTAGCGGAGAGTATATCTGCCGAAATATTGGACATGCTCGGAAACCAAAATCTGCTGCAGCCCATTCTATCGCTTTCTCCCACACTTATCATCGTCTGCTCTTGTAGGGCAATACGGACCCCAGAAATTCTACCCGTCTCGAATGTGCATACCAAACTACGAAGATGGTGCCCTGTGGACTGATCTGCCAGAAGCGAGACAGCGGTCTGAGACATTTCGATAGGTTTTCCCATTGTTTTGCTGGGGTTGTACTACTGTGAACAAGTTGGTGTCTGGAGGAGAAACCATCTGTAGAGTTTGTTCTACCAAATCGTTTGCTATTTCTTCCGAGTTGTGTGGATGTGCGCGTAGAAGCGAAACTTCTATGCGCGAGTACAACCACGGGCTTGCGTCTGGATGGAGGAAAGTTTTCGCAAAATGTTGGTTTGGGCAATCCACATAGTCTGCCAGATGTCCTCCGGATTTGCTCCCGGACTTCTCCTGCTTGAAATTGGAAACAACCTTGTTGTAGAGTTTCGTTTAGCATTGTATAGCCATTCCAGGTTTCGACCCAAGTACAGACGTGGGCCCCAACGCTACCCGTATTGTCTAGGAATTGTTGGACTGTTCGACTGCATAGCAGAAGCCAAGTCTCCTTGCTCGGAAACCATGTTTCTTCCAAAGGTATTCCACAAGTTGCTTGCGGTCCAGTACACCAGAAAAATCTCTTGTATAGTCGATGGGAATACAGCCCATAGCCGTGTGCTGGTAGTTGGCGTTCTAGTTTGGAATCGACGTTTGTAGCTTGCCAATGAGTATTTCGAAACGTCTATCTTTGCTACGAATAGAGCCGCATGCCTTCTCTTCGGATATAGTTCTTGCCACTTGTCTTTTCGCTTTCTTTCCGGTCTCTCTCTATTCTAGCAATGGTGCTCCGTATTGCCCACAGTTGTCTTCGTATTCCTATTGTGTGTAGGATATTTGTTTGCACATGTTTGGAGTTTGCCAAAGACTCTTGTACTGGGGCGATGGAGATTCTGGAAACGACGAAGTTGTCATGGAACCTTCCCTTCCAGTCGCACGATACCTTGGCGTTCTTGCAAACGCAGTCTTTAGCGCTTGGAGGTAGCCAAACACGATATATCGATCTACGAATGTAGGTAGACCTTCCAAAGGTTGTAGATTTGTTCTGCCAAGATGTCCAGCAAGATAGTCGGCGCCGGCTTATATTCGACACAAGATTGCTGTCTACAGTATTTTCTAGGAGTAGATGTGCCCCTACAGACTTTTCGACCGTGACCCATTTGTTGGAAAGTCGTTTCGGGTTGCCATCTTCTGCTATATGTAGTGCTATTCATTGGAACTACCAAACCTCTAATTGGAAATTTTCGACTACTGTTGCGGGGAAAAAATGCAACAAGGTAGTACCAATCCTAGTAGTCCTGACCATTTTTGTGCTCTCGATAAAGCGCCCTACTTAGCTGAGAGGGGCACTCTCATGGTGAGAGAAAGGCAGCCGGCACAATTCCCAAGGGGAGGAAGCGCAACATCATCTTTCGATTTCACCCTTGGGGAATTGTGGCTGCCGGGACATTTTACTACTTTTTAGAACCTTTCTATCTTTCTATGTCATAGCGGCACGTTATACGCAATCCCACACACTTCAGCCGCGGGAGTTCGTATCCCGCTAGCGTCCCAAACTTTTTTATAGTAGGGGTAATGGTAGCAAGAGCTAAGGGTCCGACCAAAGCCTTATTTGGGGAATAAGGCTTTGCAGAGGCTTTTGTTGGACCTGGTCCCGTACAATCATTCCCTCTACTACTCCAAATCTGTGTATAACGTCTATAACTCTCGCGTTTGCCTCATCGAGAGCAATGTCTAATCCCGTTAGTAGATATTTATCCACTAGTGAACGTAGATATGCGTTTGAGGAAATGAGCCCTCTGTCAAACAGACGAAAAATGTCGCTGGGGTAGATATTGTGGTTCATGACTGTACGAATATCACCGTAAGAATAATTCGGAGGAAGAGTACCGAGCTAATCACGTCTTATAAACCCCCCACGCCCACTAATCCATACAACAATGAAAACAGTAACATTACTCCCGCTGAAGCTTCAAGGACCAATTTCTTACTCGCGGTTAATTACAAACACATTGTTACTCTTGTCACACCTCACGCACGAGTTAACATTCCCCACTTCAACTCGAATCGTCATTAGCTACATTTCTAAAGAACAATCGCGAGTTGAGAGTAGTATTTACTAAATACAAACAGCTACACTTGGTGAACGACAGACACAGTGGTAAACCCGGTAGCGAAGACAAACACATCCCCACCTGGATAATCCAAACACCCATCTCTCTTAGCTATTGTATTGAGTTAAGCTGTTCTCCATCCAATGGTAATCGTCGAGTGGAGAACCTCAGCTAGCACACGAGATACCAATCCCCAGTTTCGTGTAATCATTGGTTTTGGACTAGATGAATATTTACGTGTTTAAGAAAAGTATTTAATAAAATACAGACTACACCAGACTCGATGAGCGAAAAAACAAATCAAAACCTTACATATATCGTTGATCATGTCGAACTGAAAACTATAAGGAGAAGACACAGCACCAATCGGATAAAATATCATCGACTACCCAAGGCGATTCATCCTCAGAAGATGACTCGTTAGATAAACCGTGGTTTGTCACGTTGGATGAATTTATAACGTCACGACCCTTGCAATACCGCGAGAAGTAGATTCATCAACCAGTGCGAAAAAAACAACCATAAGTGCAGGAATTGTGGTTTCAAAACGTATAATGAAGTGGACACTGAATATCACCGAGATCAACAACGCTTCGCTATCTCAATGAAGAAGTTGAATTTGTAGTCATTCATCACACTACAAATGAGGTATCAAGAGACGATAATCAAGAAATACGAGACACACAAGACGAGAGGTAAGTACACCCATAACGAATGCAATAATATCACGTGGTATATTACTCACACCGCTATCAGGGATATCGCACGGGAATAATTAATACAAATGTATATATGTAGATAATTATTATTATTTATTTATTTGTAATATTTTTTTTGCAGCGCCGAACAACACGAAGGGCAACGAGAAAACACTGCATAAGTCGTAGTTGATCAACGAAGCATTGAACAATTCGAACTATATCAATATCGCTTACAAGATGAATACTTGTCATTCATACAGGAATTCAAGACGGAGAGAAAAGGAAACGAATCATCCTTTAACAATATGGGTGGAAAAACAAAATCTGAACAAATTAAAGGAGCAGCTATCTGAGTGGGTAGATACAATACAGCATCGCATCGCTCGGATTGCCCCAGGCGTCCGTTATATAAACATCCAAGCGCTCCACGGTATCGTTAATCACTCTGCAGTTGAGACCATATCCTTTAACATTTTAGTGTTATGGATGTCGACGACGCACTACCAAACGCAGCAGACAGGATATATATTCCGAATGCAAACACGTGGAAGAAATATTACGGCGATGTAGCGCACGGGAAAATAAACCCCTATTTTCACCAAAACAATAACTCCAGAAACAATGTCACGACTATGTCACCAGTATCCGCATCAAATCCGATGATCATCAACTCACCACGTGACATGTCATCTCTCCCGAAGGCGCGTGTCGAACGAGTGGCAGACGTCGCAAGGGATATAAACCCCGTGAGTCCGGTAGAACAGGCAGTAGAACAAGCCAAGTCGGAGATCGAACACAACCCAAACATGGTCTCCAAGGTAGCCATAAACGAAGGTATGATGATTAAAACAAGAGGTCGCAAGCACGGAGGAGGCAGTTGGAAGAAGACCCTTACGAAAGGCAGACGTACGAACAAAAATCCGCGCAAGAAGAAAACGAAGAAAGCTCCGAGCAGAAAAAACGGGAAGACGAGGAAAATATCCACATACGGGAAAAAAGCGAAAACAGGGAAATCGCTCTCATACAGAGATATATTAAGCTAATTATGTCTACCATATTCTCTTCAGAGTCCGGATTTTTCAGCGAAACCCAACCACCAGAACTGGATCTATTTAGTCTACCCCCGACGCAAACGGCAGTAGAAAGGACGTATCTACAAGACTGTCGCCCTATTTCTCCCCTGTCCGGATCAGCTCCACAAACAATCATTATCCGTACAAAGCCATCATTAAAACGTTGTTAAATACAAACGAAGTCGACGCCAATTCCAAGCTGACATCGCAACTATTCGTCAAGGACACGGCAGAAAGTATGGACGTTACAAAGCCAAACTCGACTAACAGAGGAATGTTCGAAAGACACAAGCTTATGTCGGAGAGTAAGAGTTTCGACATGGAAGGTCCTATTATGCACGATCTCTTTCAGCTGAGACGTTACATCATGAACCAGATCGACGTGCAAGTGAAACTATACAGATCCCCTCCGAGCTTTCTCTCGATGGCCACCAAACCGGATGAAAATTACACGGTACACATAGACGACATCGTCCTTCGCATCATGAGAGTCGAGGTGAACCCCGGCGTCATATACGGACACAACACCGCTCTTTCTACGACAACGGCTAAGAATTTTTACCCTCGCACGGAAGTGAAAATGATGTCCATACCCAGAGGTCAAGTGGCGTTCACATACGATAATATCTTTCAAGGCGTGCGACCCAATAAGGTGGTCGTAGGCTTCGTACCTTCCAACGCAGTAGCTGGAGATTATAGTCGAAATCCCTTCAACTTCGCCAACTACGATCTATCTCAGACAGCGCTCTACTGCGACGGTCGAAACGTCGGAGAATCGGGACCTATGAAACTTCAATTCGACAAAACGCGAGGTCAAAACATGATGATGGCATTCGCTAATCTCTTCCGGTTCAACGGGTGTTGGACGGCTGACGGAGGAGGTATCGATTCACAAAGCAGCGTCTATCTAGATAGGACGGATTTCGACGGGGGGATACGCCCTATACGTCTTCCCATTGGAACCCGTCTTTGGACGAAGCCACGAACAATCCTATCTAAATCTACAAAAACAAGGCAACCTCCGCCTGGAAGCTCAATTCGCGACTGCTCTTCCGGAAACGGTCACGTGTATGCGGAATTCGGGGGGTGGATTTCAGGTCGATAAAACCAGGAATGTCATAGTGCGATAGAGAGAATGAACAGACAGAAGGAATGTTATGTATACCGATATATACCGAGGCATTAGCTGTATTGTCTCACTACTGTGTCTACCATTAAACCGTGTGCAGCAACGACGATATGACGAGTACCGCGCGAGACAGAGGCGTCGTACGCGGTACTACAGATGATGACGTTGAAGTGACGTCGACGACCTTACCTCTACTCGCCCCGACCACTATTTTCATTAGCGGTGCTACGCAAGCGGGGAAGTCAACCTTCACCAAGAGATTGATAGAAAATGTTGACGCCATGTTCGAAAGAAAAGTAACGAAAATACTCTATTGTTATTCCGTGTGGCAAGATATCTACGACTCATTGGAAAGAAATGCCCGAGAAAATGCACATCATCCGCTCTTAGAATTCTACAAAGGATTACCATGCGAAGAGAGTGTAAATGAATGGGCGAATTCTACTGAACACAAACTAATGATAGCCGACGATCTGATCGACCAAGCATCACGTGACCCGACAATGTGTAAAGTCTATACGACTCTCGGGCACCATAAAGACATAACGGTGTGTCTTCTCAGCCAAACACTCTTCCCCTCCGTCGCGTATGGAAAGTACGCCAGGACCATATCTTTAAATTCTCATTACATCGTACTATTTAAAAATAGACGCGATACCTCTCAAATATCAACGATTGGACGACAGATCTTACCCGGTAAGGTGAAGTTTTTTCTGGATGCGTATGAAAAGGCAACGAGTAAACCGTTTGGGTATTTGATCATAGATCTGTCACCGAGAGGCGACCCGCGCTACCAGCTCAGAACCAACATATTCCCGGGTGAGGTGTTGACGGTATACGAAGCGTCCTGATAATCACCATGTCCCATCCGTTATCATCGGCGAGCGCGTTTCTGCATTTTATCAAAGATGCGCCGACGGACAGACAGCGGAAGTCGATACTGAACCTGATGACCAATGAGCAAATGGACGTAATGAGCGAATTGTGTGCAAACATCTTATGCGGAAACATCCCAATTCCGCCCTATCTTAAGGAGAAGCTCAGACGCAAGAAAAGTCAGTTGAGAAAGATCGCCGACAGGAGAATAGGACGCTCTACCACCAAACGCCTCCTGTTACAAATCAGACATTTGTTGCCATTAATAATTAGTCTATTGAAGCTTAGATCCGAATCTACACTCGAAGACGACGCATCAGAACAAGACGGGCACTACGGCACAGGAGATGGTTCTGATTCCGAAGGAGAAATATGAACGAGCGCTCAACGAGCGATGCGTCCATCTGCATGAGGAAAGAGCGAAAGATAACAACGTACGAGTGGATGACAATGACAACTCAACGCCATCAAGTCATTACGACGAGACTACAACGGAACAACAGCAAACTGGGAAAAAACGCAAACTCCCCGCTTGTCAATCGACTATGTATCACCACCCAAAAGCGAAAAGAATGAAGACTCATAGCACCAGCTACCCCGATAGCGTTGGTCATCAACACTGGATACGATATTGAAGGAATACTGCACCACGAGCCGAACGGATACATTTTATCAGTGACTATCCTCGCATGTATCACGAATCGACTGTGCTAATACAGTTTGTAAATAGCTCCGTGTACAATCGTAGCGCTACTTCTCTATTTGTGTATATGAGTGGTGTACATACATAACTTACTATATACATGTATTCTGTTTGACCTAACTATGTATCCGTATTTAAGACGTGTATACTTCTCTTTTCCATTGATTGTATACTAAATGAACAATATCAAGTATCACGAATCCACTGTACGAATAGTGTTTGTAAATAGGACGATGTGAAATCGTGGCGTTACTTCTCTATTTGTATATGTACATAGTGGTATACATATTCTGGTTGAGGTATCCATGTATCCGTAGTTAAGACGTATAGATAGATAAAATAAAACTCATAAACACAAAAGTACATAATAGTTGTATTTTATTTATATAGATATATAGATATACACCAACACCAAGGATATATGTATAAATATATATGAATCCACATTTCTGACCAGACCAACACGTGAGATTACAGATCAACATTATCTGGAAACGTGTTTCAAAGTCAAACATAACGGTCGAGTCGTCACTCCGTCAGACATCACCATTCGTTTCGCGTAGAAATACGACAGTCCCGAGCGCCTTTGCTGATATGTATACATGGTATTATTTCTACTTCTGAAACCGGTATTGACAATCGATCTCGACATTCCATCGCGCAACACGGACCGATAGAGATTCATTGGGTCGTGAACCTTTCTCTTGTTCAACAACGGTAGAACGGTTTCCTGGACACGAGCAGTTGAGCCGCCTCTCTCACGTCGTGATCTGATTTGTGTCGCTTCACTACCACGCTGTACGTGTGTTTGATGTCCCCGATCTTCTCAAACAGCTGTAAATAAAGAAACATAATAATTAAAAAATAAATAAATAAATATTTGTGCAATCATCCAATGTTCCTTTAACACGTGCCTAAGAGATAATTGCTCTGATAAAAATGAACAATTGCTGAGAGCGAGCGTTTGTGTTTCATATACCGTTAAATAAAGCTAATATATATATATATATATAATACATCTTAAGTTCCCCCCCCTACCCATGCCCGCGCGTGCACACACACGCACGCATATCACACACACACACACACACACACACACACACACACACACACACACACACACACACACACACATTAAATGGAGAGAAAAGTTAATATATAATTGTTACGTCCTTACCCTTTCTCGCAACATTTTCCGGGAAGCCCGGGTTTCTCGAGTGTTTGTGACTATAACCGCAAAACTATTGTCTCTCTAATGTTCACGCCAACCATGCTCTCCCCGTGCGCGCGCGCACACACACACACACACACACACATTCGTGCGAAACATAGGAAAATAGTGACATTTCATATACCGTTAAATAAAGCTACAATATAATTAACACATCTTAAGTTTTCCCCCTACGCATGCCCACGCGCGCACGCACACACACACACGATCCAATGTTTCTTTAACACGTGCTTAAGAGATAATTGCTCTGATAAAAATGAAAAATTGCTGCAAGCGAGCGTTTGTGTTTCATATACCGTTAAATAAAGCTAATATATAATACATCTTAAGTTTTTCCCCTACCCATGCCCGCGCGTGCACACACACGCACGCATTACACACACACACACACACGCGCGCATTAAATGGAGAGAAAAGTTAATATATAATTGTTACGTCTTAAGTTGTCCTTAACATAGGAAAATAGTGACATTTCATATACCGTTAAATAAAGCTACGGTATAATTAATACATCTTAAGTTTTCCCCCTACGCATGCCCATGCGCGCGCACACACACACACACACACGATCCAATGTTCCTTTAACACGTGCCTCGCGCGGATTAAATGTAGAGAAAAGTTCACACACACACACACACACAGAGATATTGTTACATGTTAAGTTGTACCTACCTTTCTCGCGACTTTTTCCAGGAAGCGCGATTTCTCGATGATGCAAATGTATATTTTTGGATGTAGATGATACCTCCATCGATCTTGATTGAAATCTTTCTGGAGATAGTGTCCTTTAAAGTGACATAGGGCACGTTTGGGTTGCCGAACTCGTCGTAGTCATCGTCGCTGTCATCGCTTAACAGGATAACATCGCTTTCGGTTTCGCTGGTAGCGTCATCGTCGAGGTCTGTTCTCTGTTTTTTGAGTAAGATTACTCAGCGCGTAGACATCGTCATCATCATCATCGTCATCACAGATCACGATATCAGTATCTTGTGAGGAGCATTCGGGTTCGTTCTTCCAGCTCACCGCTGGTCGCTTTTTTCGTTTTCTTCGAAGAAGAACTCGATTCAGCTACTTGGGGTGCCTTACGTTTCAAATTCTACAGTTTGGTTGTTCTGGTCATACTATAAGACCGCGTGTACACTGTAAAACTTTGCCGTAAAATATACGGTAACATCACGTGAAAATGCGACGGTAGAATTACGTTATGACAGTGGCACGGTGCAATGCCGTTAACGTCAATAATTTACGGGATTACGCCGTTTAACCCCAAACCATTGTGGCATATACGGCATTTTACTGTAGTGAATGATTCTGACGGTATAATACCGTTTAACCCCAAAGCATTGTGGGATACTGTCATCCACGCCGCCGCCATTTTACGTTGGGTTTGATTACACGAAGACGAATCGTTCCAGAATCAGCTGCCACAAGACTCATCTATTGGTAATTTGTACTATACGATGTCTAGAGTATGCAGATTAAGGACTTACATGTTCACTATTTAGCTTTTCTGTTGTTTCCAACTGTATTTTTGTGTTTGACAAATGTAATGACGTATCGTTGCAAAGAATGTACTTTTGAGACCTCTATCTTACGTCAGTATGTCAGACATTATCGTTTACACAGAAACGTACCAAACATTGTGTTTCCATGTTGTCAGGAGCTTTGTGTAAGACAATTTCACACGTACAGTGCGTTTCGAGCACACGTACTGCGTGATCATGGGCGCAACACAAACACGAGTCAGTCAAGGTCAGTAAATGGCCAGTCACATGTGAATGTGCATCTTGTATGTAGGCAAAGCTTTTGTGACAGTACATTCTCTCGTATCGAGGAGCTCTTGAAACATTTGCGTCAGCATTTAGACAGAAGGGATCCCATTGTTTGTCCATTTAGATCATGCAATACCAAAATTGTACATAAATAAACATTCTCATCTCATATAAGTAGAAAGCACAAGCACCACATTATCGGAGTTATCAGATTCAGTTCTTGAAGCAAATAACACACATACAAATACAGATGAAGGACAGCTCTGCATATCTATACAAACAGACAACAGATTGGTTGAAGCTGATCTTGAAGAAAGTGAAATGGTAGTCTGTTTGCGTTTAGTGTTTTCTGTTTCATGTAATGTTTTCAGACAGATCACTGTTTATATCAGTCCACGTGGATTAGTTATATTGTTAGAGACCTATATTGTCATCAGGACATAGGAAATGTTTCTTTTGTTTGCTGTTAATACACATCATTTTGTCGCCTCTTTTCCTAAGCTTAAACAAAGTACGAGGGGGTATAGCTGTATACAGCATATACTATGCCAACTTAGGTTAACATCGTTATACTAACTCTGATGATGTAAGAAAAGACCAGCTTCACACTGAAAACAATAAAATCTGAATCATCTGGTTCAAAGATTCATCTAACACAGTTGTATTCTTTTTATTTGAATAGCATATGTTCGCAGCATTAAAAGCAAGACAATTATAGATATAGTTCCCATGTTGTAGCTAACATTCCAATGCTGTTGCCTTTCAGCTGTTATGTGCAGGTAACCTCAGTAAATGGTTATTACTTTATTTGGCTATACATGCACAGGAATTCTACCGGCTGCAACAATTTCATCGTATATTTTACGGTATGAATACATTCGGTACACCGTAAAGCTACTGGTTTTGTACCGGCAGCACGGCTGCCAAACTATTACCGTATATTTTACGGTATGAATTATTACGGTATCCCGTAAAGCTACTGGTTTTGTACCGGCAGCATGGCTGCCAGAGTTTTACCGTATATTTTACGGTATGAATTTATTACGGTATCCCGTAAAGCTACTGAGTTTTTACCGGCAGCATGGCTGCCAAACTTTTACCGTAAAAAATTAACGGTAAAGTTTTACAGTGTATGTCTAATTAATTAACAGAGGTGTCATTAACATACTTTTAGCTACGTGTCGATATCGGACGTCTGTGTACTTTTCTCGCTAGCTTCCCGGGACAGGTGTTTACCCTACGCGGCGCGAGGTGTTTAATTAGTGGGCGACGGTCGCTCGCCGCGGCAGAGCTCGCTAATTGGGGACCTCTTTTTTGCGAAAATTTTAACATAGGATTCCCCATTCAAAATTTGCCAGCGTGACATATATACGACTACTTATGTGGTTGAGACCGATTAGTTTTGTAGTGATAAAGCCTTGTAGTTGATGACTGCGTTGTAAAACAATATTCACTCAATGTCTAACTGTCTAAAAAAAGTTTTGAACAGCTGGGAATTTGATAAGGATATGTACAATGTTGCCTGTCACTATTTCAAGTTAAAAGTCTTTATATTTTAATGGTTACCTTTTAGAGAAAACGTGATCTTGTCATTGGTGTCCACATCACGTGCCGATGTTATTGCACCAATGACAGAGCCTTCCGGTAGTTGCTCCGGTATCTCTAGAGGGTCAATTCTATCAACTTCCGGGGCATTGTCATTGACATCAGTAACTATGACAGTGAGATGAGTGACCGATGCGTACGACCCATCAAACGCTCTGAAATAGACATCAAAATTGATTTTATCTCAGAAATATATAATAAAATTACAAAGAAAAGTCATTTCGATATGCAAATACAACATGGCGTCATTACAAAACAATTAATTACTTGCCTTATTTGCACGTTGTACAGTGACTGCTCTTCGTAATCCACTGGATTCATCAGAACGAGGCTCGAGCCTGCGCACTTGAATGTGTACGAGTGTTCCCCAACAACAGAAAACTTTAACATGTCCTTGTCCTGGTCGGTGGCCTTCAGATCGAGTATCACCTACATAACAATACACCAGAATACATCAGGCCCCGATTTCTCGAAACAAACTTAAGTCTGAGTTTTTGACTTAAGTTTGAGCTTTTATTCGTGTGCATTCGTCTTCTAAAACATCATCTCAAAGTAAGATTTCGGAATTTGTCAATGTTCGAAATCGGTCTTTTGAAAATTCTGTCATTGCAAAAGAAAATATTGATGAACTTATTGGAAATTGTTTGAGGTTGCTAACGATAGAATATTGACAGATTTGCTAACCGCTGTCACTCACGCATCAGCGGGGAAACATGACGGCAATAGACTTTCGCAACAAAAAAGAAGTCAGAATCCATGGAAAATTAGGTTTCCATGGTTATCTTTCAATAAACAATCTGATGAAATGAGACTATGCTGCAGTTAATAGAACCACTTTAAAATGACATATAAAAATTTCTGATAATGGGAGGGCCGTTTCGTGATAATTCCATGGGTTTTAGCTAAAATATATATTATAGCTAAAATTTCATGGAATTATCATGAAACGGCCCTCCTATTTTCAGAAATTTGCGGGCCGCCGCAAATGATATTGGACCGCTAATAGACCTTAACGACGGGTCACTATCAGTTCTGTTGTCAAGTGACGTCATAGTGGGTGCGTGGGCTTACGGTTCATTCGACAATAATTTCGTACTTTGAAGTTTACACAGATTCCCGAACGTTGGTTGAGACAGCGGTCATGTGATCTAAATTTGAAGGTTCGTTTCCCTTGAACCCTTCAAATCGTTCATACGTGTGTAAACATCGTTCATACGTGTGTGAACGTTTTCGAACCGATCTGGGTCATGTGAACTTTTGCCGGAACTACTTTCCGGGTTTTCCCCAGGATACTCGCTGTCCACCTTGACGTAAACCAAATAAATCATTTGCATTCACACTGCTTTTAATTTATACATATCACCTACCTGTTTTTGTATGTAACAAAAAGCACCAACTGAGCACAGTTTTGCAAAAATCTGACCGACAACAAGTCCCAGCCAGTGCGACCTAATTTTCAAATTTCCGCTACGGTTTCAAGGAACCCCAATGATTTGGTGATGACAATTTAGCGAGCGATCCTGTTTCAAGTCACCCCAATTTTGGCAATGTCGCTTCTTCACGACCAAACAGATTTCCAATTGCAGAGCATTGTTCCTTATCACAAGAGTTTAATCACTCGCGGTTTGCGGGTTCCACCCCGTGATCTGTTTAAAAACTGCTCATTTGATTTCACAATAAACAATCACAAATAAATAGAATACACCAACGGGATCTGCTTCCTATTCGCCACGCCGCACAACTTTGAAGTCGGTCAGTGTATTATTACGCGGTCAAACGAATCCGTCATAGTTTTATAGGTACAATGACATTTTGTTAAAATGATATTGTTATTGATATTTGTTTCTGTTTGATAATTTTATTGGTGTTATGCTTATTAAAGCAGTTTCAAACCTATTGACGAATTTGGTGTAATATTTATAGGAATACTTTGGGAACTATTTCTTCAAGGGTTGGGATACATGTGTAAAAAAAATCGCCAAGTGTACAAACATCGAATACGGTCTTGAACAGAATGAAATTACAACATTTATCAGGTATTAAAACACATCACTGTAAACAATGATCATGTAGAAGTGGGTACAAAACGTATGTGTAAACATCAAAGTGCGAAATTATATGAATTGAATGTCACTTTGTGTGTTTGCACAGAAAAATGAACGATGTCAAAACGTTGTTCAAAATCTCGTGTGAACAACGCTTTGACATCGTTCATTTTTCAGTGCAAACACACAAAGTGACATTCAATTCTTAATTAATTGGCTTTCGACTGGCAGATATTCTGGGTGAAACAAGTCAAAGCAACCCGAATTCCCGCTTAAATAGCGGTAATATTGGCTTTCTTGCTGGTGCTAACCTTAACAATTGCACTATTAAAGTTGTTGTTGGACCAAAACCGAACACTGACATAGTTTTACATGTTGCAGGCTATGGTCTTGTCAAAGGCCAAGGTCGAATATCGTCACTCTCTGTTGTGACGTCACTTGAATTGTTCGATGACGTAATTGCATTCGGGCAGTCAAGACCGTCAGAAGTTGATTTGGTAAACTTACAGTCAAATTCCTTCATTGTTTCCTTTTTCTTTTCAACACAATTCCATGTATTTTAGCAATAATAAGGGTAATGCTATTGTTTAGGGCATTATCATTTGCAGAAGCCCTCGGTCTTTTTCAACTGAACTCCTTTGTCGGGCAGTTAATGGAAGACCACGGGCTTCTGCAAATGATAATGCCCTCAAAATAGCATTAAAATATGTCATTTTGAAGGCAGATTCTAAAAGGCATTAACCTTGCAATGCATGCTACTGGTGCTTCAATACTCTGTCAATACAACACGGCTTAAACTCGTCAGCTGCGCCACGGAGCAAAGCCCCAGGTTTATACCCGGACTGTCGATAACAACAAATACTCCGTCCAAATTACTTGTCGACACTCCGGGGACAGGGAGATGATGTTCTACGTGAGTGACTTCACGCCCAGTGTTCTCGAAATTAACAAACCAATTAAAACAGAGTGAGATATATATAGAAGACAATATATTTATTTAGTCAATATAACAACATGTATGTATCATATGTCACTCAATATAACATATTTGTATATATATATTTCAGAAATCTCACACAATATATATGTGTGTGTGTGGGTGTGTATTATAGAAATAAGTGATTTCTGCATGTGTATAAGCAATAAATATATAAAAGATGAGTCCAGATATTTCTTCTTGCCAAAACTCCTTTATATCTGCACTAAAGTAATCTGTAATGTTCAGCCAAGATGAAGCAACTCTGACAGATCGGGCTGACACCAACCCCAACGTGATGCAATCCTAAGCACCCCCACTCTCGTGTATGATACTGAGAGACCATATAATTGATTATGGACACATCTGGAGTACAAACTGAGAATTAAAAGATAAATGCGCTAATTTTTGGTGCATCTCTTCAAACTTAAAACACTATGCGACGTTGACCTATTGGTCACCCATGTACATGGAAGAGCCCGGATAATATGACCGTATCACAATGATATAGATATTTTTTATTATTTCTAATATTTCAGATCGAGGGACATACGCACCTTCTTTATATCTGTGTTTTCGGGAATCTCGACTGTTGAACCACCATATGGCCTCGGGAACACGAACTGAGGAGCGTTGTCTGAGGGGAATAACAAAACGCAGCGTCAGAAATCAACCGTTACTTTATGTTTAGTACGCTCAGGAAGCTTAGAATACTTTATCTTATATAAACAACACCTTTCCTTACCTGAAAACGATCGCCATTCTAAAATGATTTCCTGCACCTGTGCGTTTTCTACCTCACATCTGTTTTTCTTCATGAAGAAGGATTGGAACATTTATTTTAAATATTGTTTTGAAAATGAACTGGAACAAGTGATTTAAAGCAAAAACTGGCCTTACTTAGAAGAAATCTCCATTCACCTCTGTTACCCTGTCCCCAGAGGAAGAGGAAGCTGAGCCTCCGTGTTCATCCCAGGCTAGCCAGAACGTCCGGAAGGTGGAGCAGTGGAGCCACTGTCCTACTTTCTTTGCTGAAGGCTTGTTGCAACTTCTCAGACAACTGTCTCGGATGCCGTTCACGCTGGCGGTTGCCGTCCCAAGAAGACTAGGAAGAACCGTTGGTCTGGTTTATTAAACCGGTACTTCTCAGACAGAACAAAATATGCATTAGAACATGCCTTGATCTGGAAAATAAGTGAGTTTTGGCCGGTGATTGGCACCCCCCTTTCATTCATGGCGACGATCTTGTGTTG
Organism: Haliotis rubra; assembly: GCF_003918875.1. NCBI lineage: Eukaryota > Metazoa > Mollusca > Gastropoda > Lepetellida > Haliotidae > Haliotis > Haliotis rubra. Next base: position 244,520 of record NW_025767518.1, read on the forward strand.
TGAGTCTGTCTCAGCCTGGATGTAAGTACCTGGAAGGAGAAAATATTCACAGTCTGTAACTGTCGTTTAAACTCGAAGGCAGGATTACTTGACTAGAACGGACATTAGCATTAGTGCTACATAAACACATGGAATACGAAGGAGTTGAAACCCCTTAGTTCTAAACTGTTTATCTGTGTTGTCTCATCCACAAAATTCCACTAAATCGGTGCATCAACTAAATCCCACTCAAACCGAGGCTACAGTCATATAGTAATCAGTGCATCAACTAAATCCCACTCAAACCGAGGCCACAGTCATATAGTAATCAGTGCATCAACTAAATCCCACTCAAACCGAGGCCACAGTCATATAGTAATCAGTGCATCACTAAATCAACTAAATCCCCACAGTCACTCAAACCGAGGCCACAGTCATATAGTAATCAGTGCATCAACTAAATCCCACTCAATCCGAGGCCACAGTCATATAGTAATCAGTGCATCAACTAAATCCCACTCAATCCGAGGCCACAGTCATATAGTAATCAGTGCATCAACTAAATCCCACTCAAACCGAGGCCACAGTCATATAGTAATCAGTGCATCAACTAAATCCCACTCACTCCGAAACCGAGGCCCTCACAGTCATATAGTAATCAGTCCCACATCAACTAAATCCCAACTAAATCTCAATAGTAATCAGTGCATCAACTCTCATTCAAATTGGTCACATCAAATCAGTAAATCTAAATCCCACTCAAACCGAGGCCACAATCTTATTTTAATCGGTACCATCAACTAAATCCTACTCAAACCGAGGTCGCAATCCTATAGTAGTCGGTATTATCAACTAAATCCCACTCAAACCGAGGCCACAATCTTATTTTAATTGGTACATCAACTAAATCCCACTCAAACCGAGGCCACAATCATCTTTTAATTGGTACATTATCTAAATCCTACTCACACCGGCATCTTAATCCTATCTTCATTGATACACCCACTAAGTACTCAATCCATTTTTCATTGGTACATCAACGACATTCCACTCAAACCGGTAACTGGTGTAATTACTGCCAAATCACAAGCAAAGTAAAACTTTGTTTTGTTAAAAGAACATGATTTTCAAAAATCTGAAACAAATTTGTAATCATATGCAGACAAACAGGTAATTATCCATGAGCGAACGCAAAGGAATCGTAGCGTGACATTTAAGACCACATATGAAAACGGTAATCGGTATTAGGCAACCGTTGGACAAAAATGAGGGTAATTCAAAGGGACATATTATCAAATTGGGCGTTGTAATCTCATATTACTCCCTTTATCACAAACGATCTAACACTGTTCAACAAATAGGTATAAATTAAGAGATATCAACCCTATCGCTACGAATATTGTTTTGAACCACCTGGTCCGAATGCGTCAAGTTTGGGAATCTATCGGAACGTTTTAACAATACTGTATTTTGCAATGTAAAGATAGCTTGACTAGATGTGGAATTCACAGCGCTAAATTCAATTTGAAACCCATTTTTGTTTGGTTGTATGAATTGTTGGTGCAAACTACGGCTGACTGTTCATCGATTCTGGACCAGACAATCCAGAACGGTCGACGTAAATGGTACACGATGACATGCATCAACCATTGCAGGGAGACTGGCCACGTCTTCTCTTACTATAAAATTGCTGAACACCAATTCTAACCAGGGTTCTTCGTGGGTCTTGGGATCTACCTACCTGAAAGTATAGGCTCAATGACGATAGAGACAAGGTAGACGAACAACCAGTTGTCCATATTTAAAATTCAAACTCAATAAATGTGCACTCAAAAACAGTATCCATCACAGTATCCAAACAGCTCACGTCTCCACAACAAAATAGCACCCGTAGCGCTGAATATTGTTGCAAGCAATGCCATACCATATACAATTACGTGCATACTTAGTGCTTATGATTTGGCTTTAACCTTGCGGGAGAACCGTCAAGATCTGTATCAGTATCAGGCACATAGGTATAATGTGAACGCTGTGGCGGTCAAGAGGTACGTATATGACATTAATGTCTATTGTCGAAGTGTTATTGAAGCTTACAGAGGTCCGTATACCTTTCTGTAATTCTTTTGTATGGAAAAATTTAATTTCCGAAATTCTTTTGGAGTACGAATTGGTGAACGACAGCCTTCTGGCAGCCACAGGAGGTTATGGTGGCAGAATCTGATGTTGTTCTTTGTTTCAGTGGGCGAGGGGTAGCCTCGTGGTTAAAGCGTTCGCTCGTCACGACGAAGACCCTGATTCGATTCCCCACATGGGTACAATGTGTGAAGCCCATTTCTGGTGTCCCCCGCCGTGATATTGCTGGAATATTGCTAAGAGCGGCGTACAACTAAATTCACTCACGCACTCAATGTTTCTTTCATAATGTCATTGGTGTCCAAGTTGAAGTGATGCAATTTATATATTTAAGAGATCCAGAAATATAAATTACAGATTTTCAAGATATTATTAAGTATACGGTGTCCGGATATGTTACCAGTTGCCCCAACGATAAGTATTCATAAATTTGTATGCTGTATTGTAGCGCTCTGAACACTGTGAGTGGTGACGCGATGATGCCCCAGATGTAAGATTTACGTACAATAACTAAATGTATTTAGTCTTCTTAACATGAATACATAAAACTAAAGAAATGAAAACGAATTTAAAACAGTATAAGGAGAAAAGAATTTTGTGTACAATGTTCAGTAAATTTGAACACACAACACAAACCTTCAACATGTTGAGATCGAAGAGACTTCAAGCCGAGACCACAATAACTACAGAAAACCTGAAAGACCTCAGTGGGGGTCTCATCGAGCCCTGATGCGTGTGACTGGACCTGAACGCTTTTTAGAGTTGCTTTGTCCATTCTTGTCTCACCTGTTCGACTTTGTGGCGGTAAGTGTTACTACATACCCTAGACATGGCAGCATTGTGTCCCTCTTTTGCCTCAATCTAGGTTCGAGTGAGTGAGTTGGGTTTTACGCCGCACTCAGCAGTATTCCAGCTGTATGGCGGTGGTCTGTAAATAATCGAGTCTGCACCAGACAATCCAGTGATCAACAGCATGAACATCGATCTACGCAATTTGGAAACGATGACATGTGTCAACCAAGACACCGAGCCTGACCACCCGATCCCGTTAGTCGCCTCTTACGACAAGCATGGGTTACTGAAGACCAATTCGAACCCGGATCTTCACGGGTAAATTTGGGTTCGAATTGATACAGGTCCCACTTAACATCTCACCAACGTAGTGAATTTATGTAGCTGACGTGGTCATTGTCTTACCATTCTCAATGGCGAACCACTATGAATATTAGGAGAGAGACAGGGACATAAGAGGTATATTTTCAGTCACTGGTTCATAACTAGGGCTGCGCAATATGACCGGTTTACCGGTATTTACCGGTTTGAACATACGTGTTGCGATACGTATTGCGATACGCTGATCGAAAACAGGTATTTTGACATGCATTCGGAAAACTTCGCAACACTCGGAAATCTTCGGATATTTCATTTTTTTTCATGGTGTGGTGATGAAGATGTTGATGATTGTGGCAATTGCGGTAATGGCGGTGGGAATGATCGTGGTGAAAATTATATTTAACTGCATTGTTAAGTTCGGTTTGAAGTTGACTTCTTAATTTTTTGTTCAAGTGTTTCGTAATGTTTTGGGTCTGAATGTTTTAAATATTTACTGATTAATGACCAGTGATTTCTGATATGTCCTGACCAGGTCAAGCTGCTGTCTAAAATCTCAGGGCTTATGTTTTTGAGCGTGGAGAAACTAGTTCAAACTAGTAACCACTGTGTTGATGTTAAATTGTTCTTTTCCTTGTTTCATTTGTGTCAAATATTATTCACATTTTTACTTTGTCATTATTAAACGTTTTTATTAAAGCTTTTTATTAAACACACCAGGGTGTTTTGGTGTGTTTTTGCTTTATAAATCAAGCATTATTTCGAATATAAGTACTTTTTGGTTAAAACAACTTCCTGCAATATATTGCAATACATATCGCAATATATGATTTCGAACTGCAATATATCACAATATGAAAACTCTCTGCAATACCCACCCCTATTCATAACATCGATTTCTATTATTTCTGTGAAAGACGGATAATTTAATTTGGCTGCAAACACAATGGTTTCATACTACACTATTTGTTGAGTCTTTTTCACACAGTCCTCAGAGCAGCCCGATACCTGCGTTTATCAAACTTTCAAACTTCGCCTCAGAAGGCATGTAAATAAAACGTCACCCCACAATCCCAGTTGATTTCCATTCAACAAAATATTTCTTCTTGGTGCACTTATTCACAGTTATGCAAGGATTGATAAACCCATTTGGGGATGATGTTTTACCTATTTGGAGTAAATATTATAAACAACATAAGATAAATACTTGTAAACCAGAAGAAATCATGGCTGAACCTTTGTGGTTGAATCACAAAGTTAGAAATAGTAATTTCTTGATTGGAGGTTGGTTTAACAGAGGTATTCATACAATAAGAGATATATGGGGTGAAACTGGTTTTTTTCTTTCAATGAAATAAAAAAGCTTTACTGCATCAAAAGAACAATTTTAGAGTACAATAAAATTATTTTAAACATTCCCAAGTCTTGGAAAAAATACTCTTTTATCTGATCCCGTAAGTACTCAAAATTCTCACTAAACTCAACTCTTCAAGACCTACTTTCTCAAATGAAGAAATGTAGAATTGTCTGTGACAAACTTATAGAAAATGACACTCCACCTACAGTTTGTCAGAAATGGCAGAATGAACTAAATACAGACATTTCATGGAACAATGTGTTTAAAAAACACACAAAGGGCACAAAGGATGTAAAGCTTTTAGATTTTCAGTATAGATTTATAAACAGAGCAATTTATACTAGAAAACAGTTGGTGCAAATGAAGATAATTTAAACAAATATTTTCTCCTTTTGTAAATCTGAACCAGAAAGCCTCCAACATGTGTTAATAAAATGTTATCTTGTACAGGGATTTTGGAGAAAAGTTGAACACCTTATTAATCCTACACATTGTGATGTTCCCATTTCTGATCAAGACATTCTCTTTTGCAACAGTTGAGCTAGTCTACTAGCAACACACATTATCCTGTTGGCCAAACAGTATATTCATACTTCAAGTATAAAACAGAATGAACTATCCATTGATTGTTTTGCTAATATCGTCAAGGATGTGTACAAAGTAGAAAGACTAATTGCATGTAAGAACAATGATTTGCCTAAATTTCATTCCAAATGGAAACCTCTGCACAATGTATTACAGACATAATTATACACCTGACATGGCCATCATTTTATGAGCGCTTCATCGTATATGCTCTGAAAAACAATGATAAAAGTAATCAACTGTACACCTGCTGAACTGAAATGAATAAAAAGAATTTGAAAAAAAACTTTAAAACTTTTTCATTCCAGTATAGCTTAAAAAGCAAGCGCAAAGCATCAAATTCTTTCACCCAAATGGGCGGCTATGTTTCTTCTCTGCGCTTTCACACCGTATGAATGAGGCGTTCAGTAAATGATCATCTAGCAGGCCGGAAACAGTCATCACTACAAAGGAAGCTATTCGTCAGTTTCAACAGATGTTACAAGTTCACCCTAGGCGGTTAACGCAACCCCCCAATAAACATAATCGCAATATGAGTTCAAGCATCTGACAAAATTTGCAGAAACGACGTTTTTATATCATGTCAGCGTAATTCATTCCCCATGTACTCTTGTTTGCTTAAGCTGTTGTGAACAAAATTGAGATGTGCCCACGGGGAATTCCCTTACATCGCCACAGTTTCATTTTCGGTTATGGGGCGGTGGGGTAGCCTAGTGGTTAAAGCGTCCGCTCGTCATGCCGATGACCCGGGTTCGCTTCTCCACATGGGTACAATGTGTGAAACCCATTTCTGGTGTCCACCCGCAGGAATATTGGATATGGATATTGCTGGAATATTGCTAAAAGCGGCGTAAAACCGTACTCACTCACTCACCTTTTCGGTTACAATACCTAGATATGCTGTATTACAAGTGTCAGCGAGTATTGTGAATTTAATACTTCGAACAATATTTCAATTATATCATTTTAGTTTTGGTGGAAATCCCAAATTGGTGCAGGTCTGACATGTTTCACTTTGGGGTATGGTGATGACAAAGTAAATTTAAACATGCAGAAACGGGATTCGAACCCACGACTTCTGGCTCACCTAAGGGACACAAGTTTGCACTGTATTTGGGCGCCATAGGCGACTGGGCCACAGTGACTGTATTGTATAAATATAGTGTGAGTGAGTTTAGTTTTACGCCGTTTTAGCAATATCACGGCGTGGGACACCAGAAATGGGCCTCACATTGTACCCATGTGAGGAATCGAACCCGGGCTCGGCGTGACGAGCGAACACTTTAACCACTAGACTACCCCACCTCCCCTCATCTATAGAAGTCTCATAGATACATGTATATAGAATATAATCGACAAAACTCTTTTGACACTTGCAAGAAGTCTCTAATGAAAACAGATTCGGTTGTACGATTTATGATCGATATGAATTGATAATGACACCAGGCATTCGCTGAAATTGTGCTACATGATTGTGAGCATGTGATTTCCATGATCTTAAGTCTCTGTTTATATTCTGTTCATAGCCTTAATGAGCTCGGAGACTCAGAAAAATAGGGAGTCCAGACTGACTTCATTTTGGACTATTGCATTGGAGAAAGGGAAAGTTTGGAGCATGAGACAGACTACTGGCATGTGTAAGGACCCAGCGATACAGAGCGAATGTGACTCGTACAAGTCGGAGAACGCGTTTTAAAACCCTAATCTTCTAAAAATAAATATATTAGTGTACGTATTTAGGAAAATCAATTTATAGATCTGGGCAACAGATTTCCTTCATTTAAAACACGCTCTGCTGATCACAGCTGTTGGCTCCACAATGTCTGTTGGAACAATGCAGTTTACTACATTGTACATGCATTTGGTAGTGTTCATGAGGTCTGAGGCTGAGGTCTGTCAATATATCAGGGTTGCCGTTGTATTGTTGACGATCAAATAGTGATTCACGTGAGCCAATTCCATGATGTGCTAACTATTGTCAATTCATTAACCCTCCTGCTTGAAGGACAACGTAGTCATACTGAAACGGGAAAGGAACGACACTTGGCCTGGTAGTATCCATCTAGGCGAGGTCACCCACAACTGTCAATAAGTATATACGATTTCAAGGTTTTCCTCGCAAAGTCTATTTCTAATGCATCTAACTCGTCTGCCAACGTATTGAATAGTTGATAGTGATTATATCATGTAACTTGACAATTCCCTCTGTCAGGTACGACAAATGTACAAAATCAATGACTCCCCTTCAGTACATGTGTACAAAATTGATGAAACACTTATGAAACATATGTAAATACATAGTTGAGTGTTCGTGTATTTCAACACCTCCGTAAACGTGTGAAGATTCAAACCGAAACGTCAGTCTCATGAACCTATTCAGACAATGACCTACTTTTCAGCCGATCCGAATTTTCTCGTGTGAAAGTAAAAAGAGACACCACAAACAACTATGGTTACACTGAATTCCAATTCCTTGTTTCATAAGAACATGGTATTTACAGGTTAATTTTAATTTTAAACTTTAATAACATCGTATTTCAATATTTTATTGCGAGGTTTAGGCAGCAAGACCTTAACTAAGACGTCACAGACTGCCCCTGTTCGATGAGGTTGTAAAATGATTCACAATTCATCTGGCTCACTGGTTACATCTGTTGTGTATTCTTTGCGCTTATCCAGTGTAGGTTTGTAACGCACAATGTGATTGATATAATATCACGTCCGTACCAGACCGCCAAACGTTTCTAGCGCTAGAGCCTCGTTTTGAGATTTCCATGATTTCCAGATTTCCGTTTGTCAGAGCAGGCTGTACGACAGAGCACGCTGCACGACGTGTTTGCAAGGATTAGAAGGAGCGTAGTATTGCAATGTACAAGTGCTTAAATGTATCAAATAATACTGATTAATATGTATGTATCCAGTTGAATAAATTGGTCTCAAAATTCTGGACTGGTTATAGTACTAAGGTGCGCAACAGGACGGAACCCAGTCAGCAGGAAACGAGACTGTTGTGTAATCAATGTTTTGACTTGAAAACGTTGTTCATGTTACGAAGATATAAAACGTAGTTCATGTGGCTGCCGGATGAAACATTCATTTCCAGCGTAAGTAAAATTGAGAAATACTGTTCCTTCATGTGGGGCTAAGTCATAGTATAGCGCAAAACCTATTTCTAATCCTATGTCATAGGATTGCAGTACCCTGAAGTACCTTCCAGAACTCTGTATACATACATGTCTAAACATACACAATCATGACATGTCTATGGGGATGGAAACACCATTCTTTATCCCAGATAGCATTCGGTCGTTGGCCCTACGTTGGCAATGTTGGCAAAACCATGCTTGCTTACTCACTTATTGATTTGTGCAAAACCATGCTTGCTTACTCACTTATTAAATCATCAAAGTACTATATTTATGTCTGTTATGCCCATATGCAGAAAACTAAAAAGGCAGTATGTTCGTTTGGGTGGTTTTCCGTCAATGTTTTCCAAAGATGGATTAACCTTGCTACTAGCACTGATCATGATCTGTCCGGATTTATTCAACCGGAAGTGGGGAAATCCCTGCAAACGTGAACTAAGCATAAATACATTTATCGGGGTACCGCGCACGTGCATTTTGCGTCGCGCATAGAAAACAACAGTTACGCGGAATAACACGCGCGATATGAGAAGGTGTACCACTCGATAAACATAGTCCGCCACTGCGGTCTCTGAACGAGAGTTGCTCGCACAAACCCGGAAGTCTGACTTGTAGGAAAGCGCCTCATTTTGGATGAGTAAGGGAGATAACTAAGACACAAACTGGATCTACTATGGGAATGGTTATCTTGTGGACGCTTTTCAGCACGGGGCTGCACGCTGGACATACCAGAAGGTGTTTTTTTTAATAAAACCGATTAAACAGAATCACAAAGTGATGTTAAATGGCACCAACCAATCTGACTAAGCAAGCTAAATGGCCTGAATATATAACAATACAAATACTCCATTTGTTTTTCAAAATGAATATAAAGTCATTGACAGTCTAATCCATTTAAAATCAGTATGGTGAAAAATGTTCATGAAAGACATTGTGATTCTATATTTATGAAATGTTATGACTATATGTGTGTAAACGTTTCGTTCAACAGCTCCAGAAACATACTTTTATATATACATTCAGTGAAAACTGATATACATGTATATTTGAAAACAGTTCTGACTTAACTTATTCAGGTTTTTGGTTTTTGTTTTTGTTTTTGGGGTGTGTGTCTCTCTTTTGGTTTTTGGTTTGTTTATTTCTTGAGAACTATACCTGTTATCTTTTTAGTGCTATACTTTCGCTGCTACTTATTTTATCTTGCCACTCCTTTATCCCAGCCAGTATCCAAGGTGTGAATGATTTTATTTAGCATGTTGAACTAATGCATCCTATGCCATTACCAGTTGTTTTATAAGAACCATGATTTGTTACATTCTTAGTTCAGTACAAAACCTTACATAATTGATTTCGTTCATATGTCATGTGTTGTATTTTATGTATTGCTATGTATTATGTTTATTCACAATGAAGCTGTTGGAAAAACTAAGTATCATCTCATCTCATAAGAGTCATATTGTCTTAACCTCCAAGGTGTTATTTCCTGATGCCTGTGAACATATAGTTGGAATTGCCTTTCAGTATCCATATGCTTGTCATCTGAAGCGACAAACGGGATCAGGTGGATCAATTGTGCAGAACCCGTGAAGATCGGAGTTAGAATTGATCTTCAGCAACCCATTCTTGGTGACTAACGGGGTTGGGTGGTATCGCATCCCAATTGTGTAGATCGATACTCATGCTGTTGATCACTGGATTGTTTGGTAGAGACTTGATTATTTACAGACCACCACCATATAGCTGGAATATTGCTGAGTGCAGTGTTAAACAACCAACCAACCAACCAATTGCATAGATCAATGCTCATTGTATCAGTCACTGGATTGTCTGGTCCTGCCATGATTACTTGCAGACCACCCTCATTTTGCCAGACCACTGCTGAGTACCATCCTTAACAGCAGACATGACAAAAACAAATCCCTGTTTCTGTATCTCAGTATAAACACACACACAAAAATAATTTTTTTCATAGGTATTCAATTTATTCATATTCAAACTGAATAGTTACACATCATATATATTAAAAAATTAAAAATCTACATATATTTTGATATTCAAGCAAAAAAATCAGCCAGACATGACCTTGACATTGTCACAGTTTGGTAAGACCTCATACAGTTGTGTACTGAGGTACAGTTTTCAGAATCACTAAAGATACACATTTCTTAAAATGCAAAAGATTCACAAACAAAGTTTTGTGCAATTCGCAAAGTCAATTCATAATAAACAACCCTTAAATGCTGGGAGACTACTGTCTGTTAATAATAAATATATAAGTTATTTCACAGCTTGCTGTTCCTTATAATGATAATTATAATAGATAATAATAACAATACTAATCATCATCATGGCTGGGTAAAGTACAGGAAACAGTTCTTCTACATTAATTAGTATAGGATATTAAAATGTATTCCTTCTGACAAATGTTACACCAAGTCTGAAAACAAATCAAAAGTCAACTATCTTCATGGAAAAGAATTCTTTCCTCGTTTAAGGGAGATTATACGACATTCCATATCAAAGTTCTCTCTATTTGGTTACACATAATATTCTAATTATGCTTGATATAACCTGATTATGATTAATATTAATTCTGACAACATATTAATATAACAAGAGAGATCATAACCAAGCTGACGTGTTATTTTGTAATCATAGGTTTATCGTTAGTTAATCCATATTTGTATACTCAATAGTTACATCAATACACCATTCCAGAGTAAATAATGACCATGTTAATTTTTTGGTAAAAATATCAAAGATAACAAACATACCACTATTAATATATGTATATTATTTCATAATCTCTAAAATTTCATTTTCAAGGAATAAATAGATATGTTGTTCAATAAGTCAAATATACTAACCATTAACAATTTTGATCATACTGAGCAAAGTTCGGATTAAATAGTTTTATAATTACATATTATTATGATCTGGTAAATAGTCTCCATTGCATTAAAACAACACAAGTTCAGAGCATTGCACAAATTAAATAACATTACTATGAGATCTACATATAAATAATGAACAGAAAAAAGTGGTGAAATAAAAAAATATATCCTACATGGAACCTAACATGCAATCATTCATCCATTTGGAGACTGACCATTCAATTAAATAGCTAATATCAAACTCAGTTTATACATAAGTAATATATAGGAATATTCATCAAATATTTACTTCATTTTTCATTCGATATTTTCATGAAGTTTTTGAGTTGTTTAACAAAAAAAATATAGTATTAATATGTGTGTAAAGACAAGATACTCAATATTCTCTCAGAACCTAAAATATCAAAAATAGAGTGAAAAATACAATCAAATTTGTGATTAAATTAATCTACAAAAGCACACACTTATTTTTGTTTGTCATTTGAGTTTGTTTTTTAAAAATCACAATCCTACTCTCTGACCAGCCTGGCGCCATGGTAATATCATGTGAAGGTAGCACACCCTGATGAATGCATGTACATTTCATGTGTAGAGAAGATCATGACAAAAACATAAACAGGACAAAGTGATAATATGAAAATAGAAATTCACAAACCAAGTGCCGTACCAACAGTGTGCCTGTGTTAACTGGAGTAAAACAAAAGATGCTAATATGTTGGATATCTTTTTTTAATGATATCTGACATAGGACCAGGATGAAGGAGAGGGCTTGGAGCAAATGAAACATTGGGGAGGTGAAAAAAAGGCTAGGGGTATGGATAAAGGATGGGTGGGAGGCGGGAGGGTTAGATGGTGGGTGGGTGAGGTGGTTTGGATAAAGGTTGAAGGGGGAGGTTGGATAGAGGATGGAGGCTGGGTTGTATACAGGTCGTGGTGAGGGACATGAAAATGAAGATGGCAACAAAAACGTGTGCCTGTTGAAGATAAAAGGTAAACAAAGTAAAACAAGCTTATGTACCGCTACGATTGAGCAAAGGAACTAAAAGCATGAATAATTCCATGAGGAAGCCCTTGTCTGCTTCTGTTACATTCAGCAAAAGAGCTGGGGATTATCCTTCTAGACAAGAGTGAGTGAGTGAGTTAGTTCTATGCAATATTCCAACAGTATCACGGTCGGGGACACCAGAAATGGGCTTTGCACATTGTACCCATGTGGGGAATCGAATCTGGGTCTTTGGCGTGAAATGCGAACGCTTTAACCACGAGGCTACCCCACCGCCTTCTAGAGTGAGTGAGTGAGCTGGGTTTAATGCTGCTCTGAACAGTGTAAAGTTACATCACAGTATGACAGCTATATGTGGGGGGAAGCCTGAAGTGATGCAGGTCCTGGACATCCATCACTTAGATGAAACTTTTACATTTTGTTACTTATATAAACTTCAAAGTTTTGTGACTAACACTGATTTATTCTTTTTGTTTTTACCTCTAGCTGGAATCTGGCTGAGGGTGGTCCCTTCAATCCAAGTTCTTTTTCTTCAGAAAACACTTTAAGTAACATATCTCAAATCCAAATCTTGGTTCTTGACAAGGAAGTGCCAGGATGCCAATTTGCACTACACATGTGTCCAAATATGTTATTACTGTTCTACTACAATTAAACAATTGTTACATCTCTTTACTTATGCAGTGAGAGTCACTGTTTGACTGAGCTTGAATGAAATAGCTTTGAATAGTACTCAATATATATAACAGTGAGTTTGGTTTAACGCCGCTTTAGTAATATTCTAGCAATATCATGGCAGGGACCCCAGACATGGGCCTCACACATTGTACCCATGTGGGGAATCGAACCCGGGTCTTCAGCGTGACAAGTGAATCACTTGAGAGAAACCCACAAGCAGTAGTATGGTGCTGAATCAAGAATCATAATCCAGAACTTAAACCTACTATCCTATCACAGGTAAGGGACATAACTCACACATGACTCATATAACCCTACCTTGATGAGTTAAGCCTAGGTACAGTTTGGGGAAACAGAAAGCTATAGTTTTTAGTTATATTGTAACACAGACAAGGGTTTCCGTAGGGTTTCCACATAGAATGTCAAGTGTGACTGTCATCACATCTACATCGGCACAGAAATAGCACAGGGGATCACAGACATCATTCTCACAGTTTGAGCACATCTCTCAACTTCATAATGGATACATGTAATATTTATCACTCAACTGAGCTTCAAGTATCAAAAGACTGCTCTAAATTCTAATCTAATTTTACATGATTTTTAGACATTACGGTCTCGTTACCTTTTCATAACAACTGGTGTCATCACTGATTTTCATTGATTTATTCATGAAACTGTAACAGCTATTTTCTTCTTGTCTCTTTTTGGCGAAAATGTATTTAATCGACGAAAATATATGTTTTTGTCTATATATCCGAATTTAAATGATGAATTTTCTTCAAATTTCATAGAATTTCTAGTGCAATCGTATTGGTGTAGTTTGAGGCTCAAATTCGTAGCAACTAAGATAAAATCGTAGAGGTTGGCATCTCTGTATTAAGACACTCTCTAGGAATCAAACACTTTGTACCCAATACGGCAAACTTGGGTCTTTCGACCTGAATGCTGGCTTAGTTTTATTGAAGTTCTGACATCCTTAGAGGTGAAACAAACCGATTACATACAGAAGCAACTCTGTAATCAACAGTAGGGGAGAAACAAGCATAATGAAAGAGAAATTATAACAGTATGCGGATATCTTGTCACTGAGACATGTCTTCAATAATGGGATTATATTTCCCTTGTGCATTAAGACTTTGAATATCAAAATATACTTTTTGACATAAAATATAAATTAATGATTGTACCTTAGTCAGATTACCATAGTTTCAAATGGTAGGTGTACCATTCAGATTCCAGGCTTCTCGTGACATCATTAAAAAGAAATTAGCACAATATGACAATATGTACATGCAGTTTTCATTTTAGTGTTGAGGGCTTCTAAAATATACTGAGGGAAACAAATAGGGACCAAGTACACATGAGAGTAAAAGTGCTCCTCTGTTTTCTCAAGGTTTCTTCACAAGCTTTGTATTGCACTGTGGTTAACAATCTGAGAACAAACTAAGGAACACTCCCGGGAGTGGTGTTCCGTTATTTGTTTCCTTGAGTATGTCATTAAGCCAGTAATACTGATTGAACAGGCTGACCTAATTTACAGAAATCAATTCAAGAACCTACTCAAGAAAGTAGAGACGTGTATGAAAATAGCCCTGGTTATGATCACATTTATCAACACTTGTACATTGCAAAGATGCGTGTTGATTTCAGTACTGACAGTTACAGAACGACATGCATTTCAGTTGACACAAATAGTGTACATACAACAATATCTTACAATATTTCACAAGATACCAATACGGAAGACGATTCATAAATAACACTCAGAGACAAACTTTCAACACAATTGACAGAAATTTCTATTTCATTGTGAAAATATACTTCAGAGATTAGCATGGGTAACTAAAGATAATATTTTCTGAGCAACTGTTACGACACCTACACCATCAATGTGGATACAATCTGCAGTGTCTGTGTAATATATCATCACTCAGCAGTGAAATAGCCAAGGCTATTACTGTAGTCTGTAGCTTTCCATGTACAGTTCATAAATATTTCAAAAACACTGATATGAATAAAATATTGAATTCTTTTTGATAATCCTCAGTTTTGGAGCATGAGGTAGGCATGGTATTATATAACTCCCTAAAGGAAAGAGGAGGCAGGAAAATCGTCAGGATTCAAATATTAACTTTTTTACTTCTTATGAGCATACGAGCATAGGTTATGACAGCAAAAAATGTAGAAAGATGATTTACGTTCAATATTTACTGAAAGTGTAACTTCACACAATTTTCTGAAAAATATCAAATGTCATATAGACTAGATGGAAACTAGGGCTACAAACTATCTGATCTTAATATTGTTTCAGTTAAGACAAGGACAAAATTCAACAACTTTACAGAGTGTAGCTCTATAAGTGGTTTACGGAAATTAAGATGCTAAAATCACTTTCATCAATTACCAAATTGTGACCCCAAAATATCCTTGTGGTTGACATACATGTGCATAAACCTTGCAATGATTCATCTATAGTCTTTAATCTTTACAGTTTTATAATGAAAGAATTCATTACAGACCTTTTCCCACCTCAACTTCCATGTAACGTTAGCTAACTACTGCATTGCATTGTGACTTGAGAAATATGCGGATTCAGCAATAACACACTAGAACAACTCCAGACATATATTGAGTCCTTATAATGCTGTTTCACCTCAAAGGTCACGGTGAATATCAATTTATCACATGACTGTGGCCTACACTAATATACTCAAGGCAAAAATTAAGGGAACAAATAAACAAAGAAGAAACTGAAGCTTTTGCTTCAAATTTTCCGAAAGAGGAACTGAATTTGGTTTTACGTTATTTTTTAATTTCAGTTAAATACATTCAAAGATGGGGAAAACAAATGGGCTTCACATTGTACCCATGTAACTGGATGTCTACCGGGTCTTAGCAACTGAATGCAATGCTTTAACCACTAGGCTACCCCAATCCCTGAGTTTGGAACAGAATTAATTTGTAAGTTACTTTGTCTACCAAATGATTTTATTTCAGTTAAATACATTCAAAGATGTGTAATACATACAGAAGTATGTCATTCCCAAAATAACTGGGATGTCTAATTTAAAAAACTTTTGAACTGAATGCTGCTGGAATGAATCTTGATTGAATGTTCACATTCTGAATCAATACTAGAGAACAGTTCACTTATTATTTGCCTTGAGTATTTTCTAAAAACTACCTGTGATCAAAATTGGTGTTGGTATTTGAAATATAAAGGTACATGTATTTAAAAATTGACTGAATCAGATTCCTTTTAAGGATGTGAATCTACAGAGGCAACTCACATGAAGCAAGACCTTGTTAAAATGGACGTATCATGGAACTGCAATCATGACAGCTTCCACAATTACATGTGCACTGTACATATCAGTACTTGTCCAGAATGCAAGGTTTCCATATTAACAGGAGTTTATTGTATGGAACTGGTCATCATACAGTATACAGACTAGTAAAGCAAAGAACGTAATATATCACACCACCCATTTTAAAGGTTTTTTATATTAAATATAAATATACTTTAAATATAAGAGGTTATAAGGGTTTCAAAATCTTTTCATTTTTAGCCCCAGTGCCCTTCGAACTTTCCCCACCACACTAAATGGCAGAGGATAAATCTTAAACTGGTTTTGAAGAATGAATTTATATATTAGCTTACCCAAAATTAAGCATCAAATCAAATGTCCTTGTCATAACCCCACTATTAAAAGTTAAGGTTATTGAAGTCTAAAATATTCATTATAAGACCTAGAGGGCACATGGACCTCCCATAATTCACCACTGTTCAATATCTAACTCTATTCTGTATATTTTGGTAGACAAGTTCTCCTTGGTCTTGTTGTATAATGATGGTTAAAAATGTAGACTTGTTTAGCACCAACAGCAATAATGCATATATTCACTCTTTGCAGCTACAGTGTTTAACTAAAGTAACAGTTCAACTACCGGTACTTACCTCCCTTGCTTGTGTACAGATACCTGAGTGTCCAATAAGCTTTTCTCTTTTCCCTATACAGCCCTCATATCTCAAGGAGTATGAGAATTGCACTCAGTGTTGCCAAATGACCTTCACATTCCTAACATCTGATCAGAGCGTTACTTAGGCTAATGTCATTTTAAACAGTATTTCAGTTACGTCCTATCAAAATGGGGGGATATCCCAAAGTGATGTACAAGCATTATTATGGTGCTGACAAGCCAAGAATCAAGATGAAAAAGTCACAGGATTCTGGCACACCAAGGGGATGCAACTCTGCATAGTGAATAGCAACATCCTGGTCAACCAGGCAATCTTCATCCCAAACAAAAAACTTATCTTTTTTTTATTATTTCACGTTAGCTCAGGAGGAAAGCCAACAGGTTTAATAGCTCTAGAGGTTTGCTACATACAAGGAAGAACTTGGATATTAATGGAAAATTTAAGGACTGGAAGATCCATTTCTTCAAAAGGAAATGGCAGTGTCTTTACACTGCAGTACCAAAATTTTGTTAGGAGAATGCTGAGTAATTATTTTCAGTTTTAAAAGTTTTCCTGATTACAATCCCATATCCATAAGCTTTCATAAATGTCATGTCTGATGACATATCTTGTGACCTTGCCCTATAATACAAATTAAAGTTAATGCCACCCAAACCTTTCATAACATTCTAGTTAATCAGTCAATGGTTACTATAGAAATATGAAGGAAGAGTGTGATATAACAGACCTCATAGAATCATTTATTACTAGGGTTGTCAAGATACCAGTTCACTGCAATACTTGAACTCATGACAAAATCTGAACTCTTTTGTCAAATTGATGCAGGAAAATCTTCATTGAATAATCCAGCAGTTTGATGGTGGAGTCATGCTGCAAAGATGTTAAAACCATGTTGAGACCTATTACTGTTACTATGCTGGCAGAATCTGGAATGCAAACATCCTGGCACAACTAAGGGACAGAACTCTGCACAAAGTTAACCTTATTTTCCTCTCCACCTAAAAAAATAATTCAGTTCACTGAACATACATACATTCATCTTTTGAATTACAAATTTCTAAATTTGATTAATTTAACAATCACTGCCTCAAATACCTGGCTAGAAATCCTTTCAATACAAATTTACATAATTCCCCAGTCTCATTAAAATCTTAGTTCTTGCTACTGCTAAACAAACATCTGATGATATCTCATTGCAAGAATCGCCTTTCATCCAACAAATCACAACATCGCCAACAAGACTGGAACAACTGACAGTCAGAATTTGTTTTCTAATCATGTAACATCCAAAAGGCGAACACAACACAGGATATTCTGAACGACAGTTAGTGACTTTATGAGCGATTCCATCAAAACTAGATCAAAGTTCACGGTCATTCACATGTGACCTGTAATGGGACGTCTGCTTTGTTTAGCAGAAGTGAAAACTAAGATTGTGTCCTCAAACGTAAATGATTGAGTATTGGTTGATGTTCTTGATATTATCTTCATCATTATACCACACTGCACCAAATCTCGGATGAATATATAATTACACACTCACAACAATAATGCAAAATCCGTAGCTCATTTTAGTTTTAAAAGATCCTAAATTTACACCTTTGAACCTTACATTCAATAATCTTTTAAAACAAAGAAATTATCAAAAATATTGTGATAGTATATTGGTTGTGATTTGTAAAACATGATCTGATCATTACCTGTAAAAAAGTTGTATTCCTACCTGTAATCACCAGGTAAAATTCTTGCAAAATTGTATCTCAAAATTAAAGGTAATCAAAGACCAGATCTTTATCTGTCATGGCACAATGTAAACATATTAAAATAAGAATATGGTAAAAGCACTGTTGATTCTTACACCTGAAACTTCAAATCAACAAGAACACAACAACAACACACCAAACAAAACAGACAAACAAACAAACATAAATATCTCCAAACAAACACACTGACTAGAACCATTCTGGAACTTTCATCACTTTAAACAATAATTAACAAGACTTATCACACGACATATGTCAACTTCACGTACAAAGCATGTAAAAAAACATGACAGTCACACGTAACCATGGTAACAAATAATGGAAGATACAGCATGATTTCATTCAAATGATGAACTCCTCCACTGCCTACAGCTAAGGAAACATCCTCCATGTCTGAGTATTAAATATGAATATTTATATTAATATGATATTGATGATTAGGTTTTAGAATTAGATCACAGAGGTGTAACGATATGGTTAGATCATGATACGATAATCTCAATACTATGAGTGTGACACGATTCATATCCAACCATGAGTCTGAAACATTTATCCTAAATTTTGGCGATGAAAGATGGGATCTTGTAATATTGTATACCCCAAGGTCTTTTTTGCTAATTATAGAAAACAGGGAAATATTGTATATTGCAACATCGGTGTAAGCTGGTCGCAGAACAGTTTCGAAAATAATTCACACATTTTTGCATCAGAACTTGCGTACAGGAGTTACAAATCAATGAATCGTGGGCCTTGGGTCGTCATACAATAATTTACTGCCATATCGTTACACCACTATCACATCGAAGGTTCTCTCTGATTATTAAAAAACAGCAATAAAACTAATACTATGCAAGGAAATAAAGCAGAATATTTTAGTAGCTGAATATTATCTGCTCGTCTTGTTTATATGTTAAAAGATCTTTTTGCCATTTTTGTAAAACTGTATATCTAGATGCTTTTTTTGAGTCAGTTTCTTTAATAATATACTAATCTTTGACTGCTTCATATGAGATCAGTTAATGTTAATATTAATGATGAAATGATTCAACACTCAAAGGGATAGACAATTATGGTCTTGCTTCTGGTTCCAAGAAATGCTGAAGAAGTTTCCATGATGGGATGATGTTGTTTGTGCCGATGATGGAAGCAGTGAAGATGTTGAGGGACATTTTCACAACGGGTGATCTCACTAACACTCTGTGTTCACATATTGCACATTGCCAAATACTACAAGCTCAGTTTCTTTCCTCGACGCTTCCCTTTCCGTCGGAGGGTGAGAGTTTCATGTTCTGCACGAGTTCGCACCACAAACTTCAGATCAATACTGCTATTCAAGGCATAGAAGACATTGGATCTCTCCGGTATCAAAAGTTCTGGAAAAGAAAGGATCGAATATCAGTTTCCTTTACCAACACATTTGGCTAATACTCATTCCATGGTTGTGCTAGGAACATCATGTTGTCAATACCTACCAACCGACCTCATCCCATGGACTGTCATCAGCCCACCTCCTCATACCACCCAGCTGAAACTTTCCTTCCTTCCTTATTGCAGGATCAGACACCATCCAAACTGATTAACACGCTTCCCCACCTCATAACAATGACACCTACGAATGCCCCCAGCCCTGACACCCTTCCCCTAGTTCATCTAATGGACTGACCCTCCCCGAAACCATAACACCCTTCCCCCTCGTTATCACATGGACTGACCCGCCAAATCATGACATCCTTCCCCCTTGTTATCACATGGACTGACCCGCCAAATCATGACATCCTTCCCCCTTGTTATCACATGGATTGACCCAACCACATCGTGACACCCTTCCCCCTCGTTATCGCATGGATTGACCCACAACATCGTGACACCCTTCCCCCATGTTATCGCATGGATTGATCCCCATCATGGGACACCCCTTTCACCCTCAAGTTATCACATGGATTGATCCCCACATCGTGACACCCTTCACCCTCGTTATCACATGGATTGATCCCCCACATCGCGGACACCTTCACCCTTGTTATCACATGGATTGATCCCCACATCCCTCATACACCCTTTTCCTTCCTTCCTTATTGCACATGGATCCAAACTGATCCCCCCACATCATGACACCCTTCCCCCCGACACCTCTTATCCTCAAACCATACAATCACATGGATTGATCCCCATCACATCATGATTGACACCACTTCCCCTTCGTTATCACATGGATTGATCCCCTTCCCCACATTATGCATGATTCATCCTTTCGTTATCATCACATGGATTGATCCCCACATCACACCCCTTCACCCTCATCACATGGATTGATCCCCACATCATGACACCCTTTCACCTGACATCCATTCCCCATGGACCCACATCAGGACATCCTTCCCCACTGCAAGTATCACATGGATTGATCCCCCAACATCATGACATCATGACACCCCCCACCCTCCACGTTTGATCATCATTCATGGATTGATCCCCAAACATCATGACACCCTTCCCCTTATCACTATCACATGGATTGATCCCCCACATCATGACATCATCACCCTTCCCCACATGGATTGATCCCCCACATCATGACACCCTTCCCCTCATGGGATTGATATCCCCACATCATGACATCATTCCCCATCGACACCCTTCCCCCATCATCACATGGATTGATCCCCAACATCATGACATCCTTCCCCCACGCTATCACATGGATTGATCCCCCAACATCATGACACCCTTCCTCCACATGGATTGATCATATCACATGGATTGATCCCCACATCATCGCGGACACATCCACCCTTCCCCTACTATCACATGGATTGATCCCCCTACATCATGACACCCTTCCCCTCAAGTATCACATGGATTGATCCCCCTCATCATGACACCCCACTTCCCTCTAATGTCACATGGATTGATCCCCAACATCATGACACCCTTTCCCTCACTTATCACATGGATTGATCCCCAACATCATGACACCCTTCCCCATGGTTATCACATCGCGGACGCCTTACCTTTGTTATGGATTGATCCCAACATCATGACACCCTTCACCCCCAATCGCTATCACATGGATTGATCCCCCACATCATGACACCCTTCCCCTCACGTTATCACATGGATTGATCCCCCACATCATGACACCCTTCCCCACATCACACGCTTATCACATGGATTGATCCCCCACATCATGACACCCTTCCCCCTCGTTATCACATGGATTGATCCCCCACATCATGACACCCTTCCCCTCGTTATCACATGGATTGATCCCCCACATCATGACACATCCTTCCCCTCACATTATCACATGGATTGATCCCCACATCATGACACCCCTTCCCCCACATCATGACACCCTTCCCCTCGTTATCACATGGATTGATCCCCACATCATGACACCCTTCCCCGTTATCACATGGATTGATCCCCACATCATGACACCCTTCCCCCTCACATGGATATCACATGGATTGATCCCCCACATCATGACACCCATCTTACCCTTTGTTATCACATGGATTGATCCCCCCACATCATGACACCTGGATTGATCCCCCCACATCATGACACCCTTCCCCTCGTTATCACATGGATTGATCCCCCACATCATGACACCCTTACACCCTTATTTGTTATCACATGGATTGATTCCCCACATCTTGACACCCTTTTTACACTTTGTTATCACATGGATTGATCCCCCACCCTAATATCATGATCCCCCACCATGACTTTCCCCTTTGTTATCACATGGATTGATCCCCCACATCATGACACCTTCCCCTCATTACACTTTGTTATCACATGGATTGATCCCCCACATCATGACACCCTTACACTTTGTTATCACATGGATTGATCCCCCACATCATGACACCCTTACACTTTGTTATCACATGGATTGATCCCCCACATCATGACACCCTTACACTTTGTTATCACATGGATTGATCCCCCACATCATGACACCTCCTTACACTTTGTTATCACATGGATTGATCCCCACATGACATGACACACTTTGTTATCACATGGATTGATCCCCACACATCATGACATGGATTGATCCACTTATGTTATCATGGACTGATCCCCCCACATCATGACACCCTTACACTTTGTTATCACATGGATTGATCCCCCACATCATGACACCCTTACACTTTGTTATCACATGGATTGATCCCTCACATCATGACACCCTTACACTTTGGTATCACATGGATTGATCCCCCACATAGTGACACCGTTCCCCCTCGTTATCACATGGACTAATACCCCACATAGTGACACCATTCCCCCTCATTATCACATGGGCTGACACCCCAAATCCTGACACCCTTCCCCCTCACATGGACTGACACCAGCCCACCAAACCCAAAGACCACCCTCCTGCCCAGCCCGGCCAGGTCCCTCACCTCCTCCATCCGGCAGTATCTGCAGGAGACAGTAGTCTTCCGGCTGGCCTTCCAGGGAGTATTTCTCCAGGACCTTCTGTATCACGGTGTTGGTGTGGTCGGTGTTACATAGCTGCAACAAGCACAGCAATTACACACAGAGCCAGAGGTCATATGTTACGTACAGTGAGTTTAGTTTTACGCCGCACTCAGCAATATTCCAGCTATAAGTTGGCGGTCCGTAAATAATCGAGACTGGACCAGACAATCCAGTGATCAACAGCATGAGAATCGATCTGCGCAACTGGGAACCGATGACATGTGCCAACCAAGCCAGCGAGCCTGACCACCCACCTCTTACACCTCTTATGACAAGCATGGGTTACTGAAGGTTCATTCTAACCCAGACCTTCACGGGTTGTTATGTACAGGATCTTTAGGAGTCAGAAACATTTCTAGAATATCAAGAGCTTGGCATTTTGCAAGTTGTATTATAGGGACAGCTCTGTGTTGGAGATATTCACTTCACTATTCTGTGGTTGGTGTTACATAGCAACAAGAAGCAGTTACAAACACAACCGGAAATCCTATGTACAGGATTCTTAAGGACTGAATCAAGTTCCGGGATATTATCTGCTTTGGTTCAGTTGTAGTTTAACGCTGCACTCAGGAATATTCCAGGTATATGACTGCGGTCTGTACATGCTTAAGACAATCAAGAGATCAACAGCATGAGTATCAATCTATGCAATTGTCAACCAAATCAACGAGCCTTGCCACCCAATCCTTGAAGTCACCCCTTTCGACAAGCATGGTTTGTGAAGACCAATGCTATCCCAGATCTTCAAGGGTGACAAGGCTTGGAAACAAGTACCATCATTGAATGTTTTAGGTATGACACCCTCACGGGATCAAACCACTGAGTCTCAGCTCTAAACCGGATCTTCAAGGGTGACAAGGCTTGGAAACAAGTACCATCATTGAATGTTTTAGGTATGACACCTTCACGGGATCAAACCACTGATTCTCAGCTCTAACCCGGATCTTCAAGGGTGACAAGGTTTGGAAACAAGTACCATCATTGAATGTTCTAGGTATGACACCTCACGGGATCAAACCACTGATTCTCAGCTCTCCGGGAAGTCAATCTACCCAGAAGACTACACCAGGACTGACCATTATGCTCTTGTAGATGTGTGTGCTGGCCTGGTCACTGGGTTCGAGACTGACACGGATCACATAGGTGTCACATGACCTGTAGGGGGACGACGAGGTGTCACTATCGGAGGAGATCACAGATGCGTTGACGAGGAATGAGACATCTGAAATAGACAATGTAGAAAGAGTTGTAGAAATTCTACACATCAGATGAACTTCCAATTACTTTTGATCTACTTTTGCCTAGGAAAACCATGTACATGGAAC
This sequence comes from Haliotis rubra, assembly GCF_003918875.1. Taxonomy (NCBI): domain Eukaryota; kingdom Metazoa; phylum Mollusca; class Gastropoda; order Lepetellida; family Haliotidae; genus Haliotis; species Haliotis rubra. The sequence goes on from NW_025767518.1 coordinate 268,975, forward strand.
CTTTTGTACTGATCAAAAATCTGTAATGTATCATACACGCACCACAGTGTCCTGTTGCCAATATGATATGTTATCATGGGATGTGTTTTTTTATTTATTAGCTGCATTTTTAACATGGAAGCTAAAAAAAATAATTAAAATTCAATCCAAATACATTGAATTTTAGGGTGAATATTCTTTTTCCAGCTATTGTAAAAGTAAGCGGGCCTACATTAAAAAAATGTGTCCATATTAATACTAATGTTCTGGCAACAGATGGGAAAGCATACAACTAAACTTAAAATGACTCAAAAGTTATTTTTATTTGGGTTCTAAAATATTATAGCAGTGTATGAAATAAGGCCCGTCCGACCGCCCGAGACGGTCTAGATTTCTGACGGAGGGTCTAAATTTACAGCTAGCCAGCCCGATGGTCTGGTAAAAAATTTAGATGTTCCATACATCTGAGTAAATTCACCATATTTGGTCTGGTTACACCCATTTTGGGCTAGTAACATTTTGAAGTTACCAGCCCTGATGACTGGCTGGATTTTTGGCTTATTTCATACACTGATTATAGATCAAAGTATTTACAAACTGATTCAGTCAAGTAATATCATGCTGTGTCACTGTTATTTGTAGAGAACAAATCAACAAACAACATGATGATGTGATAGATGGTGTACTGATAACTGAACATCTAGCAGTGGACAGCTGGGAAGCAAGGCATACTGACATCTCAGAGAGCAGGGATCAAGGAAACTACCAGTAAGTCATGCTGACTTCACTGTAGATGATTGTGATTCAGCCACTCGCCCCAAAATAGCTTATCATGGTGACTTAGCAGATGTCCTACAGAGTTAGACTATTGATCAAGCTAGGGACATCTCAGTGAGACAATAATACCAATGTCCAAGCAAGGGAGATCTCAGTGAGGCAATAATCTACCAATGTCCAAGAAAGGGACATCTCAGTGAGACAATAATCTACCAATGTCCAAGAAAGGGACATCTCAGTGAGACAATAATCTACCAATGTCCAAGAAAGGGACATCTCAGTGAGACAATAATCTACCAATGTCCAAGAAAGGGACATCTCAGTGAGACAATAATCTACCAATGTCCAAGAAAGGGACATCTCAGTGAGACATCTCACCAATAGATCTACCAATGTCCAAGAAAGGGACATCTCAGTGAGACAATAATCTACCAATGTCCAAGAAAGGGACATCTCAGTGAGACAATAATCTACCAATGTCCAAGAAAGGGACATCTCAGTGAGACAATAATCTACCAATGTCCAAGAAAGGGACATCTCAGTGAGACAATAATCTACCAATGTCCAAGAAAGGGAGATCTCAGTGAGACAATAATCTACCAAAGTACAAGAAAGGGAGATCTCAGTGAGACAATAATCTACCAATGTCCAAGAAAGGGACATCTCAGTGAGACAATAATCTACCAATTGCCAAGAAAGGGAGATCTCAGTGAGACAATAATCTACCAATGTCCAAGAAAGGGACATCTCAGTGAGACAATAATCCACCAATGTCCAAAAGAAAGGGACATCTCACCAAAGTACAAGAAAGGGAGATCTCAGTGAGACAATAATCTACCAATGTCCATGCAAGGGAGATCTCAGTGAGACAATAATCTACCAATGTCAAAGCAAGGGAGATCTCAGTGAGACAATAATCTACCAATGTCAAAGCTAAAGACATCTTAGAGAGAAAATGAGCTACCAATGTCAAAGCTGGGGAGATCTCAGTGAGACAATAATCTACCAATGTCAAAGCTAAAGACATCTTAGAGAGAAAATGAGCTACCAATGCCCAAGCTGGGGAGATCTCAGTGAGACAATAATCTACCAAAGTACAAGAAAGGGAGATCTCAGTGAGACAATAATCTACCAATGTCCATGCAAGGGAGATCTCAGCGAGACAATAATCTACCAATGTCAAAGCCAGGGAGATCTCAGTGAGACAATAATCTACCAATGTCAAAGCTAAAGACATCTTAGAGAGAAAATGAGCTACCAATGTCAAAGCTAAGGCATCTCAGTGAGACAATGAGCTACCAATGTCAAAGCTAAAGACATCTCAGAGAGACAATGACCTACCAATGTCAAAGCTGGGGACATATCAGAGAGACCATGAGCTACCAATGTCAAAGCTAGGGACATCTGAGAGAGACAATGACCTACCAATGTCAAAGCTGGGGGCATCTCAGTGAGACAATGACCTACCAATGTCAAAGCTAGGGACATCTCAGTGAGACCATGACCTACCAATGTCAAAGCTGGGGACATCTCAGTGAGACAATGACCTACCAATGTCAAAGCTGGGGACATCTCAGTGAGACAATGACCTACCAATGTCAAAGCTAAAGACATCTCAGTGAGACAATGACCTACCAATGTCAAAGCTGGGGACATCTCAGTGAGACCATGACCTACCAATGTCAAAGCTGGGGACATCTCAGTGAGACAATGACCTACCAATGTCAAAGCTGGGGACATCTCAGTGAGACAATGAGCTACCAATGTCAAAGCTGGGGACATCTCAGTGAGACAATGACCTACCAATGTCAAAGCTAAAGCTGGACATCTCAGTGAGACCATGAGCTACCAATGTCAAAGCTGGGGACATCTCAGTGAGACCATGACCTACCAATGTCAAAGCTGGGGACAACTCAGTGAGACCATGACCTACCAATGTCAAAGCTGGGGATATCACATAGAGACCATGACCTACCAATGTCAAAGCTGGGGACCTCTCAGTGAGACAATGAGCTACCAATGTCAAAGCTGGGGACATCTCAGTGAGACAATGACCTACCAATGTCAAAGCTGGGGACATCTCAGTGAGACAATGAGCCTACCAATGTCAAAGCTGGGGACATCTCAGTGAGACCATGACCTACCAATGTCAAAGCTGGGGACATCTCAGTGAGACCATGACCTACCAATGTCAAAGCTGGGGAAACTCAGTGAGACCATGACCTACCAATGTCAAAGCTGGGGATATCACAAAGAGACCATGACCTACCAATGTCAAAGCTGGGGACATCTCAGTGAGACCATGAGCCACCAATGTCAAATCTGGGGACATCACAGAGAGACAATGAGCTACCAATGGTAGGATACATCCCAGTAACTTGATAACCTACCAATGACCAAGCCAACCAGTCATGGCAAGCAGGTAGCCTACAAATGATCAATCTAGGAACATCTCAGTTAGTCATGGCAAGCTGGTATTCTACCAATGACCAAAGACAGTTGATGTAAGTTGGTGACCTACCAATGAGCAAGTTAAGTACATCTCAGTAAGCTTGTGGCCTACCAATGTGCAAGTTAAGTACATCTCAGTAAGCTTGTGGCCTACCAATGACAGAGCCAGTGAGAAGATGACATGTCAGGGTGATGTACCTGAGACCTGGAAAGTGAGATCCCTACGACAGCAGGACCTACCATTGGCCGAGCTAGGGAGATCTCGGAGAGAAGATGACCTACCAGTGGCCCAGCTAACGAGGCTGTGATGGTGTCAGGAATACTGGAGAGACTACTTCTGTCCTCTAGCCCACATGCAAACAAACCAAATTTGCTGCTGTCAAATTTGGCAGGCTTGTGACCTAAACTGAAAAACACAGAAGACATCATTATTCACTGTACAGACATGTATATACAATCTGGAGAGTACATCCGTAAATCATATTAGTCAGATGGAACCCACAGTGAGTGAGATGGGTAACCACTGTACAGTATTTCAGTTGCATCACAGTATGTCTGTTTAGTGTGACTGTGAGATTAAATCTCAAAATCATATCAACTACTTTGGTGAAGCTCACCAGCAAATGTTACAAACCCCAAGAAGTATATTCAGTAAAAATGTGGCTTCAAGAGTCTGGCACAACTAAGGGAGGCAACTCTCCACAATGACTTACAAGGTCAACAATCTGGCACAAATTATGCCAAGGGCCAGTATTATCAACAATTATAAATGAGAATATACTAAAAAGAACATGAGAAAAAGATATTCTGCAAACTAGATCAGCATGTTCTTTAAGTTAGTATCAGAAATTTGAGTTGTTGTAAGACTTTCATGCAATAAGGCAAACATCCCAATAGGACCTTCTCAAAGAACACTCATTGTCTCACTTTGAGTTCCAACATAACGTTTGAATTACCATTTTCAACCAGGTCCATTTGACCCCAATAAAGCAGACCCTGTGTCTCCAAACGTAAGACTTTATTTTGTAAATCGAAAGAGCTGTTCAGAATGTACACACACAGAGGGCCTCAGTTACACCTGCTTAATCACTTCTAGAATTATATGTGACATGATTGATGACCATGAGGCATAGTCAACCTGTATCTGCCCACCACCTGAACCCCATACTGTCCACCTATAGTCTGTTTGGCTCAAAAGCGGACCGATGAACTGCAATCTAACTTCGAAAACTAATAAACATAAAATACTCAATGAAAAACTGATCATAATCAAAACGTCTGTGAAGCTTTTGCAGAATTTATGTCCTAAAAATAAAAAAGTTGTTTAACAAACTGTCATTAAAATATTGACACAGTTCACTATTTGTTACGAGGGAGGAGTGCAGAGAAAGGGACAGCCAGGTGTGCGAGAAAGGATGGAGACGGCACAGCACAGATTAATGATCAATATCTTTGTCGGCACTTGTGCATGTGCTTCTCTAACACCTGGCTGTCCCTTTCTCTGCACTCCTCCCTCGTAACAAATAGTGAACTTTGTCAAAATTTTAATGATAATTTGTTAAACAACTTTTTTAATTTTAGTACATATATTCTGCAAATAAATCACAGAGTTGGTGTGATGTTTTGATTATGATCAGCGTTTCATTGAGTATTATATGTTCATTAGTTTTTGAGTTAGATTGCAATTCATCGGTCCGCTTTTGAGCCAAACGGACTATAACCATGACCCCCTATACGTCTCCCCACCTAACCATGAGCCCCGTACCTCTCCATCTAACCATGACCCCTATACGCCCCCCACCTAACCATGAGCCCCATACCTCTCCATCTAACCATGACCCCTGTACGTCCCCCACCTAACCATGAGCCCTGTACCTCTCCTCTATCTATCCTATCTATCCATAACCCCACCTAACCGTCCCCCACCTAACCATGAGCCCCATACCTCTCCCCTCTATCTATCCATAACCCCTGTAATGTCCCCCCACCTAACCATGAGCCTCGTACCTCTCCATCTATCCATGACCCCTATATGTCCCCCACCTAACCATGAGCCCCGTGCCTCTCCTCTATCTATCCATAACCCCTGTACATCCCCCCACCTAACCATGAACCCCGTACCTCTCCATCTCGCCATGACCCCCTATATGTCTCCCCCACCTAACCATGAGCCCCGTACCTCTCCTCTATCTATCCATAACCCTCTATATATCTCTGCCTACGACCCCCTGTATCTCTGTATCATGGTTTACACGTGAACTGTACAAGAAAGGAGTAAGTTTGACCCCGTTGTTAACAGTACTGATACAGAAACTAAATCACAGAGTGACAGCCAGCTGTAGGAGTGAGTGAGTGAGTGAGTGAGTTTGGTTTTACGCCGCTTTTAGCAATATTCCAGCAATATCACAGCGGGGGATACCAGAAATGGGCTTCAGCATTGAATGACACAGGTCTTGGGCAAGAATCTGTATCCAAACATTGCACTAATAAAATAATAGTAGTTGTTATTCATAAAGTCAATACTGTACTTCCCAAATTCTAAAATGCCACTCAAAGAAAATGTCAACCATCACCACTTCAGCTACTGTTACCTTACCACCGTTCATGGTGACAAATGCTGCAGCTGTCTCCCTAGTATTAGTTGAACAAGCCTAACTTACTAGACTGACCAATCATGAGACTAAACACAAATAAACATTGGACACATGAAACATGAAGACTTTCACACACATTCTGTAAAGGGATACCCTTGTATCATGACTCAAGTACAGTTTATAACTAACACAGTTATAACGAACTTCCAGATATAACAAACATTTTCTTTTAATTGCCCCAGCCACTTGTTGTATATTTTAGTCACAATGTGTATAACATAAAACTACGGCCAAACTAAAATTAATGGTCCCTTGGAATTCCTTATACCCATAGTTTAACATATCATGATATGTATCAATATGTAAGGTACATATTGTCACACTCCTAGAGAGGCTGATAAAAGAGCACATGAGGTAGGTCACAGGATTGACATATACATGGGCAAGGCAATCAGTTTGTGCTCTTGTAAAGGAACATTTACAAAATAATAACAAAGTGAACACTTTGATCAAGGGATTAGTAAACTTTACACTTTCAAATGCAGGACAATATGAATAATAACACCATGATTATACAAAGACCATCATATAGTTACAACAAATGCAGTCTAATAATGCTACAAAAGAATACACAGTTCTTAATTACTTTCTGAAACCAAGATGAGCAACAACACAGTCATTCCATGACACTGGGTGAGGGTTAGATATAGGAGTTATAACACAATATACACTGTATATCACAGGTTATAACACTATATATTTCACAGGTCACGAATCTTTACTTCACACTGACATCCTACAAGAGTGAGCAAGTTTGGAGTGAGTGAGTGAGTTTATGCAACTGGGATACAATCACATGTGTCAACCAAGTCAGCGAGCCTGACCACCTGATCAAGTTAGTCGTCTCTTACGACAAGCATGGGTTTCTGATGCAGAATTCTAACCTGGATCTTCACAGGTGAGCAAGTTTGGAACAGTAGTGTATGTTATTTCATAGTATAACAGTATCCTTGAATACATGACATGTTTATGGATAATAACTTCTATTTATTCTTTATACAACCTTTCGCAGCTAATTCTTGCTCTTTCATCAGGTGAATCAATGAAGAACTAGCTCTGAACTGTCATATAAAGACTGACTGAGTGAGTTTGGTTTTACGCCGCTCTTAGCAATATTCCAGCAACATCACGGCGGGGGACACCAGAAATGGGCTTCACACATTGTGCCCATGTGGGGATTCGAACCCGGGTCTTCGCCGTGATGAGCCAACGCTTTAACCATTAGGCTACCCCACCGTCCCCTGTCATATAAAGAATAAAAAGAAGTTGTTATCCATAAAACATGTCATGTATTCATGTTCGTCCAACTTATATATGCCTTTCAAGAACAACAGTAGCCTTGTTATATCATGGCCTATAACTTAATGTGCGTGAAATGTCCGAAGTAAAGCTTTGGTAAACCCCACAAGCATGGGTCTGGTGTTGAAAGACCTGAAAACGTAATTGTGGTGTAACAGGAATTGAAGCTACAATTATATATTTCAGGCATGCCCAACTCTGATCAGGGAATTGTGGGACTTCAAGTGACTGGGCTACGCGTGTTCCCAAATAGGGAGGAGAAAGTTGAAGCGAGGCACTGACACTTACCATGTCAATGACACCAAAAGAAACACGGTGCACAGACCAAGAATTGTGATCATTATCAGCCCAATGTCTGCAAGTAATGTCAGCACAAATTCCCAAAATGGAATTTCTCAGTTCATATAGATAAAGTTATGGCTTTGAAGATGACACTTGTATTTCACCATTAACAGGAAAAGAGGATCTAATACTTACACTGAAACTTTTGCAGTGACTGCGATTTTATAATAAGTCCTGGTTTGATAAACATTAACCGAAATCAAAAGTTTTCACAAAGAAATATGTTCTTTAAGTTTTCCTGCTGCGGGCACTAAGTTTGGAGAGTTGGAATCCTAGAAAAATTCCCCGTGGATATTATCGCATAATGGGTTTTTGGGCACTTAAGAACAGAATGTTTCCTCACTAACTGCATGAACAACTGTAAAACATGCCACTAACCAAGTATTCATAATGTCTGTGTGTGGCAACATGTATGGTGACAGTGAGGATAAACTGCCCCTTATGACACAGACAATTACTTGAAGGATTGAATGTCAACCCAGGAGGAGAGGTTTAAGTCTATACAAACAAACCTAGGGACCGTTCATAATTTATGGCTAGGGGGTGATGATGATTTTTATGGAGAAGCATGTACAATGCAAATGACACCCCCACCCCTAAAGTTTATGTACAAAGTAAGTCACCCCCTGCATGTCATGTACAAAATCAATGACCCACCCCTTTCCCATAATTTGTAAGAGTAATTTTTTAAAATATTTTTGCACAAAATCCCCCCTTAAAATCATCATCACCCACCCCTAGCCATAAATTGTGAACGGTCCCCTAGTCATAATTATTAATCCGACAGTGTTATCCTTAACAATGTGGCAGACTGAACAATGTGATTGTTCATATAAGGTTCTGGATCATGATAGTAAACACTTGGATGTGATGCCACAAACAGCAGATCCTGGCAACACTAAGGGAAATAACTCTGAACAGCTTCTTGCAATACCTTAGACTACATGACCTTGAACCTTATTTCAACTTGACTGGTGAGCTAGAACACAATTTCAACTTGACTAGATCACTGGAATAAATCTCGAATTTGATGGAGAAGTGGAACATAGCCAAGAAACAGATGGCAAATAGGTTTGTAATCTCAGTTTGAATGAGCAACTGGATTGTAATCTCTACTTGGATTGAGAAACTGGATTGTAATCTCTACTTGGATTGAGAAACTGGATTGTAATCACTACAGTGGAAGCCCTCTAAACCGGCAGCCCTCCAATCCATCATGCTCTCAATATCGGCACTAGAATTTGGTCCCGGTAGAAGCTAATTACTGATCATAAACCGCCCTCTAAACCGGCACGCCCTCTATACCGGCACAAACGAATGCCGGTTTAGAAGGCTTCCACTGTACTTGGATTGAGAAACTGGATTATAATCTCTACTTGGATGGGAAAATGGTTTATTGGATGCAGATGTGGATTGTAATCTAAACATGTACATGTTGGATGAGGAACTGGACTGTAATCCATATTCATGTCACTTTCAACTCACATCGGGAACATAACCAGAACATACTTTTCATGCAGAACACATGACTATACTTGCACATATACATTGTGGAAGTATACCATCTAGATGTCAGTCACACTTGAGCAAACATACACCAACACTGTATCACAACTGGTGACCATCAACCACACAGCTACACAACACTAGGTGGACAGTGTTACCATGGTTACTGGGTTAGTGACAACCACGCACCACCTGGATCATCCTTACTAGTCAGGGGTTTATATCATGTTACCATAGCAACTGTCAGCAAAACACTATCTGAATTCATCAGGTGAACAAAATCAATTTTGAAAGGTTAGACTGTCAAGCCGAACAGTGGACAATGTCTACAGTCTCTTTGCTCTTCACATCATGTTCACTGTGATCCTAACAGGCACTGGGACCAGCCATTAAATATTCTGGGAGGGGAAGACCGAATACTCCATCACTTCAAGAGATTCCATATTTTCTTGGAAAGGGGAAGCAGCCAAAACAAAATACATATTGGAAAATTTGAGACAATATTTTTTCTTGCCATCTTTTTTAATCCCCACGCCCCCACAAAACTGAATGGTATGCTCCACTGATTGTCCAAACTATGTTCAGGGATTATCTTAATTTGATTGCACTATGAGAACACAACTACTTGCATAGTCTCAAGTCTATGTTCATGATACTATTCCCCTGACCAGAAAGGGAGCAGAAACTTGGTGCTGTCATTCAACAATATGGTCATAAACACCTTGGTTTCTTAGGCAGCTGAAGGCAACAAAACCATAAAGATATTTCCTTTACATAAATTCCAAAATATCCCATATTTTCACCTATTCCTTACTGTAAACAATTCAGCTCAGAAAAAGCAAATATGAAAAAGGAAAAAATTAGCGAAAGAGTGCTGATATTGATATTGAACCCATAGTTTTTTCATATATATAAACCTTATTTCTGTGACTATTGTAGTGTATACTAGATAGTAATAAACATTTACAGCACTATGATTTGTTGAAAGCTGGATTTGACTTGTTCGAACAAAAGCTATAGTCTTTATACAGTATTGACAGTAAGGACAGTCGACTCTCATTAGTAGAATCTGCTGGAAAAAATAGTGAGTGAGTGACTTTTGTTTTACACTGCTTTTAACAATATTCCAGCAATATCACGGCAGGGGACACCAGAACAGGGCTTCACACAGTGTACCCATGTGGGGAATGGAAAAAATAGGAAATAGACACTTTTGTTGTGTTCCTTTCAAATCTTTAGCTAATTATAAATGAATGGTATTTAATACATAAAAGTGATCAACTAATAAAAAAAAACCACACAATCTGACCCTATTTAAGCATTTCATCACAACATTTGATTATGCTTCTCTTTAATTTTTGAGTCCATGTGATAAATTGACATTTTCACAATGCGATCTGGCCCTAATTTCTTGAAACAAACTGAAGTTTTTACTCAAATTTCAAACTGAGTTTGACAAGTTTAAACAGCTGACTTTTTAACTCAACTGTATTTTTACATAAAAAAGCCCAAACAACTTAAATAATCTATCCCCAAACTCAAAGTGTCTACTATGTTTGAGTTTAATATTGATTTAAATTCATTTTGGAAAATACATTTTCCTGCATTTTCTCAAATCTGAGTAAAAACTTAAGTAAAACCTCGAACTTAAGTTTGTTTCGAGAAATCAGGGCCTGAGCACTACAAACTGTAATAAGTAGTAATGTTAAAGTTTAGGAGTCAATTTAGGATCACTTTGTAAAATAGACCCTGTTACACTTTGATTCAAGAATTGATTGTAACCATCTAATTTAAAAAGTTAATACCGTGTCCATACAACTGCACCATAGTGAGAGTCAACTGTACATTATTATCAAAACAAGACAATAGTAAAAGAAAAGAATTGAGAGATTTAGAAAGTCCTCAGGCCTAAGAAACTAAGCGAGCAGTGTTATGGCCGACATGAGGCTGCATCCAACACCTCACCTAAGACTTTGAGCAAATGTCGGTTCATGTAGCTGTATATGCCTATAACAGAGGGATGACACATTCTACATCTTGTATCCATGGAAACTAGCATATCACTCAGAGAATTAGCATAAAACAACATACCACTGGTTACTTAGGCTGAAAAGGTAAAATGTTTCGTTTTCAGAAAATGACTTTTGGAGATGAGTTGGGAGACTGCTTAATGACTGAATGTTTGAACAATCACTGAATTTCAAGGATATTAATACTTTAATATAATTAACAGTGATTAAAGTCCTTGAATTTCTTAGAATCGTGTGTGGAGTGAGTGATAGAGAGAGAGAGAGAGAGAGAGAGAGAGAGAGAGAGAGAGAGAGAGAGAGAGAGAGAGAGAGAGTGTGCTTCTGTGTCAGTGTCTGTGACAGAATGCCAAACACCAGGCAGGGCAACAACAAATACCATCCTTAAACAATTTTTTGTGTGGCATTGTTAACAATAGAACTATCAACATACTGCACTCTGTGCAGCCTTTCCATCCATGCTTCCATGCTGCAGTCTCCTCATAAGTGATAGGAATTGGAATATTGTTGCCAAATTAGGATCCATGATTTGAATCTGATGACATTGGATCTTGGCATAGCAAGGCATACATTCAAGTGTGGCAACATTATCTTAGTATGATGACAAGTTTAACAATATCCCTGCAATATGAAAACTGGGGACACCAGAAATGAGCTTCACATACGGTACCCCTATTGGGAATCAAACCCAGTCTTCGATGTGACAAGCCAACACTTTGCCCACCAGGTTACTGTCTCACCTTTACTGTATCTCAATCTATTACTTCCTTAATATGCTTCCGCCAACTTAATACAGCACAAGAATAATTCTAACCCGGATCTTCAAGAGCCGATTATGATATTTAACCGTATCACTCAAGGTACATGTGAGTGAGTGTATGAGGATGGTTTGGACAATATCACAGAACACCTGAAATGAGCTTCACACATTGTCACCATTTGTGGAACTAAACCTGTGTCTTCAACACGACAAGCAAACACTTTAACCACTAGGCTACCCCTCAACAGAACCTACAAATGATAAAGCGTAATGTAAGTACATCAAAGCACTATGAAAGCTAAGCTTGCTAAACAGGTTACCCCTTTCTCCACATTTCTTGCAATGACACCATCACCGTGACACCACAACCAACCCTGCAAGCGGATTGCCTGACAAGTTAAGATCTTACCTTGGAGAAGAGCAAAACTTAATTGCACAAGTCAGGATAGGCTCAGATTTAGCCTTTGCTCTAGAGAGTTCAAGAAATCAATATTGGAACAAACACATTCTCCATGTATGCATGGTAACATCAAAAGCAGGATTATCTTACAAGGGACGTTACATTTACAAAAAAATCTCACCAATTTTACAGTATTATTCAGCACAATCATACAAACTGTTTGGGGTAATTTCTGTATACTAAATAAATTTTGATCATATTCATTATTTGTTTAAATAAATTTCATATTTCCTTTATATCAAAACAAATTTACTGAATTTCAGTATTTGGGTACTGGGTTCTATCATACATGTAGAAATCAATTTCCAGTTGATATTATCATTTCTTGTTGAGCATATTGTAGCATCTAGCGGAGAAGATACATGGATATTATGTTGCTAATGAATTAGTTGTGATTATATGGAAGCTGAAGCTCACCTGGCTGATTTCTTCTTGATCTTGGCTGACCCTTCCATGGGAGGCTCTATTGCACAAGACAGTTCATGGCTGGAAGCAAACAAGGACATTTGATTCAGTTTGTTGTTCAATGCCACACTCAGTAAGAATGCAGCTAAAATGATTGAATCTGGCACTCCAGTGATTGAGCACAAACCATGTTTAGAGATGGTGACACAAAATACCATGATATTGGGGTATGGTGACACTCAATCTCTCAATACTGCAGCTAAATGATTGCGTCTGGACAGCACAATCCAGTGATTGATGTTGAGAGCACCAAACCATGATATTAGGGTATGGTGACACTCAATCTCTCAATACTGCAGCTAAATGAGTCTAGACATGACACAATCCAGTGATCAATGTTGTAAGCATCGACCCGCATCATTTGGGTATGATGACACTCAATGAGTAACTGACCCTGACCATCCAATCCATTTTGTTGCCTCTTGAGATCAGAACAGACTGCCAATTCAGAATCCCTACAGGATGAGACCGCCTCCGTGGTGTAGTGGTTAGAGTGTCCTCCCGGAGAGCGGAAGGTAGCGGGTTCAATCCCCGACCGCGTCATACCAAAAGACGTTAAAATATGGTACTTGTTGGTCCCTGTCTGACGCTCGGCATTAATGGGTACAACAAGGACTGGTTGGCTCGGAGTCAGTATAATGTGTCTAAGTGGGGTATTCATGCTTCACTGCGGCATGGTATCTCAGTGGGCTAGCACTATAAAACCAGCTTAAGTCTGGGCTAGTACAAGCAGCCGCACATACACATACACAGGCATGCACGTCGTCATATGAGTGAAATATTCTCAAGCACGACGTAAAACCCATTTCACCTCACCTCACCTCTCCCCAACAGGATGAGATTCAGGTGAGCTAAATTATTATTCTTTCATTTTCATTGTAGACTCAAACTGAATCAAACCAAATCCAAGAGACTAACCCTTTCTTATCACTGTGCACTTTATCTGAACTGAACAATGTCTAAGGAAAGCAAACCTTTCATTATCGTTGTACACTCTAACTGAATCGAACCATATCCAGAATTGAGTATCTTCTTTGAAGTTGTAAATCTGAGCTGCTGACTGGAGCAGTTTGAGCTGAGCGAGCACTTCGAACTCCTTCCGATGTTTCTCGAAGTTGATGAGGCCTTCCTCTGTCATGTCAGGGTTGGCTGTGTCGATCATGGTCAGATCTGTCAGAAACGTTCCCAGGTACGGCACCGTTCCCTGGACAATGCCCTGCAATGACAACATGTGTCACTACAAATCATGTTGTTTCAGTTTGAAAATTTTAACAATAAATTGTATATTTATATACTTATCCTATCTCACTACTTGCACCTCTCTCACTTGTTTTGACTCTAAGTGGAACGACTGTAAACTTTTTCCCATAGGCCTCCTGGTCCATTCACCCATGCACTCCATGCTGCTCTCCTTATTGGATAGGTTCCTAGTCCCCATTGAAGCATGCAGCATGCCCCACAAACTGCCCATGTGACTATATCTGAATGATCATTCTCTCTCTTGTCGCATGACAATATGGACGGCATTATATTTAGGGACAGGTTTCAGCCTAACATCATGGGGAAACCAGATCTACACTCAATAAACTAATTCTGAATTTCTTTTAGGAGATAGGCATGGGAAACAGGGAACATATTCTGCATCTTTGAGGCACGTGCAAGATATGTACTTGAGATCTGTCCACCGCAGGGATGACATGTATTGGGCACTTGGGATCCAGCAATTCAACATATATTTATACATGCTCATTTAGCCACAACACAGACAAACACTGTGAAAGCAAGACTTACATTATCTATCCATGACTGGCTCTTCTGCATGTTGCGTCGTTTTAATGTCTTATTTTGGCTGTCCAGATCGGGAAACTTTGCTGTCGCTTCCTGGAACAGAGAATAATGAGATATTGCACATGAAACTCTCATCTTGTTTCTTTGCTGTTTTACAATGCACTCAATAATATTCCAGCTATATGACAGTGGCCTGTAAATAATCAAGTCTGGACCAGACAATCCAGTGATCAACAGTATGAGAATCGAGTGACACAATTCAGATACAATGACATGTGTCAACCAAGTCAACGAGCCTGAACACCCGATCCCATTGCCCCTTATGACAAGCTTGGGTTACTGAAGATCAATACTAACCTCATTGACAGTATCCTTTAAACAATCAAGATTAAACCTGATTATCCAGTGATTGACATGATGAACAACAACTGACTGACTGACTGACTGAGTTTGGTTTTACACCGCTTTTAGCAATATTCCAGCAACATCACGGCAGGGGACAACAGAAATGGGCTTCACACATTGTGCCCATGTGGGGATTCGAACCTGGGTCTTCGGCGTGACGAGCCAACGACCAAAAACCATTAGGCTACCCCACCTCCCTTATGAACAACAACAAATCTGCTGTAAACATCAATATGTATTGCATAAAGTATTGAACAGTAAATGTTCTTGTTATCACTTAATGAGTACTATCAGTCAGTATATGAGTGAGTGAGTTTAGTTTTACGCCGCACTCGGCAATATTCCAGCTATACAGCGACGGTCTTTAAATAATCGAGTCTGGACCAGACAATCCAGTGAGTACTATCAGTCAGTATATGAGTGAGTGAGTTTAGTTTTACGCCAAACTCGGCAATATTCCAGCTATACGATGGTCTTTAAATAATCGAGTCTGGACCAGACAATCTAGTGATCACCAGCATGAGCATCCATCTGCACAATTGGGAACCGATGACATGTGTCAACCAAGTCAGCAAGCCTGACCACCTGATCCCGTTAGTCGCCTCTGATGACAAGCATGGGTTACTGAAGGCCAATTCTAACCCGGACCTTCACGGGTCCAGTCAGCATATAATGGCATGTAATTCCTATCACAAATGTCGGCTGTACCAGTACCTTCATAAGCAGTTCCCGAGAATTGAGCTGGTTGTTTTCACCTGAGAATATTTCTGACAATTCTTCAAATAGCACCATAGTATCCCTGCAATATTGAAATGTATGTTATTCACACAAAATCATTAAGTGTCACAGAGATGACATCTGCTGGTTTAACTTTGACAAAATCCTTGCAATGGTCTTTGGCAGCATGTGTTTATGGGCAGACCGCTCAGGTCACAAATCTGGTGGAATCAATCGGATGGTTGACAGTGTTCCACAGAATACCATGAGAGCTTCTAGTACTTCAGTCCTGTCTCACTTTGAAGCACATGTAACATCTGCTTACACCAGGTGTTTGAGTGAGTGAGTGAGTTGGGTTTTACACCGCTTTTAGCAATATTCCAGCAATATCATGGCAGGGGACACAACAAATGGGCTTCACACATTGTACCCATGTGGGGAATCGAACCCGGGCCTTCAGAGTGACGAGCGACCACTTGGCTACCCCACCGCCCTGGACTTTGTTTGAAACATGCCTCTGAAACAGCATCGCTCTAAAGGGATTCTCAGAGAAGTAAAAGACGAACAGGCAAATATTTTGCAGTGTTTTGATAAATATTGACTAATGTTGATCCAAGCCATTGTGATATGAGTCAATCAAGTCATCAAACAACAGGCACAAACTGCTGCAGTCTAATTCTTACCAACACTGTGCACTTACTTTGGTAGAGACGACCATGTCCTGCGTAGCCGGTAGACTGGGTGAGACTGTAGGCCCGAGATTATCGCTTTCAGAGACGAAAAGTTCTTTAGCTCTCGGAGTTCCTGTTCAATAAGAAGACAACATTGAT
Source organism: Haliotis rubra (assembly GCF_003918875.1). Classification (NCBI taxonomy): domain Eukaryota; kingdom Metazoa; phylum Mollusca; class Gastropoda; order Lepetellida; family Haliotidae; genus Haliotis; species Haliotis rubra. Next base: position 285,435 of record NW_025767518.1, read on the forward strand.
TCAAACTCAAGCAAAAGAGTGATACATCGTGAAAAATGCCACTTACAGCCCAATGATGTGAGGTAAAATGGGGTTTAACCTCACACTTGAGAATATTTCGCTCATATGACGACGTGCATACATGTGTATGTGTGGCTGCTTGTACTAGCCCAGACTTAAGCTGGTTTTATAGTGCTAGCTCACTGAGACACCATGCCGCAGTGAAGCATGAATACCCTACTCAGACACATTATACCGACTCCGAGCCGACCAGTCTTTGTTGTACCCATTAATACTGAGCGCCAGGCAGGGACCAACAAGTACCATATTTTAACGTCTTTTGGTATGACGCGACCGGGGATCGAACCCGTGACCTTCCGCTCTCCTGGCAGACGCTACAGCCTCATGACTTTGTCACTGCATGGTTTGGATATCTTCTATTTTGCTTAGATCAACAACATAGTAGTGCCAAGTAAAAACACTCTCTATATTTCTTATTATTGAAGTAGTATAGGGAATGGGGGTTCTGTGACAGGCCGATTAAGAGCGTCATTATATATCTATTCCGCTTCCAGCCCCAGTATAAATTAACGATTTCGAGCAGAGACACCATTCGATGCACATCCCAGACCCCTATAGGGTACCATGAGTTTCGGCAACCCCAGGCGGGAACGAGGACTGCAATACGTCCCCAAGCCGCAGACGGTGCCGGATGCTAAGTTCCCAGTCATAGAATGGGGATTCTGTGACAGGCCGACTAAGAGTGTCATTATATACCAATTCCACTTCGAGCAGAGACACCATTCAATGCACAGCCCATGCACCTCTACGATTTCAAGCAGAGACACCATTCGATGTACAACGCAAACCCCTGGCATGCACCTCTACGATTTCAAGCAGAGACACCATTCGATGTACAGCCCATGCACCTCTACGTTTTCGAGCAGAGACACCATTCGATGTACACCACATCACCACACGAGCCTCCCCAAGCATTCATAGAAGTCCTGGACGGGGAGCACAGTCGGCTCTGCAGCGGGCAATACGTCTAGTGCTGGGGGTCGACGCTTTCCCTCCAGGGGCTGTATTCCATATTTTGTGTAGTCGATTGGAACCGATGCCGAATCGTTGTCTTGTTTCTTGTGCTGGGACTTTTCCACGCATCTTGCGAATCTCCTCCACTTGGTATTGTGATAGTTGTCGTTTTGGGGGCATTTGGTTGTACTATATATCTACAGTTGCAACAAATTGTCTATATGGGAATCTAGGGCACACTAGACATACTGGGGTACACTAGACAGAACCTAGAAGTTTGCTTGTTTTGCTAAGTATTGCTAAGTATTGCTAAGCATTTGCTAAGCATTGCTAAGCATTTGCTAAGTATTGCTAAGCATTTGCTAAGTATTGCTAAGCATTGCTAAGCATTGCTAAGCATTTGATAAGCATTGCTAGGAGTTTCCTGGGAAAGGTTGGGATTCCTTGGGAGGATTGGGATTACTGGGAGAGGATTGGGATTCCTGGGAGAGGATTGGGATCCCCATATAGGTATATAGGAAGTATGGGTATATATATGCCCAGGAAAAACAACCATGCCACCAAAAAGAGATTTACCTTCGGATAAGATCCAAGAAATACGCTCCCTTCGAGGTGCTCCCAGCAAGCTTGAGGTCAAAAGCTCGGCATTGGGTCCACAAGACTCTACGATATATGGAGAGATCAGATCGAGGAAACCATCAAGAACCAGAAGTATCGGTTAGGCGACAACCAACAAGTATCGTTGCGGTCGATGAACCACAAAAGGTGACTCGGGGATAGATCGAAGTAACAATACCTGGTAGTATCGTTACCAACCATCCAGGACTTCACGATCGCCTGGGAGTCTCGAGACTTCGTGGTGGAGCAAACCCGCCAATACATCGTCGAATTTGTTGGTTGACATCCTGTCGAGGTTGGACAAGGATGATGACAATGACTTAAGTCCTGGAAGAAATAGAAGAGGAACAAGAAGACACCGTCTGGGTATCCAGAAGGTGCGGGAGATGGTAGAATCAGCCCAAAAAGTTAACCTATGTTTCGATAGCTGCCGTGATACTCTGGAAGGTCATCCACAAGACCTGGAAGCATAGCAAACCAGTTTCCCAGCCGACAAGCCAGCAACACCTGCCCCAAACCCCGGACCCTTTTCACATGTAGTAACATTCATTTAGACATTTGACTCGCGATAAGGTATATAACATGTGGCCCGTGGGAACTCATTATTGCAAATGGGTATTGCTCGGCAAGCCCACAACCTGCGACAAACGCTGTATGACTGAATATTGCCACTCGTCGATGCCCACTGTGTGAGAAAGGGTCATGTCAATTATGTTTGCAAAGTATGTGGCATAGGGGTCAAAAGGACATTATGGGTTGTGTAAAGACCATGGAAGGGACGTGGTTGAAACCAACTTATTTACTTATAAGAAGAAAGACTACCTCAACGAACGTAACCGGCTGCTCAGGACCGAAAGTTTAAAGGTGCGCTTCATTTTTAAAGCTGACAGGGTTATCTGCACATTGAAAACGCCTCTATTAGACATGTGGCTCGCATATGGTATACACCATGACTACTGTCATCGAACTCAAAGCTCTCGCCAAAAGTCGGTGGACTGACGGGTTATTCCCGCCTTAGGAAACCCCAACTGCTCACCTTGCTCGATATGAAATATACCAAGCTCCCTACCGTGGCGAGACCTCAAACTCCGTGCTAAAGAACGCGCGGATTGAAGGGTTATTCCCGCATGAGAAGAGCCGAGCTGATCACCTTGCTGGAAGACACCAGGCCAGTCGAGTTGAGATTTGTGCAGACGAAGCACGCCGGGTAAAGTATCTCGGGGTTGGATAATGACGGTTGATTCCAATATCGATACGGTACAGTCAAACCCCATCGCTAGTAAACTCCGCGAAGAACTAGGCGACTTGAAAAGCATCAAGTACCAACTAACGATGAAAATGGAGCTCCAAAACAGAATAATGGGGCGGCAGTACTGAGTACGTTGCACCTTATTTCAGAGGCAAACAGGAAGCCCTAACCCAACCAGAATTGATTGAATCCTCCATCGTACGACGTTGCAGAAAATACAAGAGTCGTTGGAGAGATATACCCATATGGGCTCTGGATGGGTGGTAGACAAAATCAACACCGTTTATCTCGACATAGCGAACTACATGCCGCTCAAAGGTGGGTCGCGCATACCGGTGCCCAAGCATTTCAAGGCTAAAAGGCCCTCGTTAACCCCAAAACCCAAGGCTGCGATGTTAGCGATTACTGTGCGCGTTGGTGGCGGTCATAGCTGCTACGCATGAACCAACGGGCAATCCGGCAGGCGCTCCAGCTATCCATCGATCGAAGAATCCGGGTTCGACTTCACGGGTGTAGAACGGCAACACCCATCTCCTACTGGGCAATTCGAAAAGCAGAACAAGGTGGCCGCGTCCAACGTGTTCGGCCAAAGGCGACAAAACCATCGTATATAGGATAAGCCCTGTGGGTGATAAAACCGTCGCGTAGAACCAATATATTCCTCATCGAAAAAGACGGCCAGTATCACTACACGGCAATAAAAATCTGAGCCGGCTGTTGCATGATCAATCGATGCACAGAGAAAAGAAACACTTCTGCGAACGATGTCTGCACGTTTTACGCGCAGTCGACCTGCTGCAAGCACACCAGGGGATTGCCTAGGTGTAGGAGAGACGGCGATCCGAATTGACATGCCTAAGGAAGGCGACAACATCTTGAAATTCACCAACCACAAACATCAGATGCCTGTGCCTTACATGATCTACGCAGACTTCGGAAGCCCTCATCAAACGGGTCGACTCACGACGCGCGCCCAACACTGAGCAAAGTTTTACGTGCAAGACCCAAGAACACCAAGCCTGGCGGGTTCGAAGTGCGTAGTCGTCCGATCGCGATGGACAGACGAACGCCCAGTCATCTACCGGCGAGGTCCTAGCGCGACCGAACGATTCCTGATGTGTTTGCAACAGGAAGAGAAAATCATCAGGAAAAGACTGTACACCGCTGCCCCCTATGCGCGATGACGCCGGCGACCAAGTCGTCCCACAAGCGCTGAGAATTGCCACATATGTCAGGGGCGCTGAATGGGGATGTTGTGAGATCACTGCCACATCACCGGCGGTATCGAGGTGCCGCCCATAGCGCTGCGTGCAATCTCCAGCTTAGAATCAACCCTAAAACAATCAACATCCCCGCGGTCTTCCACAATCTGAGAGGGTACGATGCCCACCTGATCATGCAGGCCATCTCGGGAAGGTCGATGGTGATATCAAGTGCATCCCCAACAACATGGAAAATACATCTCGCTTCGCCAATGGTCTGAGATTCATTGACAGCCCTCAGTTCCTCCTGTCATCGCCGATAGTTTGGTCAGCCACTGACACCTTCCCCATCACTGATCGGCATACCAACGCCGGGACTTCGGCCCTGCTGATGAGGAAGGGTGTGTACCCATAATGAAAGGCATGGATGATTGGTCTAAGTTCGATGAGACCATTTACCTCCCATCGACCGGTTTTACAGCAACCTGACCGAATCCCATATCTCCCAAGACGATTCGACCACGCCGGCGAGAACGTGGGGAGAAACTGGGATGTAAGAATCTGGGTGACTACCACGACCTGTACTTGAGAACGGACGTGTTCCTGCTAGCCGATGTGTTCGAGGCGTTTAGGAGGACGGTTTGAAACAGTATCAACTCGACCCTGCATGGTACTACACCAGCCCGGGTCTATCGTGGGATGCGCTGCTGAAGAAAACCGGAGTTAAGCTGGAATTGCTCACGGATTACGACATGCACCTGTTCATCGAGAAAGGCTTACGGTGGGATTTCCATGGCACGCCAAACGGTGCGCAGAAGAGCCAACAATACGCACGTGGAAGGCTTACACGACTCTAGCAAACCCACCAATCATCTCCTCTACCTAGACGCCAACAACCTGTACGGCTGGGCTATGAGTCAGTCTCTGCCTACGGGTGGGTTTGAGTGGTTGGACGATGAGATCGATATCACGAAAGCATCGCTGCCGATTCGAGGAAGGGTTACATCCTCGAAGTGGATCTGGAGTATCCCGAGGCATTGCACGCTGCTCACAACAGCTACCCCTGGCCCCGAACGGTTGATGGTCTGCCGAGACTGGATGTCCGACTATCAGCGGGACTTGTTGGGTGAGAACACCCTGGCTCGGGTGGAAAAGCTTCGTCCCCAACTTGATGAACAAGACCAAGTATGTCGTGCACTATCGCAACCTGCAGCTGTACCTATCGTTGGGTATGAAACTGACCAAAATTCATAGGGTGCTGAAGTTTGACCAAAGTCCTTGGATGGAGCCCTACATCAGAATGAACACGGACCTGCGAAAGCTGGCCACCAGTGACTTCGAGAAGAACTTGTATAAGCTCATGAACAACTCGGTGTTTGGTAAGACGATGGAGAACGATGGTAAAACTCGTACGATCGCAGCAGGAGGAAAAACTTAGGAAACTGATCGCTAGCCCGGCCTTCAACCGAAGCAAGCTATTCGATAACGACTTGGCGGCGCTGCACATGAATAAAAGTCACATCAAGCTCAACCGACCCGTCTACGTGGGGATGAGCATTCTCGACTTGTCCAAACATCTCATGTATGATTTCTACTACAACCGGCTCAAGAAGCAATACGGTGATCGATGTGGGCTGCTGTACACGGACACAGATTCCTTGTTGCTAGATATACACACCCGAGGATGTGTATGAGGACATGGCAAAACACATACACCTGTACGACACCAGCGACATTACCCAAGGACCATGCCCTACACAACACGATCAACAAAAGGTCCTTGGCAAGATGAAGGATCTTAATGTCGCGGGCACACCCATCGCCGAATCACGTCGGCTTGAGGCCTAAGATGTACTCCATCTTGAAAGCTGACAAAGGGAGAGATCCGAAAGGCAAAGGGGTCAAGAAATACGTGGTGAAACAACACATCAAGCACGTCCTCTTCAAACAAGCTCTGTTCAAGAATAAGACGCTCAAACACCGAATGAACGCAGCGTTGAGAAGCCGACAAACACAACATCTACGGCATCACCCTCAACAAGACGCCGCTGTCGCCCATGGACACCAACGGTGGATCGCCGCCCGGCAATCCACGACTTCACGCCACGGGCACATCGCTCATAAACCACTGAGTGGTGAAATTAGTGCTCTTAGTTGACCTGGGCTGTGCATTGAATGGTGTCTCTGCTCGAAGCGGATATAATGACACTCTTAGTCGGCCTGTCACAGAATCCCCATTCTATGACTGGGAACTTAGCATCCGACACCGTCTGCGGCTTGGGGACGTATTACAGTCCTCGTTCCCGCCTGGGGTTGCCGAAACTCATGGTACCCTATAGGGGTCTGGGATGTGCATCGAATGGTGTCTCTGCTCGAAATCGTTAATTTATACTGGGGCTGGAAGCGGAATAGATATATAATGACGCTCTTAATCGGCCTGTCACAGAACCCCCATTCCCTATACTACTATTGAAAAAGGATTTTTTAGGCATCATCAAAGATGCAAGTGAATCATAACGGGACTATTGTATAGCCATGTACAAGCACCGATGCAGGTCTGTGGAGGCCTGTACTAGACTACTAGTCCAGACTAACACCTGTTTTATGGTGCCAGCCCACTCATGCCCTGTTCATCAAGTATACTCCAACGAGGCACAGTATATCCCCTTACTACCAAGCAACAGGCAGGGAAACAGCAAGTACCATCTTGTAACATGTTTTATGAGTGAGCGAGTGAGTGAGTGAGTATGGTTTTACTCCGCTTTAAGCAATATTCCAGCAATATCACAGCGGGGGACACCAGAAATGGACTTTACTTGTACTCATGTGTGGAATCGAACCCAGGTCTTCGGCCTGACGAGCCAACGCTTTAACCACTTGGCTACCCCACATTTTTTATGAAATGACAGGGATCTAACACTGATCTTCTTTCTGCTCTCCAGACTCTGTGATCAGTTTGTGTGCAATAAGCTTGGCCAATACTTGTAAATAATTGAGATAAACGATGGAAAAATATATATAACACATAATTTGCACTGGCTGTTTAGTTTTTTCTTCTTGTCAGTAACTTAATCGAAAGACATGTGAATTTTCTAAGATCAGGATAACCACATAAACCTGAACATGCTGAATGCATTCATCCCAAAAAATGTAAACAAAACCTAAATGTAGAATAAACTATGACAACATACTTGAGCAATGTGTATCCATTTCTGTACAATTTTGGCTCTTTGCGATGTCTTATGATCCCGAGTTTTGAGAATAGTAGCTATCACACGAAGAGACACACGGTTGAACTGTGCTATAGTAGCGAGAACGCTGGCTGCTTCCTTGCCCCCCTTCTTCCCCCGCCGTGCCCACACCGCACCCAGACAGTGATGCGGAACCACCTTCCGAAACAGCTCCTGCAAACAGAAACGGGAGTTGGACAAAACCCAAACAAAGTTCATTCATAAACAATTCTTAAACATAAAGCATATGAATGGTTTTTATCCCACAATCAGTGATATGTCAGCATTATCACAGAAGTCAGGCAAACCTGTGTTAGATAGCATAAGCACAAATCAATACTGACACAACCAAGTCCCACCTTATGAGCTTCCTTCAGTTTGCTCTTACTAGTGAGTGAGTGAGTGAGTTAGTTTAGTTTTATGCCGCTTTAAGCAGTGTCCCAGCAATTTCACGGCAGGGGACACCAGAAATGGGTTTCACACGTTGTACCCATTGCTCTTACTGAAAACACAACACATTTTGCCCCTGGATGTATCCATTTTAAACTTACAAATACACTGAGAATGTTAACTGACTGAGTTTGGTTTTACGCCACTTTTAGCAATATTCCAGCAACATCATGGCAGGGGACACCAGAAATGGGCTTCACACATTGTACCCATATGGGGATTCGAATCCAGGTCTTTGGCGTGATGAGCCAACGCTTTAACCACTAGGCTACCCCACCGCCCCTGAGAATGTTAAACTACTTAAAAGTAGTAATCATGCTTTATTTGGGCAGAAGGGATGCCCTCTTGACCTGGAGTCAGACTCTTACACCAAATAATCATATCAACAACAAAATGGTTAACAGCATGAGCAAAATTCAAGCAAGTCACATCATGTCACCATCGGATCTTCATAAGCCTCATTTTATGACAACAAAGGAGTATCAGAGTAGCTTTCTAAACCAGAGGTTGATATAACAATTAAACATCATGTCCATACGATGTGTTTGTGTGTTTGTTGCTTAACACAGCACTCAGAAATATTCCATCTAAATGGTGATGGTCTGTAAATAATCTAGTCTGGACAATCCAATGGTCAACAGAATGAGCATCAATCTACACAATCGGGTTACAATGACATGTGTCACCCAAGTCAGCGTCCTGACAACTTGATGCAGTTAGTATCGGTTACTGAGGATCAATTCTACCTTGAATCTTCACAGATTACAACCAGCTGTGATGGCAAACAATCAACAAACCACACACTGGAACCACTAAAATCTTATCAGTTAATTCATAACAAGCATGGAATGCTCCCCGAGGTCTTTCCTGAAGAAGGAGAGACATATTGGAGTACAGTGAGTGAGTGAGTGAGTGAGTGAGTTGGGTTTTACGCTGCTTTTAGCAATATTCCAGCATTATCACGGCAGGGGACACCAGAAATGGGCTTCAAATATTGTACCCATGTGGGGAATCGAACCCAGGCCTTCAGCGTGATGAGTGAACACTTTAGCCACTGTGCTACCACATCGCCCCTATTGAAGTACAGAAGAGATATATTAGCACTGAACTGAATACTTACAGCGTCTCGATGTGTCAGCTGTTGAGCAAAGGTATGACTAGAGATGTCGTTGAATGTTAATGGCTTGTGATACTCATTGTCTATCATATGATCAACTTCCTCACAGATGGAAAATCGGAATTCTATTTCGTTAGCTGCAGAAAAAACAGAAGAATACCATTAGGCTAAAAATCTAAAAATAGCAATTGCAAGTGTGTATATATATGTTGTCAAATGAATATATATGTACATGCTCTAGAAAAAGCACCTTCAACATATTTGAAGTTAGGGACCGTTCATAATTTATGGCTGGAGGGGGGAGGTGATGATGATTATTTTTTTAAGGGGGCACCTATTTTGTTCTGGGGAGCTAGGGGGTCAGCAATTTCGTATTACACGCACAGGGGGGGTTGGGGGGTGGTCAGCAATTTTGGTCACATACAAGATGCCTGAAATGACTCGTGTCTGCATAATCAGCCAATGTAGGCTGTCGACATAATTGAAGACATTGGGTGCAATGTTTTTTTAGATATCCCGTTAACAAAAGTTTCAAAAGCGGTCAAAGTGCTGTGGTGACCTTGAAGAAAAGGTCAAGGTTACCCAAATCAACTGCTGTCTGTGTAATCCCCAAAGTAGGCTGTCACCAAATTTAGAGACATTGGGTACAACAATTCATGAGATATCACGTTAACAAGAAACGGGACAACGGGACGTACATACAGACACCACTGAATATACATAGTCCCCTGTTCCGCGTTGCGGCAGGGGACAATTATGCTTAGAAATTATGGGAAGGGGAGGGGGGTCATTGATATTGTACATGACATGCAGGGGGTCACTTATTTTGTTCATAAACATTAGGGGGGGGTGTCGGGGTCATCCACATTGTACATGCTTCTCCATAAAAATCATCCTCACACCCCTAGCCACAAATTATGAACGTCCCTTAATTCCAGCAAATTCACCTTTCTAAATCAGTGAAATCATGTCTGCTGAAATGACACTAAGACCCCTTGTGAGAAATTTCATTGGATAATCAAGGGTTCGCCACAAGGTCATCCTTTCTTAAACTGGTTTATGCTTCATGAATACAAAAGATTACCCTGATGAAGTCAGGCCTTGTTAAACTGGTTTCGGTTCATGAACACAAAATGTACACAAATACACTAAAAACAATTAAAATTTCTCTAAAACATGGGTAATAAATAAAATACCACACAAGTTCTTATTAGATACAAATTTTATGAAACTTATGAACTTCCTATCATATTTGAGTGAGTGAGTGAGTTTAGTTTTACACCACTTTTAGCAATAAAATTCCAGCGCTATCATGGTGGGGGGACACCAGAAATGGGCTTCACACATTGTACCCATGTGGGGAATAGAAACCGGGTCTTCGGCGTGACGAGCGAACCCTTTAATCACTAGGCTACCCCACCACCCCAGATATCATAGGAAGTTCACTTCTTTTGTAAATTATTATCTAAAGAAAACTCTATAGTAGTGTTGAATATATTGCACCCCTGACATCCCCGAACACTCTGCAAGTGGTTGATAGTGTTTAGGGAAACATCATCTACCCACAACCAAACTGACACTGACCATCAGCACCTGAGTGATCCTTCATGAGGCGCTCGATCCGATGTCGTGCCCGGCCCGCGAGGTCACTGTCCGGCAGGAAGTGCAGAGAAAACTTCTCTAACGTATGGAGACAGGGATAGTTTGGAGGTTCCCGGAAATCTTCCGGATAGGTGTCCAGCCACACGGATATCACAGATTTAATTGTTCTGTGAACAAGAAGAAGAGAGTAGAGATATGACGGCTTTCAACTGTCTCTGCCAAAACCAAGTCAACTAGCCTGCACATACCTTTTCACTTCCTCAACTGAGCTAACCAGACCAAACGTAATGTTAGCCAACATGAGATTCTGACAAGTGGACAAAGTCACACATTGTTTCTATGTTAGTTTTTTAAATTATGCTGAAAAAGTTCCTTTGAAAAAGGTATCTTAGTTACAAATGTCTTATCTTAGGTGATGTTACCATCAAAACTAATAGCAGTAACTCATATATTTTTGTTTGTTTTTTTTGTTTAATACTGCACTCTGCAATTTTCCAGCTATATGGCAGCGATTCCTAAATAATCAACTCTGCACCAGACAATCCAGTGATCAACAACATGAGCATCATCTAAGGGATGACTGTATTTCCACAAGAACACTGTACAACCTACAGAAACCACTGTAGAAACTGGGAATTTTTTAAATGTAAAATAATTGGGCGTCTAAGCTGTCTAATGTGCCAGGCTACTGTTCTAGTGAGCTTGAGGTGTCAGAATCGTGCCCACCTGTGGCCAGAGGTAAAAACCTTGGAGTCAACTTTGTGCATAGACTCTTTCAGTGTTGTCACAACCCCTAGTGTACAGTACACAACCCTGTGCACTTAAAAGAATCCACGAATCCGCTGGTATATGACCTGATGGTGGCCACATGAATACGTGCAAACACCTAGTGGCGGGTTCAGCAACGTGCAGTAAACTTGGACAAAGTGCTGTGACTATGTGTCCCAGTCCACCCAGCTGTTAATTGGTACCTCGTAAGGATGGGAAAGCTGCAATAACTTGGTGCACCTAGTGGCTGAAAGAGTTGTATGCTCCCCAGGGAGATTGATAATACGATGTGCCATTGAGACTGACATCCTTGTACTAGTTGCATGGATATGTGCTGCTATATAAATATCTTACAACAATAATAATAATAATAATAACTATAGGAGGTGCGTGAGTTCTGTGAGTTCATTCTGTCAGTCAACAATATTCCAGCACACAGCACAAATGATATACAGAATAAGCCATTCAAATTACAGAATCATGTCCATCAAAGGGATGACTGTATTATCACCAGCACACTGTGAAATCCTACTTACTTGAGCTGTAGTTCATTCAGTTCTGTCCGGTCATCTTCACAACACAACTTCAACATCTGATACCTGGGGAACAAAGGACGTGAGGAATGTAGAAGCTAGGACTAAGTGTTTGTCACCTTTGTTTTTACATTCTTGTGTTTGTTTGTTTGTTTGAATTATGCACACTCATCAATATTTCAGTCATAGTATGGAAGTCTGTAAATAGTTGAATCTGGGCCAGACAATCCAGTGACTGACATCGTGAGCTCAGATTTACTCAGTTTGGACTTGATGGTATGCATAATGCAAATCAAGGATATTAAAAGCTTTGGTTGATTGCTTGGTATAATGCCTCACTCAGCAATATTCCAGCTGTATGACCGAAGTCTGTGAATAATTGAGTCTGGACCAGACAATCCAGTGATCAACAGCATGAGCATCGATCTACACAATTAGGATGATGACATATGTCAACAAAGTCAGTGAGCCTGACCACCCGATCCTGTTTGTCCCCTCTTACAACTATTACAGGCTGCTGGAGACCAATTCTGGCATGACTTTGTGAGATACTTAATTCTGATCTCTTGATTATATTACCATGATCTTAATCCTAAATCAAAGGACCACAAATTACACAAAGAGCTGCACCCATGTTTGTGTATTACTTCAAATGTCATTAATGGTCTTAAATCACAAACGAAAGGACAGTCAGAAAACAGAATAACAATATCTTATTCTAACCTGGGTAGTCATGGGGGTGTTCTTTTGATAAACGTAAGATATTCATTGTTACTCCTCTTCAACCTATCTAAACCTCCCTCTGCAGGTTTGTCATCTTCCTCATGCAGTACCCACCTGTCTATAAGCAGCTTGAGCACCTGTTGTGGTGTTGCAAAGGTGCGGTAAGTGGCAAGGAAGATGTTGACGTAGGTGGAGTCCAGCTCCCCCCTGACGGTAGACAAACTCTCCACCAGCTTCTCCAGAGTCCCTGCCTTGATCACCCGAATCTTCTGGGTCTCCCACATCAAGTGGGAAAACTCTCGCTCATGCTCATCTTCAAGCTGAAACAACATCCAGAGTGAGTGAGTGAGTGAGTGAGTGAGTGAGTGAGTGAGTGAGTGAGTGAGTGAGTGAGTGAGTGAGTGAGTGAGTGAGTGAGTGAGTGAGTGAGTGAGTGAGTGAGTGAGTGAGTGAGTGAGTGAGTGAGTGAGTGAGTGAGTGAGTGAGGTGGGTGGGTGGGTGGGTGGATGGGTGGGTGGGTGGGTGGGTGGGAGTGAGTGAGTGCAGTTTTACGCCACTTTTAACAATATCTTACCAATATCACAGAAGGGGACACCAGACATGGGCTTCACACATTGTACCCATGTGGAGAATTAAACCTAGGCCTTAAATGCTTTAACCAATAGACTACCCCACTGAGTCCTTGGATCTTTTATTAGTGGAACAGCTGCAAACTGCAGTAATAGAATCCTTTTAAACACAAATATTTCCACAAACATCTTGAAAAGATGTAAACAGCCTATTATCATTGAACATAAATGTTGTGTCTGACTTGAACAATGTTAAAGCATGCTGTTTATAAAAAAGATGCTGATTCCATTGGTATATGCAGAATAGAAATGCAAAGTTGGTTGAGGGTGCCATAAGGCACCACACAGATAACATAGGTGTGCCTTTGTGCCTATAACCTTTTGATGATCCATTAAACTTAATACATCACAACATTTATGTCATGTCAATGTATTGTTAATAAGTCAGTAAACAGCATGTAAACCTGTCAACTAGTCTGTCTCACAGTCCCTGAACTACATTATTTCCCCTTCCACTCAGCCCTCCCTGCAATGTTAAAGCCCTAAATGAAGCAAGTCTAGATTTCCACAGGTTGTGATTCTCACTGGGTCTGCTTTTCAATGTAACTGGGTGTACTTGTTACCATCAAAATCATATATATTCAGAGACTAAGCCTTAGTCTAACATGTAATGTTGAGTGCTGGATAACACTATCAAGACTGCAAGAATAGTTCCCCTTCATTAGTCCCGGACCCATAAACTATCCCACAAACTATGTTATCATCCAAAACAGCTTTCCTGTTATGCTCACTGGCATTCAAAATGGCCACACCCATGTTAAGCTGTGAGATGAAGAGTGCCACAGGATAAACAGTTGTATGTGGTGCAAAAAATACCTTTTGTGTCAAGTTGATCAAATTTATCTCATTTTCCATTAAATGAATTATATTGTGTACTATTTTTATAATTTTACTTGTGCCACCAGTGCACATTGAAAATATTTCATTACATGCCAGTTCAATATTTAATGTGCCTTGGCATGCAAATTTAGCACTATTTCAATGCCTGATATGTGTTTTTAAAGCATTTTTAAAGATGTTTAGGAAAAACAATTTTCTTTTATATATCTTTTCAAATGGTCACTAGCTATGATCAAACCATTATCTCAAGGGGATGTTATATTATTAAAATTATTACATTTCTCTAGCATTGCAGAATATCTTTAGGAGTACAACTATCTGTTTCGAGAGAAACCCTTCTGATGAAATTTCCAACAATAACCAACAAAACCTCCTTCAACATTAAAATGCAGTTTTTTTTCAAATTTATGGGTAAACACCATATGCCCTTGAAGATAATAGACAATGGGAGTGTTGCTGCTTTTTCCATGCTAGGCTTCATATCTGAGATAAACAACCACATGTCATCAGGGTCAAGGAGCTTGCGATAACTCAACACGATACTGCAAGATTAATGCATGTTAAGTCAACAGTTGTAAATTAACACAAATATTTTTATTTTCTTGGTTTATGTTGGAGTAGTTGGATGACATATAATAAAAATTAAAAAAGGTTATTCCATGTAAGTAGTATAATGTTTATAGTTAACCAGTGTAAGAAATAAGGCCCGTCCGACGGCCGACCGAGACAGGCTAGATTTCTGACAGACAGTCAAAACACAGTGGAAACCTGATAAGTAAAATTTCAAGGGACTCGCCAAAATTGTTTACTTATCAGGTATTTTACTTATCCAAACTTATAAAAACCTGCAAATGGCAACCTTATCCATGTATATGTATACATATGTAACAATGAACAACTTATCAGGGCTGGCCTCCAGTTGTCAGTGTACTGTCAACTGCTTGACGCCAGCGATGTGTTTGTTTGACTGGAGACTGACATGACTGCCCCTCATGTCGGATTATGTGGTGATCGCTAATTTAGTTATCCAGTCTCTTTTGTTAAGTAATTTACTTCCAGGGACCGTGAGAAGACGTTTAGTTAAGCGGTATTGTTTACTTATCCGAGTTTAGTCTAATAGTGATAATTAATGAAGAAATTTGCTGGGACCAAAGAAAAGTCTTTACTTATCAGGTCTGTTTAGTTAAGCGGTCTTTACTTAGGCGGTTTCCACTGTATACAGCTTGCCAGCCCGATGGTCTGGTTAAATATGTAGATGATTCTTTCATCTGAGGAAATCCACCATATCTTGGTGTCTGGTCTGGTTAAATCTATTGTCTGCCTGGGTTTTAGGCTTATTTCATACACTGGGTTAACTAGCGTTTCCCCCAGGATCCAAAAAGGGCTGGGTGATAGAATTTCAAAAAGGGCACCCCTATTTCCAAAATGGCATGCAATGATACTTTTCCAAGTATTATGTTAAGTTATTCATGCTTATAATTCTCAAAGGCTCAAAGTGTACAGTTATCTAACATGAAATAGAAAATAAAAACAAGCAAGTGGTAATCATCAATTATTGTTAAAGAAGGGCAGGGCGCCAAATGAAAAGGGCCGAGCGCTGCACCCTGCTAACAATGTGTAGGGGAAACACTATTAACAACTTCATGGCGGTGAGGTGAAATGGGGTTTATCGTCGTACTTAGAATATTTCACCCATATGACGACATGCATGCATGTGTATGTCTGGTTGCTTGTACTAGCCCAGACTGAAGCTGGTTTTATAGTGCTAGCTCCCTGAGATACCATGCCGCAGTTAAACATGAAATACCGTACTCAGACACAGTATACTGACTCCGAGCCGGCCAGTCCTTGTTGTACCCATTAATGCTGAGCCCCAGGCAGGTACCAACAAGTACCATATTTTAACGTCTTTTAGGTATGACGCGGCCAGGGATCGAACCACGACCTGCCGTAAGAATATATTTCAGTCGTACGTATTACATTACATTACATACATACTAAAATTTGTATAGCCGATATCCAGCTCAGCGCTGAAACACGAAGTTTGTTTGAAATAGCAACTTGAAACACCAGGCAAGAATGATTACGTCACGCCACACTGTTGACGCCACAAGTGTGACGCGATCACTCTCCTACCCAGAGTTCCATGCGGCAAGCCAGCATGTTTACAGGCCAGAAAAATGTGACAGGTTATAATGTACAGATTTCTTTTACTCTTTTAGTTTTGACGAAGTCTACACATCTAACTAAACATCTTTAATAGAATGAATTAGTTTCTCCAAAACGTAACACTATTTCGCTGTCATTTTACATAGGTTGTAATGGCTCCACGATGCTGTCATCGAGCCGATAGAGAGCAAACGATGCAGCCAGTTTGATATCTAAATATGTACTGTCATAAACCTTACTGTCGCAGTTGTGGAAGAATATATATGTAACAATGTAAAACATTATGAAAAGAGCGCCGAAAAGCTTTTGTGAGTCCAGTCTCTTCTTATTATGAATATCGCATTTGATTACAAACAAGAGAAAAGTCTGGTCACGTTGATATGCAAATTAGCCTGTGGCAGTGATGTTATGTTAAGTCATCGCTGTGCCGGAGTGTGACTATCAGTCTGCCAGGCACAAGTGAACAAGTGACAGTCTCAGGGAGAACTTGAAGGCAGTGTCTTTGAACTTGTTTCACACCCTCTGTTTCCGTTCGAACATTATACACATGAAATGTCCCAAGTGGTTGGATTACACATTCTACTATTCCAACTAGTCTGCCATCGATCATAACAAGATCACTGACTCTGATTGACTGCGGTAAAACCGATAGGGCAGCCATATTGTTTGTTTATCTTGTCGCCTGCAGGTTAATCAATCGATGTAACAAGTATGTAAGTAAAAATGTAATGAATTGTAATTTGTTTATGTATTTTATTGAAAAATATACTCAACTGAACAACCTTGTTTTAATAACAATAATATGGCAAGCGGAGTTCGAGTTGAGGTTATCTCCGAAATGCCAAGCTGTGAATGAACGTAGTAAAGCATAGTAAAATTTCATGAACGAAAAAAGTAGTTCCCTTGGAAATCGAGGCTTGACATGGAACTTCTCCTCGTAAAGTGATACTTTGCCCTAGGGCATCGTATGAAAAATATGAACCCCGATATGTTAGCCCTCGTAGGTAATAAACTTATGTATGTTCACACATTTTGTATGTCACACAAAAACAACTATTCTAAACCTGGCTACCATGGTTACAAAGTGCCATGTTTGTGTACCTGAGCTTGAGAGCGGTATGTGACCTTCTTCAGGTAGGCACTGTACACTGCTCCATCCTCCCTCTCCTCGCGCCAGAATCGTGTCACATCATCCTGCAACACAAGCCACATTGTCAACATTCAACATCAGGGGTGGAAATAACTTTAAAATTGCTAGTGTACTCTGGAACAGTGGCACATGTAAAACAGTGTTCACGAATGGTGTTTTAAAGCAACAGGACATTGGGTCCTGTAAGTTTCAGATGTCTGTTTGACACACTGAAAATTCACAGGACCGATAGAATAAAATTAATCACACCTTTCAGATTTAACATTTCTTATAACTGGCATTGCAATTATTAACAAACATAAGATTTGAACAGCTAACAAGTGTCACATGTCACGTATAACAACTTCAGTCAAAGTCAGTCAGAAATATACAGTCAGACACTGGGGCCCGGCGGGTTGTAGACTTCTATCGGACCGTTGGTGAATCTGCCGGATTTGTCAGAGGGTCAGACTATATTCGTAAACACTGGTAAAATCACTTGCACTGATAATTTTTCCACTATACCGTCCGTTTTCTTGTTGATTTTATAAAATAAACAACATAATTAACATTGGAAAGTCAACTGGACACCAGTACAGTGTGATATACAAATTTGCTTGCCCGACAGAAAAAAACACTGGACTTGGACATCGGGCAATGGGTTATTTCCACCCCTGGACATTTTCATCATTGGAAACTTAAGTGAGGTTTGCTGGTACTGTTTCTGACTCTTGCTCAATGCTACACGTGGCAGAATTTCATCTGTATGATAGTCATTTGTTAATTTTTTAAATATTCATGTCTTGATCTGACAATCCAGAGAATATTTTGAGCAGTGAACCACGACATTGCTGCTCGATGACAAAATCAACCAAGTCAAGGAGTCTGACCATCTGATCCATTTGTTGTCTATTGTCAAACAACTAGTCACATCTTGAGTGTAAGCCTGTTTCACTGTCCCTGGACCACATCATTTCCCCTACTGCCTAGCCCTCCCTGCAATGCTAAAGCATCAAGTGGGATTATTTGTTAATATCAAAATCATATATATTAAGAGACTAAGCGTTAGTCTATTTGGGTGGGACACGTTGGATCCCAGATTCAAATGCTATTGGCACAAACTTCTAAGACAGTCACATCATTTTGAATGATGGCTTGCAAAATGAACATGAAAAGATTTTTATTTTGGCTACATTATAGTTAGAAATTTAGAAATGAACAAGAGGCTGTAGGTGTTGTTGGTCTTCTTTTTCTTTTCTTCTTTTTTTGGGGTGGTGGTGGTTAAAGCAGTTCTATCATGACTATCAGTAAAATTTCTGTATCCATAAATAGGATAACTAATATGAAAGCTTCACTAAGATGAAATTGTATTTAACTGATCTCAGTAAAGCATGACAAGCATGATGAAGAATAAAGAGAAAGCTTTAATTAATAAACATGATAAAGTTAATACATAGGTTTCAACTGTATCAATGTCTCCAAAATTTAGACTATACCCTTTCTTTAAATTCACTTTAGGGCAATATAATAATGATAATGCTTTTAACCAATTTGCCTAGTAACAGACACTGACATCCTTGTTAATCACTGAGACAACCTGCCTGCATTCCAATCCACCCCAGGTGAAGGGTGTGCCCGTTACTGATGACATCATACACTGTAACAACTGATCATGATGATCCTCTTGCACACAACTTCCTCGTTCCATTTCTAATTGGTATGATGGCTATCTTCACTTGAAAGAATGCCATTTATAATTTGTACTCCACAAATTGATAGTCTGTCTTTCTGAAGCCCAGGGCATGTTTATATATATAATCACTGTTCAGGCCAGGTATGGCTCAAAACTACTAAAACCACTAAATTTCAGGAAGAACTACAGAACTCTGGCTATCTTTCACATTTCACATGTGAATGTAAACAACAGTAACAAATCATCATACTCTCATTAATTTTTAGAGGCTTGTGTTCAGAAAAGCATGATTTTTTTCAAAAAACCCCAATCTACATGATTAGTACATCAGCAGTGTTTAAATAACCACAGGACCATTTACAGATTTATATTGAAGGTCAAATGTGGGCATCATGTATGTAAAACGCTATCACGCTAAACGCTGCTTCCACAAAGTCCACAGTCTAGACTACCAGTTGTCCGACTTCCATTCTTGTGGAGGTCGCGGTGGCTGTACGGGTTAGGTGGCTGACTTTGTGTGCTGGCGATTAGGTGCCTGACTCTGAGGGTGTGGCTTCGAATCCCGGATGGGACTCAACCCAACAAAAGTACTAGAATCTGTACTTTACTAAGAGAGTGTAATCCCAAATATAACACGTTACATTTGCGACATGGGATCGCAGGTCGGGACCAAGCTGTAAGACGAAGTTTCTGAGGAGAATAAGAATAATAAAAGAATGGAATTTCTTTGTTGGAATAGTAACATAGTGGAAAAGAAAAGAAATTGTGATATTTTCTGTCCAAACTAAGATCATACTTTTGATCAGGCAAAAATTATTTCTTAAACATGGATGCATCCTGCAATCATGACATTTTAAATTGATTTTAATGAAATAGTAGTTTAGATTCTCTAAGCCTTAATAATGGAAAGGTGAACAAAATGACTACAAAAGCTTAGAAGCTCAATTTGTCCTTATTCCACTAAACCCAAATTTCTGCGTTAACTACAAAGGTCAAACAGTTCAACATGCTGAAAATGTCTAACAGTGTGACAAGAGAAACTAAAACTGTATTCCTGACAACACCTTCTAACATCTTCAACAATAAGAAAATGAATATGTCTGGACAAAACAATACAGTAATAGACATATAGTACACCAACGGAAGTATAAATAATGATTAAGGACAAAGACATGTCACCAACCAGAATCTCACCACAATATCCATCTGAAGACAAGCAGAAGTGATAATACTGTGCCATGTTTGCTAAACCAGAATCCACAATGGGAGGAACATTTTGAAGAATTTAAACAACTACAAACAATGCATTCTTCAGAATACCATAACACAGAGAGTTTTTCAATTCCTGTATACTCTTACTGTTGTATTCCTAAATGTGATAGTTCTGGGGTTTTATATCCCCTGTTTGTGACCACCCATTGCAATCGTTAGGACCTTCCTCTTTCTCATCTTGTCATTGTAACTTCTGCAAGAATTAATTGCCCACTCTTGAACCCATCAGCAGAAAATTATAGGAGTACTTCCTGTCTAACTAATGCATGCTTATTAAGTCATCAACTTTCAACAGACAGCATCCTGAATTCTCCAAATATACTCTACTTTTGTATATTTCACTTCCTGGTCGTGTCCCCCTCAGTATAAATGATATATATACTTATTGACATTCAGATTGAACAGGAATGTTTTTTAAAAAAACAAATAAACTTTGGTTTTTTGTACTCTTTTAACTATTTCACATGAAAGATTTGTGGTTAGTCTTATGTGGAACACCAAATTCATTCTTAAAAAACTTGTGGTTAATTAATACCGAGCGAATAAAAGTTGCCAAAAAGTCGCCTGCTTCACTCTCGCCCGCCAACGAAACCGCAGACAGGTTACCTAACTCTGTCGCCAGAGCACTGCAGTGGCGTCATATGAGGAAGGATTTTCAGTTAGTTGTATAGAAAGTGTGTAGCAAGCTCGTCATTTTGATGATTTCTTGACATCAACGAAGACATGCCAAATCATGGCGTTGTCGTCAATTGCTCCTAGGGGTCGGGCGATGGTGTAACCATGCACAAATTTCCACAGGACCCCGCAGTTCGTGCTAAATGGGTTATGTTTGTGAGTGCGAAGCGAGCGTTGTGGAAGCCTGAAACAATATCTTACTTGTGTTCAGAACTTTTCACGAAAGTTAAAGAATCAAAACTACTTACTAGTTGTAGTAAAATATGTATGATTGATGACCATAAAGATTTTCCATGACACAACTTGTAACATAACGATTTCTTCCTCGGAAGCGAGGTTGTGGTCGAAGTAACAATAATACTGTACATGTAGTATTATATTGACACCCACCTCGCTTCCATGAGAGAATTGTTATGTTACCTTCTAACATCTTCAACAATCAATTCAATTCACGTGGTTAACCTCTACTCACCAGTGTGTAGATACTAGTCAATGTACGTCTTTATATTTGGTCTTATAATCCTAATTAGTATATTATCATACTTGTATGCATTTTGAAACTAAATAAAAAGCAGACGATCTGCTGATACTTATAGTGAATTTATAACAGGACTGTAATATCTAGACATTTTATAGTTTGCCAATGTGAATCATAATTGTAATATCTAGACATTTTATATCACTTCACACACGCCCTAGTGTATGTTCTCTGTCTCATTACACTTCACGGCGAAAACAATGATTCAGTTGAACGCTATGATAAATGAATAAAAACAAAATGCAAATATTAAAATTAAAACAGATTAGAGTTATAGGAGCAATGTCAGGCTATTACCTTATTCGAGGAATGTATCCATCAATATCCACAAAAACGAGTGATATGCCTTTCATCTGCAGCTGTTCCAAGTGATGTGTCTTTTAACAGTCTAATATACGAAAAAGTGACATATCGTTTCAGGTATTTCACATTGGTGTATAGTCTTATTGGTCACTCAAGATAGCACACCTGGCAACAAATTGCATAATGTCTGCCGATCTTTAAAAAAAGTAATTTAGTTAGCCAATAATGAGCAATCAATGAATGTATTGGCGGTTAATCCTTTGAAAGAAGGATGTTGTTTTTACGCAGACACTGACATGACAGAGTGTATTCAGTATAGATTAGTAAATCTACACACATAAACACTACCTTTTGACAAATCCGCTCTGTAAGATAAAAGTAATTAATCCATCAGCGTGTTATCGGTTAATCCTTTGATCGACATTTATAATGTTGAGTAATTACTCCAGACACAAGAAATGCCAAATGGGAACCTTTGTCGGGTAATCTAAGTGGTGTTACCACTAATTATACTAATTGTACCTGTTATAAATTCAATAACTGACCATCAAGTGAATGATGACAAATAACATGTGTAGGTTTATACCACCTAACACGGGTTACAACAAGGGAGTATTAATTGCTGTATTGCAGGTGAAAATTTATGGGCCGACACTGTTTTGAGAATACAAACAGAACTTCATTGTTGCATAAGAAATACACATAAGCATTTGCTGTGTGCTAAAACTGCATGTACCTATTTACCTTAGTAAATTTTCAGATTCTTCTGGCAATGGCAAAGTAGGTTACGGATTCAAATAAATCAAACGTCAAATCTTAATATAATACGTAATAGATGTCATATTTTTACATGACATGATTAAATATCAAGTTAAAAAAAACACAGAATGGGATCAATTTGGATCAGTCATTATGCTATCCAGGCATTAGAAAACCTGAAAAAGCCCACACTGCTTTGATACTTTATTACAATCAGACAACAACTACCGGGGATATTTTCAAATAACTGCATCTGATGGCAATCCACCCTTCTTAATGTCGCACTGTTTAGGTTGAAGAAATTAACCGTAACCGTGATGAGCGAGGCTGATCATCGTTTTCACTATCACTAGCGTCTGGCTCGAACAATTAAGGCCTAGCGACACAAGCGATTTTGACAGAATCGTCTATGAAAACAAGTTGTAACTCGGAAACTAGGCAAAGCAGGAGACAAAATTAAATGACAGTAGATTGTGAGAACATATAGCTTTCATTTTTCACAACAGTTGTCAGGATTTCAGGTTTCTACAAACCTGTAAACAAGATAATTTACCCCCTGAAATGTAAATGAATTCTGCATCGGCCCTCATATCTATTCCTCATATGACGTCACAGAGACGCGCCGATCTGATTGGTTGAAATTTCGTTCGCGGGTGAGAATTGTGCACTGTTGTCATAAAGGTCAATTTAAGTTAATTAAAGATCGAAATGAGTAGTTTTAATGACAGGGTTTCATTTATAATGATGCCAATTAGTGTCTTATGTATTTGTAACCCCTTAGAGTATTTGTAACCCCTTAGAGTATATGTGATCTTAAAGGATAGACACCTTCCTTATTTCAAAGGATGTGACATTTAAGTGTCAATGCTAACACCATTATCAAGTAAGAAACGATGCATCCATTGCAATAAAGTAGTCTATCCATAAAAAATTGTTCCTGTTTATCGTACTAGCTTCTAAATGCCACTCAACGATTGCTTAAAAGCAGGAAGCTGGCAGTTACCGATGTCAACCATAAATCTTAAAGGTCACATGCAACGTAAAACACAACTTTGCAGATTCTGATACCTTCGGTATGGACTTACCGAAAAAAGCCAAAATGCAAATTCAACTTATAAAGTTGAAAATAACGCGATGAAAAAAAACGCGAAATCGGAGTTCAAACGTTTCACTAATTTTCCCCAGACTTTCTGGGGAATACGGGTTTCAACAGCTGGCTGCGCTCATAGCACGTGCGCAGTGAAATAGGTTCGCGCAACTTGGAAGCGGGGCTGTCTGGTGAATACTCGGTGAAGGCTTTGGTGTGAGCTAGTTTCATAATGTTTTGTTGATATCTCACAGGCGCGAGCTTTTTGTATGTTATGACAGTAAATAACTTGTTTATATAATTTCATTTATCTATTTCACCACACGTTCTTCTTACCGAGTCACTTTCTCAGTTCGATACTTAAAAGCAATGTCATTATTTAGAGTTGACACGATTTCTAACTGTGATATAGATATGTTGCTGTCACAGACAAAACTCAATGTCTTGTTTTATTGACACCAGTGTGTCTGCCTGCCTGTCTGCTAATGACAATATTCAATACACAACTGCGATCACTGACCACATGCAATTTGAACTTAACACCAATCAGGCTATACACCATAAACAAAACGCATTGATTTATGGCCCGAGTTCGGTCTCTGTCACATTATGTAATTACACAGACAGGCAGGTGTGATACTTGAACACATGACATGTTATGATGTCTGTTGATTGCAAAATGTTATACACAAAAAATGAGCATGTATTTACAAAACCCAACTTTCTATATATACACATACACAAATGAGCCGTGAAGGCGGCATCTGCTAATGAACCAGCCGTTACACTTGAGTGCACACCCACCCGCTCTGACTGGGTTCGGTATCCCGGCTGCTTCGTTTCGAGGGAGGTAAACCCAAGTACAAAATATTGCACTTTTGATTTGCGATTATACGCTTATAATTTTGTTTATTTGTTTTTTCATAATCAGCAATGCATATTATATGTCATGAAGAAGTGATAATTGTGTTTTAATTATGTTTGATTTTTTGGTTGCATGTGACCTTTAAGACTTTCACTAACACAAATCCTCAAAAAAGAAAATCAGTCAGTATAACTACAATTCTTGGATTTCAAGCCCTATGCCTGTATCTTGTAATTTGTCATTGACTAATCTAGTTTCTCTGTGTGTAATAACAGAAAAGAACTATAAATGACACCAAGAGCTAATTACATATTAACAGGCTCAACAATGCACAGAGTTGTATGTACTGACTGATGACTTTACTGCCATTCATAAATCATATTTTTACTTGCAAGTGATTCACTAGAACTCAAGAGTCTCCCAGACCATTAACACTCGGGAAGAATGACTTGTAAATCATTTAAAAAATATCATCATGATACTTTTACAATGAGACAAATATCAGTTTTTGCTTTGATTTACTATGCTTCAGATTCACCTACTGTAAAAAATAGCTTGGATACAATCCGAATTAAATTGTATATGTTTTGACATATCTCATAATGACCGAAATAATGAGTTGTTTCGAAAAATATCAAGCGAATTCTGTCGTCTGAAGGGGAGCGGAAGGTCGCGGGTTGGATCCCGAACGCGTCATACCAAAAGATGTTAAAATATGGTACTTCTTGGTCCCTGCCTGGCGCCCGGCATTAATGGGTACAACAAGGACTGGTCGGCTCGGAGTCAGTATAATGTGTCTGAGTAGGATATTCATGCTTCACTGCGGCATGGTATCTCAGTGGGCTAGCACTATAAAACCAGCTTAAGTCGGGCTAGTACAAGCAGCCGCACATACACATGCATGCACGTCGTCATATGAGCGAAATATTCTCAAGCACGACGTTAAACCCAATTTCACCTCACCACACCTGTTGTCTGAACTTGGATCTTTCAAATCCTTGTTTGTGTCACATTCACATTCAAGTCCCAAAAATTGATAAGACAGTGAGGTTGGTAGGGCTTGATTTAATAGATGTTAACCTACTTCCACCAGGTGCAACCTGAAATAAAGACCTAGTTGCACCAGCCAAATTCCAGTTGCACTGCTTTTTTGCAAAATGTGAAGAAAGAAATATGCTATTGAATTAGTTATATGCTGCTGAAACAATGTTAGAATTATTGTTGATATATTTCTCAAAAATTAACTTGCACATGATGCAAGTAAGACTAATAAAGTGGTTGCACCTTGTAGTATTGGGCTGCACCAGTGCAAATAACAAAGCACTAAATCAAGCCCTGGGTGGGGTTAAATCAGGTTACACAATGTGTCAGAGATTGTTGCAATTTCACTACAATGATGACTGACTGACTGACTGAGTTTGATTTTACGCTTTTAGCAATATTCCAGCAATATCATGGCGGGGGACACCAGAAATGACTCAGGGATGATAAATCATAGTCTAATCCCCTTCATGCTGCATGCACAACAAGTACACCATGTACCATATTTAAGTTGTCTTTAGTTATGATGCAGCTGGAAACTGAACTGTCCAATCTCCGACCAAATGCCCTAGACTATGGAGGGTGTCACATTTGAAAATAAGGAGCATCCTGGGACGATTTCTTACACCATGGTATTTGAAACTTAAGACCAAAATATTGTTCAATATTACAAGAACACCCTGACTTTCATACTTAATTTTGAATACTTCATTAAGAAACCAAATACAGCACTAATAATACAAAACACATTTCATTTGGACCTGAACAGGAAAATAGATGTAACTTGAGAATGTTGAACATTTTTCTGTTCCGTAAATTGTTTTCTGTTATCAAACCTGTGTACATGATGAATTGGTTGGGATACCAATAGCCAATTATCCTTCGAACAACACAATCAAACACTAATACCATCTTAAAATCAGCATACTGTATTTTACTGATAAATGTACAAATTACAAAACAGAATAAGCATCAGTTATACTAGCTTTAACTGTTCTTTACATTATAAGGGACTGTTCATAATTTATGGCTAGGGGGATGTTGATGATTTTAAAGGGGGTGGGAGGTTGTTGTTCCATCCATTTTCTTCTGGAGAGGTGGGTGGGTCATCAATTTTGTGCACATGTACTAGAAGGGAGATCAGCAATTTGTACATGACATCAACGAGGCGTCCCTTACTTTGTACATAAATTTTACGGGTGGGTGGGGCAGTGTCATTCATATTGTACGTGCTTCTTCATAAATATCATCATCACCCCCACTAGGCATAAATTATGAACGGTCCCTAAAATCAGTTTTGAAGTCATATGTCGACACTCCACACATAGTATTTTCTGTACACGTACTCCACTAACGGCCGCTGTCAAATCCGATAGTACCTCTTTTTGTTCGAATAGTAAATGCATTAGATTGCAATACGGAAGTTATGCTACCAATGTGCCATCATTATAATCCCATTTAACACTTTTTCGTCAAATAGATAGGAGGGCCTGATTTTGTTGCAATCTCATTTCATTAACTCTAGCTTGCTATCTTGAAACACTTTATCAAATGCATGTTATCACATAGTATGTCAATATATTTGTTACAGTATGCAACACTGTATCTATAGAATATGTGCTGGGTTGTTTATTAGAGGAAAACATGATACTTTGATTCTATTAAACTAACGAATATCACTTCATGATTTGTAACATAAATATCAAAACCCGGAAAATAATCGAGTATCACTGTAATAGAAAAACACTGATTCAGTGATTAGTAAATAAAAGATATTACCCCTAACCAGCTGGGTAACCAGAAAGAAGCTATTTAGATAAGTTTTTGGAAAAGTATAGATTAAAGAAAACCTTGAGTGTAAAGTAGTCGGATTAAATCTTTCCGAGTGTCTCTTCGGGGTCAACATTCAATAACCGAAGTTCGTTCGTAGATCATCACAAACATCTCACAAACGACACAAAACCGAAACAAAACATACATTCTCCACATAAATACTGGCTTACTAACGGTAAGCATGGACTTGAAAATAACAAACAAAGCCTTCGGGACTCAAATACTACATAATATGACAACGTGCACAAAATTCTACCGATACCAATACATAAAGAACTCACCTGTCAAACACAATGTCACGAATTTACAAGCATGTACCTGCGATAAATCCAAACGATAGAAATACTCTAAACGACCACTCACCTGATTTTCCTGTCTGCCTGCTTCCATTCCTTAACTAAGTCAAAAGTATTAAATTCGTTTTAGCCATCTTTTGATCAAAGTGATCAAGTTTTGGTTCAATATTTTGTGTGATAGCGATCACCCAGCCTACTTCCGGTCAGCCATTTTGTCTGGGTTTCCGACACTTACTTTCGGGGATTTCCGTGAAATCTGAAGGCCACCCACGGGTTACTTCCCTTACAATATCTCGCAATCACGTCAGATATGATACACCTCTTCCTATTATTTCTATAATTACTTCGATATTCAGACAAGACACAGCATGATAAACCCATCTTGAAACAAGCACATTCGAGTACCATTTACGGAGTTAATAAACATTTTCTCTATCGGCAAATTGTATTTGAACAATTGTAGAACTTCCTAGTTACGTACGTCGCTCTGTATACAACCTCGATAATCTCCAGGTAGACTATCAACTAGTCTCTGAAATGAACATATTTTACTGAAAAAAGTTCATAGTAAAAAAAAAAATATAATGAAAAGGAGCCCTGAGACTTTCTTCATTTTCAGCTGAGGAAATCTAGACTTGCCACATTTTCTAGACTTGTGTGGGCTTTCTTGGATATATTTGCTTCAGGGTCTGTACGAGAGACTAATCTCCAGGGTATACGTTCCGATAAATCTCCACTGGTACCACTGGAACGTATATCCTGGAGATTATCGAGGATGCTCTACATAATGAGATCGTGAATGAATATTAGTTTCACGCCGAATTAGATACTAATCCCAACTACGTCACGACGGGAACAACCAATCACCTTACAATATGGAACAAGTTTTTATGGATAACAACTTCTATAATTCGTGAGTGCGACGTTTCGATACAGATTCTTGTACCGTTGTCAAGCAAGAGTACAACGGTACAAGAATCTGTATCGAAACGAAATAAAGAAGTTGTTATCCATAAAAACTTGTTCCATATTGTACGTCTCAACTTCTAAAAATGCCACTCAAACAAGTTAACCAATCACCTGTCAGTTAAAGGCTTTAATTACTAGGGGTTTACGGGGTTTTTTTTCTGGGATTTGTCAGGATCGTTCGCAAGCAGAAACAACGACCAAATCACTCTAAAACAAATTATTTTCCTTTTTTCTCATCATATATTTACAGCAGTGAATCGGATTAATTTTCTTTCATTATTTTTTGCCATATATACTTTTTTCACTGTGTTGGTCCGCACGAATATATCCTCTTTATAATTTCGAAACTTTAATTTTTTCGTGACTTTCAAATGAGTCCAGAAATTGGATACATGATTTTTTTCATTAAGTATGTCGGAAACGTTCATGTTTGATATGTCCCCAGTTTACCCTTTCGTATTTTTTCACAAAGACTTTTGTTATTAAAAACTAAACGTAAGAGTGTGAAACATGAAACATACCTCCCTCAATTTTAACACTTTTAAAAAATACAACATAGAAGGCACTCAGCGAAAACATCGGGTCAGGACCAAATAACCCAAATCCAGTTTGAACACTGTCGCGAAAGCGAATAGAGTGCAGGTGACCCTATAACAGTTACTAAGACATATCTTACTCATATTGCCGTTCTACGTTGTCAGAAGCTATATATGATGTGTAAGTTATGACTCTACACTCGCCTGGTCCGTCGAGGGTCCTCAAATGAAGGAGTGAGTAATCGGACGACCGGACTCCTTACTGTCATTGTTAACATCACCTTCACCATCCGAAAATTAACGCTCCACAAGGTTTATAATTACATAGCTTTACTTTGCATCACTCCATCTAAAAGTGCGGAAGGTCGCGGGTTCGATCCCCGACCGCGTCATACCCAAAAAAGTTAAGATATGGTACTTGTTGGTCCCTGCCTGCATGGCGCTCGGCATTAATGGGTACAACAAGGACCTGTCGGCTCGGAGTCAGTATAATGTGTCTGAGTGGGGTATTCATGCTTCACTGTGGCATGGTATCTCAGTGGGCTAGCACTATAAAACCAGCTTCAGTCTGGGCTAGTACAAACAGCCGCACATACACATACACACGCAATGCAAGTCGTCGTATGGGCGAAATATTCTCAAGCACGACGTTAAACCCAATTCCACCACCACCACTCTATCTAAAAACTAGAACTGTAACACAGCTGCAAAGCCCGCACGAACTCTGCTGGCGTTCAAGGTATATTCATAAGGTGTTAGCGGCGGTGGGGTAGCCCAGTGGTTAAAGCGTTCGCTCGTCACGCCGAAGACCCGGGTTCGATTCCTCACATGGGTACATTGTGTGAAGCCCATTTCTGGTGTCCCCGGGCCAGCCGTGATATTGCTGGAATATTGCTATAGGCCCAGAACCCAACACACTCACTCACACTCAGGTGTTCGACCCTACCTTTGTTTGTCACATGCCTTGTTACAGAAATTTGATACGTTAAAAGTTCAATCAGATTATGTACTCATCTTTGTCTTAACCGGAAATTTAGCCGAGTGTATGTGACCACTAAAACACCTCTTAATTAATTCTCTGTCACCTCTTTGATTTGTTTTTTTTACACGATAAAGGGTCTTTGCTGACCAAATGAATAAAGAACTGACAACATCGAAACAATCATGAAAATTACCTATCTCTCTCTGTCACCTTCATGTTTGCGTAAACTCCCGACTTTCTGTCGCCCTTGCTTTTCACTAAATCAACCGCGACGTTAAAGTTCTCATGACGGTTACCATTATTTTTATGGTCGAATTTGTTAGAAATTTCTTATTTTTAAGCCTTTTGACCTTTTAAGAATACTATGACACACTTCAAATAAACTACCAATCCTGATCATCCCATTCCGATCCAGCTGATATTCCTTCCATTTTGACGGGTGACACACCCGTATCTGAGATGCAGTAATTCGCCGTAGAGTTACCTCTCTTAGCATGGACAGGATCAGCTGGTCTTTACTGACTGACTGAGTTTGGTATTTACGCCGCTTTTAGCAATATTCCAGCAACATCACGGCGGGGGACACCAGAAATGGGCTTCACACATTGTGCCCATGTGGGGATTCGAACCCGGGTCATCGGCGTGATGAGCCAACGCTTTAACCATTAGGCTACCTCACCGCCCCAGCTGGTCTTGAAAATGACAAAGCTCACTAACAATGGTTAAAACAAATACCTTACACTGTTCGTTTTTTATTTTTTGGTTGTTTTTTTTTTGTTTTCGTATGTTTGTTGCTCCGTTGTTATAAGGCCGCACTTAGCAACATTTCGACATGACGAAAGTCTATGAAAAACCCAGTCTGGACATGGCAATCCATTGACTGACAACACGCATCTTGGATACGATGACATGTGTTAACCAAATCTTTTGAATGCCTAAGTGTATGTCGTAAAGGTTACGACGTTAACACTTTCCTGTCGTATCAAATCCAACAATCAACATAGACACATAAACATACCTCGAAGTCCCGCATTTAATGTGTGTCAGTGAGGCAGTCAGACACTTGATTCAATCAGACACTTGACGCATCCCTTTGAAAGTGTAGTTCTGCCAACTTCTGGACTCGCAGCGACCACCTCCTTTAATGAACCGGTGATTCAAAACACAGTGTTTGTTCGGCTATTTTGGTGTGAAGTAACGTCACTCAGCTGTCATTACATCCAGGAGAATGTGCTGATTGCGTCCTCGACAAAAAAAACCCTAAGTCGAACATGACAAAGCGCTCATGACTCCCTGCTGTCCTGCGCCGCTTGGCAGACGACAATCTGACAGACGGAAAACATGTGATCTCGGTATTTCTCACGTTCGTCCCCGAGACTTCAAGGAGCCTGCGTCCCTTTCCATCTTATCACAAGAATATAGACATCTGTAAACTTCATGCAGCCAACACTATGGACAAAGTCACATACGCGTGTTATTAGAATATGTCGGCTGTAGCGTTGGTAACGAAACATTTACATGAAGTGAGCTCGGTTTAACTTAACTCCGCTTGGCAGTATTTCATTTGATATATGTAGCAGATATATAAAGATACATGATCTTGCAATCACAATTCGCCGTCAAGAACAGCTGATACTGCCACTGTTAAGGGACGCAACTCTGCATAGTGAATTCCTGTCTTGTTCATGGTGAGGTGAGGTGAACGTCGCACGTAAGAATATTTCGCTCATATGACGACGTGCATGCGTGTGGCTTGTACTAGCCCATGCAGAATTAAGCTGGTACCATATAAATTAATAACGTCTTTTGGTATGACGCGGCCGGGGATCGAACCCGCGACCTTCCGCTCTCTAGGCGGACGCCCTAGCCACTACACCACGGAGGCGGTCGCTAAGTTAATGGACGGCTTACTGATATCATGATGGTTAGAATGCTTGATAAATATTTTTCATGGTTGGTTGAATGAGTGGGTGATGTTTTAAGCAATATTCCAGCAATATCACGGCGGGGAACACCAGAAATGAACTTCACATACTGTGCCCATGTAGGCAATCCTATCCTGGTATTTGGCGTGACGAACGCTTTAACCATTGGGCTACCCCACCTCCCCCATTTTTTGATTGAACGAAAGGAGCATTGATTAAATGATAATTCACACTGAAAGGACAGGAAATTGAAATACCTATAGGGGAAAAATAATATTTGTTCGGGAATTCCCTTAATCACAATGAAACATTTACTTCTTTAGTAAAATGTACTATCTGGGCTGCTATTTGGGGGTTCGAATCCCACTTTCGCTTAGATGCTGATCCTCATTGGTTTGTCGACACCTAGTCTGTCATACAGACCCTGAAGCAAATATATCCAAGAAAGCCCAACGCAAGTCTAGAAAATTTGGCAAGTCTAGATTTCCTCAGCTCTGAAAATGAAGAAAGTCTCAGGGCTCCTTTTCATTATATATTATTTTTTTTTTACTATGAATTTTTTTCCAGTAAAAAATGTTCATTTCAGAGACTAGTTGTTAGTCTAGTCGACACCATGCATGCCCGTTCCCATGGATATCGCTGTAACGGTAAACGCCTGAGACATCTATCACCCGTGGCTTTCCTCGCACATCAAGATGGCACCCCGTTATAACACGGAAGAACTGTTAAAGCGGTGTTAACCCTACTCGCTCACTCCACTAAGCAAAACTAGGGACGGTTGTTTTTTATCTAGCCGTTATTTCAGGTGAGCACTGCTAAAACTTCCCTAAGCCAAATCACTCACTCACTCATTTTATTGTGTAAATATACTCATGGAAACGAATAAGGGAACACATGTTCCTTTATTCTTTTCCAGGTTTCTTCACAAGGTATGTATTGCACTGTGAGTGAAATTCTGGAAATAAATAAAGGAACACTTGTACTTTCATGTGTTCCCTTATTCGTTTCTATGTGTATAGATGGAAGGTGGATTATGACCTTACCGTTATGATACGGAAGTATTGTTAAAATGGAGTTAAAACCAACTCACTCACTCACGTCAGGAAATACGGTGATTGAGTGAGTTTGGTTTTACGCCGCACTCAGCGATATTCCAGCTATATGGCGGGGGTCTGGACCAGACAATCCAGTGATCAACAGCATGAGCATCGATCTGCGCAATTGGGAACCGATGACATGTGTCAGCCAAGCCAGCGAGCCCGACCACCCGATCCCGTTAGTCGCCTCTTACGACAAGCATGGGTTACTGAAGACTCATTCTAACCAAGACCTTCACGGGTTCAGGAAATACGGAAAGGTAGTTTATGATCTTACCTTTATGTTACGGTCACCAGAAATGAGACCGCCTCCGTGGTGTATATTAGAGCGTCCGCCCGGAGTGCGGAAGGTCGCAGGTTCGATCCCCGACCGCGTCATACCAAAAGACGTTAAAATATGGTACTTGTTGGTCCCTGTCTGACGCTCGGCATTAATGGGTACAACAAAGACTGGTCGGCTTGGAGTCAATATAATGTGTGTCTGAGTAGGGTATTCATGCTTCACTGCGGCATGGTATCTCAGTGGGCTATCACTATAAAACCAGCTTAAGTCTGGGCTAGTACAAGCAGCCGCACATACACATACACACGCATGCACGTCGTCATATGAGCGAAATATTCTCAAGCACGACGTTTAACCCAATTCCACCACCACCACCACAAATGAACTCCAGTCAAGGATCAGGGGAAGGTGTTTTATGATATCTTGGTCAGTAAGTATTCTTCCCAGATGATCATAATTTACTATTAACTAACTGTCTGCACTGAGTGAGTATAGTTTTACGCCGCTTTTAGCAATATCACGGCTGGGCACACGAGAAATGAGCTTCACATTTTACCCATGTGGGGAATCGAACCCGGGTCTTCGGCGTGACGATCAAACGCTTTAAGCACCCACCGCCCCCAATCTTCACTAACCTGGCTGAGATTATGCGTGATCGGATCCTGACAATGACGTTCCATGTCTCCACTAGCCTGCTGGCGCCGGCCGGCGACATAAATCGCCGACCGCGGTCATACAACTGAAACATTGATGTCCGATTGAGGCTGCAAGATTAACACAACGTACTGCTAGCGAAAATATGAGACAATAAAGCGGTCGTAACATTTCTATAGTTTCAATGTTAGTAGATCTCTAGTTTTACTTTAATAAATTTCCCCATTAATTTTCCATTTGTCACGAGTACGTAAGTTCATCGGAAATCATACGTATTGTAGTTTGACATTCTACAAATTGTATCTATATTTAGCGAAACATTTCCCCCGTGCATCTACGCACATTAATCGCCATCAGGGGCAACGCATCATTTCCTACATCCTTATAGTGTTCAAGCAATTTGCTGTAGTTCAGGCAGTTGAATTACCAGGAAGCTCTATGCGTGCTTAACTGTCCGCTAGCATAACCTACAGGAAGCCTCACTATTGTGTGAAATATTGAATTCCTTGTCTACTGGACAAAATAAGTTGGGGATGTTGGTATTTTTATGATTGATATTTTATCAGTGTGTTAATGTCTAAATAGATCATTATTCATAATTTTGAATTTACATATATCCCTAACTATTTTTGTCCAGTATATTTTCTTTTGTTACAGTCGTCCATCCATGGGGATTCCGGGTATGAGTATCGGGCCCCTGGAGGTTCCTTTGCTTGTGGGCGGTGGAGTAGACTAGTGGTTAAAGCGTTCGCTCGTCAGAAGACCCAGGTTCGATTCCCCACATGGGTACAATGTGTGAAGCCCATATCTGGTTTCCCTCCGCCGTTATATTGCTGGAATATTGCTGAAGATGCGTAAAACTAAACTCACTCACTCCTTTGCTTCTTGTAATAGACGAGTTACCGTGAAGATCAGGGTTAGAATTGGTTTTGAGCAGCCCGTGCTTGTCGTAAGAGGTGGCTAACGGGATCGTTGGTCAGGCTCACTGAGTTGGTCAATACATGTCATCGTGTCCCAGTTGCATAGATCGTGGCTCATGATATGAACACACAATGTAATTTATAGTGAGTGAGTGAGTGAGTTTAGTTTTACGCCACACTCAGCAATATTCCAGCTATATGGAAGCGGTCTGTAAATAATCGAGTCTGGACCAGACAATCCAGTGATCAACAGCATGAGCATCGATCTGCGCAATTGGGAACCGATGACATGTGTCAACCAAGTCAGCGAGCCTGACCACCCGATCCCGTTAGTCGCCTCTTACGACAAGCATAGTCGCCTTATGTGGCAAGCATGGGTTGCTGAAGACCTATTCTACCTCGGATCTTCACGGGTCTGTAATTTATAAGGTGGTTTCCACGTGTTTATCACTGGGTTTTCTGGCCCACACTCAATTATCTACAGACTGCTGCTTAGATAATGCAATAATATTGCTGAATGTGGCGTTAAACAACAAACAAAATAATATGTAAGAGACGACTTAACAGAAAGTGGGATCAGGCTAGTTGACTTGGTTGACAGAATGAAACCGTATCCCACTGACGTAGATTCATGCTCATGATGTCAATCACCAGATCACCTGACCCATACTCTTTTAGTTTTAGACCGCCTTCAGGCATCGGCATCTTAAATATTGCTGGGTGTTGTTATACAAAAACACAAAACCAAACAAAAATTGTTTTAGTTACATCGCAAAGCGTCGGTTGACTGTAAATAAATTCCGTAGTGATGTAGGTGTAATAATGAATGCTGGTCAGCATGGTAAAACACCCGAGCGTGGTGTTGACAAACCAAGATTATAATAAGGAAGCCAATTTCTTTCGTGTAACCCCGATAGGTTGTAAAGCTATACATTTAGATCGTGTTAAGCCCAATCTTTTTAGCATTAATCATGTGTAATCCCGGGCCTTTTTTTTAAAATGGTAGCTAGGCCACTGGTAGACTAACAACTAGTCTCTGAAATGAACATATTTTACTGAAAAAAGTTCATAGTAAAAAAAAAATATATATAATGAAAAGGAGCCCTGAAACTTTCTTCATTTTCAGAGACTAAACAAATCTGCAGAGGGATAATTTCTTGGAATTTCACAACATATGCAAAGATTCTTATCACCCATTACTGCTTTAATTGTGTGTGACATGAATAGTTACTGCCCCCACCGCCTCCCGGTCCTACCAGTGGTGTGGGCCGATTTGGGGTAATGAGTATCAAGTGTCGCCAAACCTATTTTGAGAGCAAGCAGGGATACCAGCTAAGGGTAGCATCTCTTGATAATCCTATGGCTGGACAACTGGATCTCACAAAAAAAATCCAAAGTTATTTATATTCTCCAAAATCCAAAGGTTGTGTCTGCACTATATGTGGAAGTTTAATTGATGTCGCATATATATAATGTAACAAGCGGAAAAAGTCATCAATATCCCCCGCAATGGCAAAATACTCTTCATGTATATGTCAGTTAGTTATGACTATGTCAAATGTTTTGGTGAAGCTGAGGAAATATAGACTTGCCACATTTTCT
Organism: Haliotis rubra; assembly: GCF_003918875.1. Classification (NCBI taxonomy): domain Eukaryota; kingdom Metazoa; phylum Mollusca; class Gastropoda; order Lepetellida; family Haliotidae; genus Haliotis; species Haliotis rubra. The sequence continues at coordinate 322,038 of NW_025767518.1, forward strand.
AGACTTGTGTGGGCTTTCTTGGATACATTTGCTTCAGGGTCTGTACGAGAGACTAGGCCACTGGCTGCATGCTAGTCTGTCTCACAGTCCCTGAACAACATTATTTTCCCCACTGCCTAGCCCTCTCTGCAGTGCTAAAGCCCTAATTAAAGCAAGTCTAGATTTCCTCAGGTTCAGGGTCTGTTAACATCTGCAAGAAAACTAACTCACTTTGGGGGTCGGGTTACAAAGTAAACATATCTAACTATCATGGCTGGCCGGACCAACATCCTCACCAGTGGTCTGGAATCTTGCCTCACATTTTTTCATCTGTCAACTCTTAATTAACAAAGCACATTGGGTGACATGAAGCTATAGTGGAGGCCTTGTGCACAGTTTCTGGTTTGAAGAGAGACAAATCAAGCAAAATCGTGGGGAAAGGTTACTCCTGAATGTTATGTTGTAAAAAGTATTGTTTCATTGTCTAACTTGGGTCCACACACTTGCAGCCCAATTGTAAATGCGGTTAAGGATTTAATTGTAATGAATTAAAACAAGGGTTATTTTTTCTTATTCCTGATATAAGATTATTGTGTACCGAAACTCTGGTGTGTTTTTGAGTATCTCTTTTTTATCTAATTGCTCAACAGTAAAACATATGGCAGGGACCTAGCACTCATGAAGGTGAGTGAGTGAGTGAGTGAGTTTGGGTTTACACCGCATTCAGTAATATTCCATATATGGCGGCGGTCTGTAAATAAGTCGAATCTGGACCAGACAATCCAGTGGTCAACAACATGAGCATCTACGCAAATGGGATACAATGACATGTGTCAACCAAGTCAACAAGTCTGACCACCCGACCCTGTTAGTCGCCTTCTCGTGAAGAACCAAATTCAAAAGGCACAGCATCTCGGAATTAAATCTGTTTACCTTCGTGATGTGACGCATGCAAAGGTGAAATCTAGTGAGGATGATATAGTATCTAGAAATGCCCAGAACATCTTCAAGCGTAAGACAGACGCTGGCCTTTTCACTTCAATTGAACGAGTTTGTTTAAAAAGGTGGTTATCTATATCCTCTTCGCATATTATACAAATGGAAACTTTTGAATTTGGAGATAAGTTCAAATTCATAAATAATTTTGTTGGTGTTCCACACAGATCTTGCACCTTGGTCATCTAGTGTCCAAGTGACATTGTGGGCTGCAAGTTTCCGAACAGTAAAATGTTAGGCAGTAGGGGCACTTGATCGGCCCACATGAGGTGATGACAGCATGGAGATAGGACAGGGCTTAACAGGAGGGCCAATAAATATGCCTTTCACTTATAGCGTTATCTGATGGTTGTATGCTGTGACTTCTAATTGGTAATGACCCCAGCACGTGTAGCCCCAATGCAGATGTTCTTAGTCTCTGAATCTCAGGTCTCCCTAGGGCTCCTTTTCAATATAAATGGGCTTGTTTGTTACTATCCAAATTATATATATTCAGAGACTAAGCCTTAGTCTAGCTGCATGCACACGTCGTGGCGGATGCGTCAGGTCAGACCTGGCCGAAATGGTACTCGGCAATATTAACTACCTTTTTTATCCATTTTCAATAGAATTCATTTCTCAAAGTGTGGAGTTTCTCTTTTTTTTTGTTCAGTTAAAGTAGAAATCATACAATGGACTCATTACATTTTGGGGGGATTTTATAACACTTCCACTATTTCAAGCATTTATACTTAGTTGCTTTTAACCTAATTCAAACACATTCTGTTAAAAAGGCATTTATAATCTTGGAACAGTAAATGATATATATAAACATGTCAACCATTGTAGGAGATCTCCATTATAATAACGGCAACACGTGCAACTCAGTACGTTTCTATATTTGCTCAGTATATTCATATTATACTTGCATATAATATGAATATTCTGCGTAGGTTTAGTCCCCTGTGCACCCCGTTTTGTTGGTTAAAACAAAACGGGGGCCAGTCGTGGTGACTTGATTAATTGTCTGTTGTCGTTACTATGATTGATTGATTGTTGTTTTACGCCGCACTATTCCAGCTATATGGCGGTGGTCTGTAAATGTTGTAAGGGGGCTGGAATAGTCTTAAAATGACGTCATCATTGAACACCTGGCTGACCTCATTTCACAGGGGTGTCAATGACCTTGTACTGAGTTGACCTTGGATTAAACCACTTTCCCAGGGGTATTTTTAGATCAGGAGCATAGCAACCGAAAGAGAATGACATCATGGTAGTCATGTAGATTTACATGTGTACGAGTGTGATGTTCATCGTACAATATTGTGTGTATTTGTGACTATTTGAGAATAAATCAATTTTGGTTATAAAAGTCCTAACAAAAGGTAGGTGAAGGGAGAGCAGAGTGGCACAGTGGAAGCGCACTGGGCTCATAACCCAGAGGACCGTGGATCGAAACCACGCTCTGCTAACAACATGTTTTTAGAAGTTAGAATTAGGGCTAGCATACATCTATATAAAAGACAGAAACGGTGATTAAGCCTCATTTAGCTGTGGACCCGTGATAGTGACACTTCATCTGAAACCTCTGTGTGAGAGTCAGTATTCGTTCTGAACAAGACAATGAACAGGAGATACTGGAGACCCTATTTGGACGATCCTAAGAAATGGACCAAATATTACTATTTGCAGGCTAAAGGATATCCCAATCCCTTTACTAACGTGGATGATTATGTGATCTATTATGAGAAACAAGGCCTCAAGATGAACCTACCCCATTCTACAGACAAGTTTGCTCTCACGTCTCCAACCCAACAAGTCGTTCAACAGGCCAAAGCTCGTATTCAGATGCAGGAGAACGGGGAAACTGAAGCCAAAATAATGACTTCCTCCCAGAGTCGCACAAAGAAACGGAAGACGTGTTTTTAGATAAAAGCAGCTAGTAGACAGGTTCTTTGCCATTTTTAGACTCGGACCACCATGCAGCCAGCAAAGTGTCCCGTGTGCTATAAGACGTTTTCCAGAAGGGATGCCATGCTTAGACATCTCAGGAATCAACACAGACAAGCAATGCAGCCACCACCACCACCACCACGAGCACCACCACCACCACTACCACCACCACTACCACCACCACCACCACCACCTATGATGCAACCAGTGCAACCACATGTGGGTGCTTTGGAAGAATGTAGACTGATACACCCCTTCACCATGATTGTCTCAGGGCCCACCTCCTGTGGGAAAACGTACTTAGTGAAACAGATTCTAGAACGCATGAACATTAAACCTTATCCTGAACGTATTATTTGGCTCTACATACGATGGCAGCCCTTGTATAACACCATTCAAACCCATGTTTATCCCTATGTTGAATTTCATCAAGGCATTCCTTCTGATCTCGAAAAGGATGCGTTTCTGGACCCCCATGTGGTGAATGTGGTGATCCTCGATGATTTAATGTCGACAGCGAGCAAAGATCCACGCATTACAGATCTGTTTACGGAAGGAAGTCATCATCGTAATCTCTCAGTGATAGCCTTGAACCAGAATTTGTATTTCAGTAAGGATCCCACACAACGAAGAAACTGCCATTATCTGCTTCTGTTCAACAACCCTATCGATCAACAACCCATCATGACTTTGGCGAGGCAAATGTATCCAGGTAACACAGACCGTTTCATGGAGCCGTTTCAAAGGGCTATCCAGAAACCATATGGTTACTTGTTGGTTGATCTAAAACCCCAAACACCTCCCCATTTGCGACTTTGCCCCAATGCATTCAGCTTAAAAGGAGACATCCAAGCTAGGACCATTCAGTCCGAGTTTGACTTTCGGCGTGAGCAGACGTGTGAAGAAAACATCCCAGCCATGCCATCTTGTGATGACTGTGGACTCATGTTTCAAGACGTGCATGATTTGCAAAAACACAGAAGAAACTGGTGTCCTGTAAAGTCTTCAGTGTGTCCACCGGGAATACCCCAAGTGAAAAGGAAGAGGGAGGAAGACGACAACTTCTCTCCTGTGAAGGCGCCACGTACACTGTCAGATTGTGACTATTGTGGTCAAGTGTTTAGCAATAACCACAACTTACAAAGGCATTTACACGATAAACAATGTCCTGAAATGGAAAATGATGATGATGATGATGAATCATTAAACGATGTCACACAAAACAACAGGGAAAAAGAGATGGCTGATCTCGAAGAGCAAGGTATAAGACAAATGTATTCACGTACACGTGAGCTGAATAAAGACTTTTTGGATGAGAAACGACAGCTGTACATGAAAAGAGGTTTAAACGAAGACACGATTCAAGCCAAACTGAACAAATTCATCTGGAGCACGTTTAAAGAGACGTATGCACGATTTATTACTTATCTGTACCATATGCAGTATGGTCCAAAGACACAAGGAATACTGAAACAAGTAGGAGACACAAATAATCTGTATCATGATGTGTTTTCCAAACTGTACCAATATAAGTCTTGGGTCGAAGGCTTGACCGAAGATGATAATGCAGACATAACATCTGATGAAGAGAGTGAAGGCCATGACGATTAGGAACGGTGATAAGACAACAGATGTAAAGTAAACTTCTGGGAGCGCTCCTATCCCGTAGTTGTACTCGTTTGAAACGGAGCTAATAAAAAAATGAAAATCAGTTTATCTTGTTTTTTTGTGATGTATACCTCGTTGGGAGCCACATTAACTTAGTGCGCCTAGTGGCAGCAAGATGCTCCCCGGGGAGTTGAGAATGGTAATATGGCTGTGATTGACATCCAAGGAAAAAGTTACCAGCCCTTTGAGCATGCATGCGGTATGGACTATAGTGCTATATAAATACCCATATAAAAATAATATACACCTGTGAGTTGTCATTTATGATTACTCTTTCATGCTAACACTATACAATTACACCCCTTTCCTGATGGAATTTTAGAAAGTTGAAAGTTGCATTCCTAAATATGATGTACAAAAACCCCATGACCAGAACGCACATTTCAAAGCTGACACGCCCTAGCTAGCGTTCATTCTAACGAGCATTTTTATTTATGGGTGTTTTACACTCACGAGAAATGTCGTCAGGCTATTACTGTCGACAGAAACCTCCCTCCCTCTGCCACAGCAGTGCCCCCCGTGCCTCCCCTACCCCTCCCGCCACAGCATAGTCCCACACACGCAAATGTGGGTCACCAGATCGCGTCTCTGCTAGCACTGTGAGCGGGAGAGTATTTTGCACAACACAATCCCAGATATAACATATGTTCTATTTACATGGAAGGTGCAATATTAGTCTCATGTGTTTTGGTGGTTGATTCATTCAATACAATCACAAACATATGGGATTTGGGTATAACATCTCAATATCATCCCTGATTCCTAAATTTATCGCATTACAAGGCAGGATACAATGACAATATGGATTGGATATTCAAATATGGAATGTGAATACCGGTAAGTTTGAAATACATTTGAAATTCTATTGAGTTGGGTTGTTTTGGTGATGGTCAAGACAAACTCAAACCATTTTCATGTGGCAATGAACGCTGATTGCATTGAACAAATGTGTTATAAAACCCGTATCATTTCTTTTACACATATGAGTGCACATGTTTGACTAGACTAATGTTTAGTCTCTGAATGTATTATCTTGATAGTAACAAACAAACCTATTTAAATTGACAAGGAGCCCAAGGCAAACCTGGGGGGAAATCTAGACTTCATTTAGAGCCTTAGCAGTGCAGGGAGGGCTAGGCTGTAGGCAAAATAATATGGGTCAGACACCGTGAGACAGGCTAATGTTAGACCCACGATTTTGAGTACAACTTGAGGAGGTATCATATTACACCTCGGCTGAGTGAGACGAGGGAAGTGTGTGGAGGCTGCGACTGTTAATTCACCATGCCTCAACGGCGCGCGCTCTGAGATGACAGATTTTCTCCACAGGCCGCAGAAAAGGTTATTGAGTATAGAAAATATAAACATTTTGTAAGAGGACAAAATGATAACTTCAACTGACTGTCAGAGGGTTTTTTTAATAGGTAAAATTGAAACCGGACGAAACTAGTTTGTGGTCAGTGGTCCAGTGAACCCCGATAGTTGTTCTACGCTGATTGGCCTAAATTAATGGCGTGATGTCATGGTGTGATGCTATGATGTGTTTCCCACGGGGCGCGCGGTCATTGACCCCTCGGTCAGGGTGAGTCACACCGGAGTGAGTTGGCTGTATGCTGATTGGTCCAAATTAATGGCGTGATGTCATGGTGTGATGTGACGCCGGATCCCACGGTCATTGACACCCCTGTGAAATGAGGTCAGCCAGGTGTTCGATGATGACGTCATTTTAGGACTATTCCACCCCTTACAACACAGTCAGTGGTTAGTCTCGAATCTTTTATGTGTGAGGTGAAATTGGGTTTAACGTCGTGCTCGAGAATATTTCGCTCATATGACGACGTGCATGCGTGTGTATGTGTATGTGCGGCTGCTTGTACTAGCCCAGACTAGCTGGTTTTATACACTGAGAGATACCATGCCGCAGTAGAAGCATGAATACCCCACTCAGACACATTATACTGACTCCGAGCCGACCAGTCCTTGTTGTACCCATTAATGCCGAGCGCCAGACAGGGACCAACAAGTACCATATTTTAACGTCTTTTGGTATGACGCGATCGGGGATCGAACCCGCGACCTTCCGCTCTCCGGGCGGACGCTCTAACCACTACACCATGGAGGCGGTTGAAACTTTGTATGTACAGACCGCTATGATGGTATGTTGCTTGACTAAGGTTGCTTAAGAACCCGACGGTTACAAGACTTGCTTTATTAGTGTGGGGCCTTTGCATAGTAGAACGGGTTTGGCGGAAGGGAACATGTGGTTCAGGGCTGGAAAGGCAGACTAGAATATTGTGGACTGCGGTGCTACAACACACAGTACTCATTCCTGTAGGACTGCCCTAGCTTCAAGGCTTCACTGAATGACAAGTCCGCGGATGTAAAGTTATTCTATCCTTACACAAGCTAGATATGGTGACAGAGAAGGACTCCATGCAGTCCGTTATGAGTACAAAATGTCCCTTTTTTATTTATATAATTTTGAAATTATGATTTAAATTAATAATTATTGTTTGAGAGCCGACTGCCTGCTTATCTGCAGGAATGAAGTGTAGAAGATGTTTTATGACGCTTCGGTGAAAAGACACTATCATGACGGTCTATACGAACACAACTTAAGTGGCACTGTCTATAATAAACTAAGGTGAAAATAAATGTATGGACATATTATTTATTAAACATTCGTTCACTCATATGCCATTTCGTTCACCCGCGCACAGGGGCTTGTATTGACGCTAAAAACTGCCATCAAGGTATATACTGTCACTGACGGGGTCTTAATTAGTATCCTTTTATATAGTATTTAGACCTCGTCAGTGACAGTATATACCTTGATAGCAGTTTTTAGCGTTACACGCCCCTGTGCACCCGCATCCCACTTCATTAACCCGCACCCCACTTCGTTTAACCCGCACCCACTTCGTTAACCCGCACCCCAATCCGTTAACCTGCACCCTATTTCGTTAACCCGCACCCCACTTCGTTAACCCGCACCCACTTCGTTTAACCCGCACCCCACTTCGTTAACCCGTACCCTATTTCGTTAACCTGCACCCTATTTCGTTAACCCGCATCCCACTTCGTATTGAATTCAAATCATCAAGGCGTCCACAAAAAAACTGCGCAAACACATCCTTTTGTAATCAGAGCAAGACGGACAGGTCATACTCTAAACTAGATCTCCACTATCTAGGCGCATTGCGCACTCTCTATCAGACCCGGCAACTTGCTCTTCTCAATCAGACCGGTCGAACTGTCGGATCAAATGGTGAACCTCGGCGATGTATTCCCCAATTTCCAAGTTGACTCTACTGCTGGCAAGATAGACTTCCACGAATGGTTGGGAAATAGGTAAGTTCATTTCTAAACTGCATTCCGCGTTAGAAAACCCCAGACAGAATATTACATGATGCGGAGCACGGTAGCCAGCTAAACATTACAACTGCCAACGTGTGAACAAGCAGGTATGAGTGTCCCCACGTAACCCTCGCTGCCCTGGTGTTATGAAATCACTACGGGGTGGGTCGCGTCGCGTCGCGTCTCACCCACCCTACCCCTCCTTAACTCCCAATATCCCCCCTAATCCCCCATACCGGTTCCACGATGTGTTTGATGGGCGGGTGGAATGACAAGTTGGATGTTGAAGGGGTGGGGCTTTAGCCAGATTATAATTTGCAGTTTCAAGTACTAGGTACTAAGTACGTTATTTAATCTTCAGTATAATAAATGATATTGTTATCAACAAAATCGAAAATGTTATGGAAAAGTGTTATCAGGTAAGGATTAAGACAAAAATCAGTTAAACAGGTGTGTCACTGAAGTTCAACATTCCTTTCAGGAGAGTAATTTCGAATGATTTGCTCTGTGCAGAAGTAACTAGGTTTTTTCCATTACTGTTGTACAGGAAGCAGAAAAGTAAAATCAAAACATATCTACTTTTGAACCATTCATATTTTATAGCAAATGGGGATATAAAGAAGTTATTCCATGCATGAGAAAAACTAAAAACTGTTCCACAATAGTATCACATGCTTTACTTATAACAGGTTGAAAGCAACACAATGAGCCAACAAGTCGAAGTCATTATATCCATAAATTATAACTTGCTGTAAAGTTGGATGTGACATATGTGGAGTATTTGACCTTATTAACACCTTGTGCTTTTCAAAAATAGATAATCATGGGTACTTATTGAAACACAAATGGTTGAAGTTGGTTTTGGAATTCAAGTGGTGAACAAACATAGTTCAAACATTGGGAAAACTGTACATTTTTCAATAATAGTTTTCTACTGTTTTCTGTAAAAACAATGTAATATGCACAATATGGACTTTCATTTAATCATTTTATCTTAGTTTGGCTATCTCTGAGAATTATTTAACGATTCTAGAAGTAGGTCATGGCCGTGTGAAGATGGGGCTTAGTGGAGCAGAGTTCTCAATATAGTCCACATTGTATATATGGCTTAAACAGATATTCAAAGGTTTCTAAATAAAGTATGTTCATTTGAATGATGCAATAGTGAATTTAATTACAAATTCTAAGCACTTGCTTAAGAGAATTTTCATGGTAAATTGCCACACTGTGATAGATAATGGTGACCTTGATAGAAGATTGTCTCATCTCAGCGATCACCTCTGCAGCTCACGCACGCTAACAGATATAATCTACATTTAACCTAGAGCTATGTAAACTGTGATTGTATGGGTAGGGGGAAATTTAAAAGGGGCTATTATCTAAATCTACATGCCCTTGTGAGTTGAGGTTGGGTATACAACTGTAATTACTGCCAGGAGAAATTGAAACATTTCTGCACTGCCAAATTTACCGGTTCATCAATCATGAAATTTGAGCTGGCTTGGAATGTCCTGGAACAATATATCAGCACTTAGTCCGTCTTTAAGATGGTGTTCCCCACATGGGTAGTATACGTGAACCCCATTTCTGGTGGCTGCCAACATGACATTGCTGGAATATTGACCCAACACTGCCGCTGTTACAGGTCATTGGCTCCCTCCCTCTGCAAGTCGTCTGCGTTCTGCTGTTTATTTTGTTGACAGTTACATAGACAGATTCTTTAATACAAATGCATAAAATCGGTGATTTACAATGTGATTAGGTTGTCTGACAAAACATCCACTTGCACAGTTTGAGATCGATTGGGTCATTGGATGAAGAGATATTTACAAAAAAACGGGTTCACATGCATTTCATGCCAAACTATAGCTTTAACTGTTCTTTACATTATAAGGGACTGTTCATAATTTATGGATAGGGGGGATGTTGATGATTTTAAAGGGGGTAGGGGTTGTTGTTCCATCCATTTTCTTCTGGGGGAGGTGGGGTCATCAATTTTGTGCACATGTACTAGAAGGGAGATCAGCAATTTGTACATGACATCAACGAGGCGTCCCTTACTTTGTACATAAATTTTACGGGTGGGTGGGGCAGTGTCATTCACATTGTACATGCTTCTTCATAAATATCATCATCACCCCCACTAGGCATAAATTATGAACGGTCCCTAAAATCAGTTTTGAAGTCATATGTCGACACTTCACACATAGTATTTTCTGTACACGTACTCCACTAACGGCCGCTGTCAAATCCGATAGAACCTCTTTTTGTTCGTATAGTAAATGCATTAGATTGCAATACGGAAGTTATGCTACCAATGTGCCATCATTATAATCCCATTCAACGCCTTTTCGTCAAATAGATAGGAGGGCCTGATTTTGTTGCAATCTCATTTCATTAACTCTAGCTCGCTATACTTGAAACACTTTATCAAATGCATGTTATCACATAGTATGTCAATATATTTGTTACAGTATGCAACACTGTATCTATAGAATATGTGCTGGGTTGTTTATTAGAGGAAAACGTGATACTTTGATTCTATTAAACTAACGAATATCATTTCATGATTTGTAACATAAATATCACTAACCGGAAAATAATCGAGTACCACTGTAATAGAAAAACACTGATTCAGTGATTAGTAAATAAAAGACATTACCCCTAACCAGCTGGGTAACCGAAAGAAGCTATTTAGATAAGTTTTTGGAAAAGTATAGATTAAAGAAAACCTTGAGTGTAAAGTAGTCGGATTAAATCTTTCCGAGTGTCTCTTCGGAGTCAACATTCAATAACCGAAGTTCGTTCGTAGATCATCACAAACATCTCACAAACGACACAAAACCGAAACAAAACATACATTCTCCACATAAATACTGGCATACTAACGGTAAGCATTGACTTGAAAATAACAAACAATGCCTTCGAGACTCAAATACTACATAATATGACAACGTGCACAAAATTCTACCGATACCAATACATAAGTTACATAACGCGACAATGTCCCATCCAGGATTCCATAGTTTTGTCATACGTTATTTTTGGAAAACTAACTTACATTCAAGTGTAACAGTGTGCCTATATGGGAACAGGAGTAGACCCCGCCATGGGATTCCTTTTACAAGCCTGTTACCAGTATGTACTGCTTTTCCACAGCGTTATCAGGTAGGTACTTAGTGCTCCAACTTCTATTGACTCTTATAGAAGTCTTCATGCAGACATTGTATACAACCTACCACTGGACGCATAAAAGCATGTCTACATCTGTGATATTGCTACAGCTTGTAACGTAGTTAGAGATCATGCATTCTTCTCCACTTAGTCCACTATTGCTTGTTAAGAAACAAACTTGCTTTCCCTTCAGGTAATCCAGTTATCTTTTAATCCTTATATCTGTTTTCATCAGTAGACCACGTGTCCCTTGGAACAATGAAAGGCGGACAGATCCTGTCGCTTGTGGTGCTGATCTCTGCCCTGCTTGCTGTGACACACTCTCTTGGTAAATACATGTATATAATGATACAATGGAATTGTATTCACCATGGTTAATGGATTAAAAATGAAACGAAACTGAAATTTGTGGAAGTTAAATTTGTCATATTCATATAGTTTCCTAAATACAATACGGGTTATTTTTTCTGACACTTCTAATTTTTAACATACAACATAAATTTTTTCAGAGCACCCAAGTCACGACTCGTGTAACACCACTGGGTGTAGACATGGGAATGGTCGTCTTCGATGTCAGTCATGTAACCCCGGGTGTCACGGATCAAAGTGCAGCTCTACATGCCAAGGACGTTGTGACGGAGACGGATGTGACAGGTCCACTGGAGAATGTTTTTCATGTAGGCCAGGGTTCTATGGACGACACTGCGACACACCCTGTCCACCACGATGTTCCAGCTTTCCGGTAGGTGGCGCTGTCTACTGTGACCGACATACAGGTGCTTGTTCTGAATCTTGTGGTGGAGGATGGACCGGGGCACATTGTGTTGGACGATGTCCTCCCAACTGCAAGGCATCAGTCTGTCACATACAGACAGGAGAATGTCTTGATGGGTGTGATGGAAGATGGACAGGGAACTTCTGTAACACGACATGTGACAACTGTCTGATGGGAAGGTGCAGCATCACGGGGTACTGTCTACATGGATGTGAAGCAAGCTTCTATGGACAGAAGTGCGAAGACAGATGTCAACATTGCTGGACCACTGGTTGTGACAGACAGACTGGGGTATGTGAACAGTGTCAGCCTGGTTACCATGGACACGCTGCAGTAACACGTGCCCTTGAAGTGCTACAAAGGCGATGGACACAAGCACTGTGAACCGACATACTGCAGTTTGTCAAGAAGGATGTGAGACTGGGTGGCACGGGTTACACTGTAACACCCCGTGTAGTATCTCCTGCAAGTCTTCCCTGTGTTACAGCCATGATGGATCGTGCTTGGAGGGCTGTGTTCCAGGGTACTATGGGAAACACTGCCACAAGAAATGTCTCCATTGTAGAGACAATGTGTGTGACCGCCATGGACGGTGTCCAGCCTGTACTGATGGATGGTTCGGAAAGAGATGTGACGAGGCTTGTGGCTCGTGTCTGGATGGTGTATGTGAGGTAGACGGTAGTTGTAGTCGTGGGTGTAAAGACGGGGCATACGGGAGTCACTGTCAGTACACATGCAGTGGGGATTGTGTAGCTTGTAATCAGAGGACAGGGGTTTGTAATGATGTAGGGTCTGTTGATGCTGTGATAAAACCTGGTATGCTTGCAGGTACATGCTCCTTAATGCATTCAAAGTATTTACACGTACTGTCAGTTACCTTTGTACTTATCTACGTACTCTAAGATGCGAATCATAATTGTAAACACACATATTTAGATAGAGAGACAGAATCCAAGCCTAAAAATCTGTGTAGTGCATCTGTAATTGTTCTGTCTAGCTATAGCATTAGAATAATCTTTTATTCTACAACATTTTGCCTCAGTCATAATTGAACATGAGGCCAGAATCTAATGAAAAACGTATCAGCATCAGGAAGCAAATCACATAAACTCCAAAGCCTCTCGGCACTGTGACTAAAGCTAGAAACTATCTCCTAAATGATTTTGTGAAGTAGTTTCCAAATCAGTTTCGCTTCTACGTCCTCATGGCTTGGCAAACATATTGGTTTGAAGGTTAGGGCTTTGCAGTTTACCATTTTCAGAGTACTATTTACCTAAAGCCTCTCCGATCAAATTATCCAAGCACGATATTGTAAGGTTATCAGAAAACAGGCTCAGATATGTGCTGCATCTTACTTTCTTTTTTATTAAAATTTTTTTTTAACATCTTTATTTCCACATTTTACATAGTACATGAAGAATGCATTCACATAAGTATATTCATACAGATATTCATATACAATATATCAAGTTTATTCAATACACTTTCACAAATCCCCTTCATACAATGAATAAACGTCTTTGAATATGTTATCTCAGTAATTCCAATACTAATAATAGTAATTAAATACATTTATTATATGTTTTCTGACCTAGTATTTTCTGTAAATAGATTGTGGAAAGATGACCAGAAGGTAAAAAACTCACTGTTGCTGCATGTAGAGTACGCATTATATTTTGTAATTTCATAGTATTTTGATACCTCGCTTACTACATGTTTGAAACTTGCAACTTGTTCTTTTATTTTTTTGTGTATATTACCTGTTTCACAACAAGACATATTGCATTTAAAGAATTATTGTTTTTCCCTTTAAATCCAAGTAAAATGTTTTCTGGTGTAAAGTCAATGTTACCTTCAGTTACAGTCATTAGCCATCTGGTCAAACTCTCCCAAATCTTTTTAACATGACAACAATTACAGAGTAGATGGACAATTGATTCTAGTTCCTTTGACTAGAATGTACATAAAGGTGTGTCCTTTAGACCGATCCTATTTAAGAAAATATTTGTAGGTATAATATCATACAATATCTTCATCTGTAACCATTTCAAATTACTACATTTTGCCATCATATATATATTTCGAAGCATTGTGTTATCATACTGTGTTTCAAAGACTCTTTCCCACTTTTAATGTGGATATGACTTGTTGTAGTTGGAGTCCAGTAAAGAGAGGTAGAAGGTTTTGGTGCCTTTGACCTTTAGATTATGTTTGGATATATTAAATGGTAGTATTGGTGAGAATGGGAGTGTTTTAGGTAGAGTGATTTGTCTTCTCTTTAAGCAGGCAATTATGGAAGATTTAATACTGTGATATCTTAAGATATTTGTTTTAACTTGATATATTTTTTGTAGTTCTTCATAAGTATAGAATTCCCCTGTGGTTGGGTTCATTAGATCAGATATAAAGTGTATTCCTGCATTGTAACAATTGTTTATAAAATTTGTTTCGTTACCTATGCTAAACATATAATTAAAGCAAATACATTGGTTTAACATATCATTTGGGTTTATTATCTTATAATGCTTTTGTAAATATGATCCCCATGCAGAAATTACATCTCTCCAAAATGGATTTCTTATGTATGGTTTTATATGTTTTCAAAATATTCAGGATCAGCTAACCAAAGTCTTCCGTAGTTAGGTATACAGTTATCCACTAATGATTTCCATTTGCAGTTACTGGAATATAATTTTTTTATCCATGCTATTTTATGTGCATAAATATTATTCTTAATGAGTGGGACACTAATTCCTCCGTAATCAGGTGGCATAGCTAAAACGTCTCTTTTAATTTTGTCTGGTTTGTTTTTCCATACAAATTTGAAGCAGGCTTGTTGAAATTGATTTATTATTTCATCTGGGGGTGATGGAATTGAGGAAAATAAATGGTTTAATTTTGCAAGCAGTAGTGATTTCAAAACAACATTTCTACCGATTGGGGTAAGTGTTCTTATTGACCATAATTTCATTTCCTTCTCTATCTGTTTGAACTTATTATCGTAGTTCAATTTCACCATTTTGTCAAGGTCTACATCAAACGTAATACCCAGTACCTTGTAGTCACTTTGAGTCCAATCTAAGTTCCAGTCTTTACAGAGTTTATATCTACATCTTTTCTTTGAACCTATCCAGATCAGTCTTGTCTTGTCAGCATTAATTTTCAAGCCAGAAAACCTTGCAAAAAGGATAAAATGTTCAACAAGGCATATAGACTACTCTCAGTGCCGTCCAAGGATAAAGAAGTATCGTCAGCAAATTGTGCAAGAACATATTCAATACTTCCCTTTTTAATACCTTTTATATTTTTATTATTTCTGATAAGTATAGCTAAAATTTCTGCGCATAAGACAAAAATATATGGCGACAACCTCTGGCTATAGGAAAAAAGGTGATAGCAAATCCATTTACAAATACACTTGAATGCATATCTTTAAAAAAAGGTCTGATCCACTTCTGAAAACTAGGTCCAAAATTAAAGAATCTTAACACATTTAGTATAAAGTTTCTGTCAACTGAATCAAAAGCCTTTTCAAAATCTATTAGGACTAATAGTCCTGGTATTTGATAAGATTATGTGTACTCCATTAAATCGTTTATCAGCCTTGTGACCTCACCAATATATCTTCCTTGTACAAAGCCTTTTTGATCATCATTTATTATTAGTGGTAATACTTTCTTCATTCTATTAGCTATAACCGCTGATGCAATTTTATACGATGCGTTAAGAAGAGAAATTGGCCGCCATTTTTAAAAAAATAGTTTTGGTTTGTTTTCTTTTGGTAAGCATGTAATTAATCCTTGTTTCTGGGTAACTGATAGATTTTGGTTTTGATATGCATAATTTAACGAATTTATCAAGAATTTGTTCAAGTCTATCCAGAAGAATTTTAGAAATTCTGTTGTAAAACCGTCTGGTCCGGGACTTTTTTCATTTTTCATTTTTTTCAATGCTTCTAGGGTTTCCTCATATGTTAGTTCTCCCTCTAAAGTTGCGGCACTGTCTTCATTTAGTTTTGGTATATTGTATTTGTTTAACAAAGAATCAAGATTAATTTGTGTGCAGTTTTCATTTTTATATTGTTTTTTTATAAAAGCTTTGTGTTTCTTTTAGTATTTCTTCTTGATCTTTAATGGTTGATCCATCGGGTTTTAATTTCTGATATAGACTTGTTGAGAAAATTTCTAAATTCCAAGTTTAAAATGTATCTACTTGGTTTTTCTCCCAGTTCTGTCCATTTTGCTTTTGATCTAATAAATTCCCCCTTTGTTTTATTTGTTTCAAATTCATTAAGTTCAGTTTTTATATCATTTATTCTTTTTAAAAATTTCTTCTTTGGCCTGTAAACTGTCATTGTTATCCAGTTCTATCTCTAAATCATGCAATAATGTTTCTAGTTCATTGATTCTGCTCTTATCTTTTTCCTCTTAGTTGATGTATAGTAAATTGTTAATCCTCTGATTTCCATAAGAATCATTTCCCATAGAAGTTGATCATTAATTTGGTATTTTGGAATTTGGTCTTCTGTTTTGTGTTTATATTTGTTCAACGTACTTTTAATAGTTTCCTTGACTAATTGTACATACTTTGGATCTTGTAATAAAGAATTGTTGAATTTCCAAAACCTTTTCCTCTTTGTGTTTCAGATAGAGCTAGTGTCATAGAAATAAGTGAATGATCTGAATCTATGCTTGGACTTATGTCACACTTGATAACATTCTGTAATAAACTATGAGAGATCAGAAAATAATCTAGTCGAGCTTGTTTAATTGGAGTAGGTTGACGCCAGGTAAATCTTTTCTCGAAGGGGTTTGTTTCTCTCCATGGATCTTTTAAATCTAAAGCGTATATCAGATCTATAATTTTTCTCTGGCCTTTGGGTTGTTAATATTTTTATAGTTAAAAAGTATCTTTTCTAGGGTCTTGTACTAAATTCCAGTCTCCGCATAAAATAGTTTGTGTTCCTCCTAGGCGTTCAACATGATCTTTAATTGTATCATAAACTTCTGGCGTATCTTGGTTTGGGCCATATATGCTTGCTATTGTGTAGAATTTTTCACATATATTTACTTTTAATATTACATAATTTCCTGACTCATTATCGGCAACCACATCTTCAACTTTAAATTCAAAGTTATTATTAAATAAAACAGCTGTTCCTCTAGCATTACTTTTAAACGATGTCATGTAGCATTGATTGTAGCCCCATTGTTGTTTAATGATTTGTTCTTGTTCTTTAGTAAAGTGTACATCTTGTAAGCAATATATGTGGGCTTTTTTTTTTTTCGTAAGAATCGAACACCTTGTTTCTTTAAAATGAATTGTTTAAGCCCCTACAGTTTAAAAGACATAATCTTAATTTTTTTCCTTTTCAGCCATTTTCAAAGATGTGGAGTATCTCTAATTCAAATGGTTTGTAGTCGTAACAATGGTATAGAATGGGATTTGTGAAAGTGTATATGTCAGTAACATGCTTTGTGGAATTTTCGTTATTCTGTATATGATAACAAAATATAAAACATTTCAAAATTGTGGGTATAAAGGTGCTTCCAGCTTCTGAAAACCAGGAAAATTTTGTGGTTTCTTTGGTACACTCTTTACTTTTTAAGAGGATTGACATGAAGTGTTTAGTTATAATGCAACTACGTGGGTATATTTTGCGTAATATCAGATATTGTATTATCGAAGCTGATACACAACTAAAACAGTGAGTTACATCAATTAAGTGTTCAAATCACTAGTAATATTCCACTGCAAGAATACAGTAAATGCAGTAGATCCTGTAGTGTCAGTCTCGCTAAAAGATCAGAATTCTGTAGAGATCTTAGCTGTAAAGCGGTGGAAGTATAGTACATCCACATATTCACACATCAAAACATCCTGTTATAAGATCCTCACTGCTCAAATGTATACACACTCCTTGCATTGTCAAGAAATAAAAATGCACGCTCTGCCTGAGCAAATAACCTTTCATAAAGAAAATATCCATTATTATATAATATGCTGTCAGCATGTATTGGGGAACTAAGTTGCTCAAGTAGTTCATCTAGTGAAAGGATAATGTTACGTTCACGGTTGTAAGCTTTACATTCGCATATGCTACGGAAGTGTGAATCCGTAAATAGAAAATTACATAGTACCTAGTGAATATTAGTATAAATCTGATGGTTTCTGAGCTTCATCCACATATTCACATGTCAAAACATCCTGTTATAAACTCCACACTGCGAGAAGATACATACACTCCTTGCAGTGTCAAAAAAAATAGAAATGTACACTCTGCCTGAGCAAGTAACCTTTCATAATGAAAATATCCATTATTATATAATGCTGTCCACATGTAGTGGAGAACTAAGTTATTCAAGTAGTTCATCTCTAGTAAAAGGATAATGTTCCGTTCACGGTTGTAAACTATACATCCGCATATACTACGGAAGTGTAAGTAAGTAAATAAAAAAAAACAAAAAAAACTACATAGTACATAGTGAATATTAATCAGATGGTTTCTGAGCTTCATAAGTTCATCCACATATTCACACCTCAAAACATCCTGTTATAAACTCCTCACTGCGCGAAAATACATACACTCCTTGCAGTGTCAAAAAAATAGAAATGTACACTCTGCCTGAGCAAGTAACCTTTCATGATGAGAGTATCCATTATTGTATAATGCTGTCAACATGTAGTGGAGAACTAAGTTATTCAAGTAGTTCTGCGTAAATGGAAAAGCACATGGTGTTGTTTACATTATTCATAACTATATCCGATTTTGCTGAATGATTTGTATCAGTCACAAACGAGTAGAGGAGTGACACTTTGTTATGAAGATAATCATCACCGCATAACGTACCTCTATATGTAGAGGAAAGGAAATCGCTCTAGTAGTCTCTACACAAGATTTCTATCCTTCATCCACATGTTCCCACGTTTCTATGAGTATGGAGACATCCGGATATAAACTCTTCACTGCGCATAAATACACAAAACTCCTTGCAGTGTCAAAAACTAGAAATGTACACTAAGCCTGAGCAAACGTTTCATAACGAGAATTTGGGTTATTATATAATATGCTGTTAGCATGTAATAGAACTAGGTTACTCAAGTAGTTCATCTAATGAAAGGATAGTGTTACGTTCACAGTTGTAAACTTTACATCCGCGTATACACCGGAAGTGCGAATCTATAAATAGAAATGCACATGGTGTTGTTTATAGTGTTGATAGCTATATCTGATTTGACTTTTGCTGAATGGTTTGTATTAGTCACAAATGAGTAGAGGAGTGACATTTTGTAATAAAGATAACCATATCTGCACAACATACATCTATATATAGTGGAGAAAGAAATTGCTCTGGTAGTTAGTCTCAACGCAAAGAATAATCGACGTTCCCTTGTATGCTTATTACCTTGCATACTACGGGAGCTAGGTATTATGACATCAATTGAGATAAAACACGAGTTGCTGCTTGTAATTTTCACAGCAATATCTCCTTTTATGGATGATTTCTGAATGCTATTAGGTAAGTTACTAATCAACCATGAGATAACATTTTAGTTCATACTTTGTTAGATATCAAAACATTTATATGTCATGTCTAGTAATAATAGGTGCTGTCTGCACATTAATTTTAGCAGAACGTCCGAGTTACTGTAGTAGTTAACATGTGGTATACTGTTTAAATGTCATTAGTATTTACCTGAAAAATCCAAGAATAATTCATATTCCAGTTCATGAAAGAGGAAATCCATTCCATGCATAATCTATTCCATGAATCAAGTTCGCTTGTTGTACAGACACTGGCGATTTTCCCCCCAACACAAACTGAATCCGTGACGCTCTTCGCGTGTTTATGTATTATTAACTGAAAGTAAAATTGTTAGTCCTTATTGGTCACACGTTGTCGCAATTCACAGTCACAGTTTGAGTGTGTCCTCCAACGATATATTTTTCCAGTCGTCCTGTGAATTCTTCCTGTATTGGAGAGTTAGATCGACTCCCCGCTCCATAATTCGGGTGTGTAGCTTGTGGTCCCTTAACGGCGACATTTGCACATGTGTTTATTTTTTGCATATGTGTAAATTTGCTTACATGAGTATATTTGGTCGTATAAACGCAATTACACATATGCAAATTTTACTACCCCAAGCAAAAATACTCCTGGCCTAGACCAGGTGCAAATGTTTTACTACCGGTGAGTAAATGCTTATTTTTTGCTACCCTAAGCAAATCTGGTCGTATAGACGCATAGCAAATTAACTCAGGGTGAGTATTTTTCCCGCTCGATTTCATAATGGCTATTTTGGTAGTTTCCCGCCTAAACTTTACGCGCCTTATTGGTCACATATCTGTCAGTTGATGTCTAGCTTCCATTAAAAACAGACACACGACAATGGCAAACCGGAAAGAAACTCGCGGTGCCAAAAGACGCGGTTCCGCTTGGAATGACGAGGAAACAAAATGCCTATTGGCAATATGGGAAGATAACAGTATAGAGGAATTACTGGAAAAACCCCAAAGCAACAATGTTTCGGTGTACAATACTGTCGCGACGGAAATGGGTGCAAAAGGATTCAACAGGACATCTGACCAAGTAAAGTGAGAACCCATACCTTAAAGAGGACACACAGAGTATGTAAATCAAACCTGAAGAAAAGTGGAAAGGGAAGGAAACTTTGTAAGTTTTTTGAAGAACTGGACGCCATTCTTGGTACCAGACCAGCCTCGTCGCCTCTGAAGGTTATAGATACATTGACCAAGAAAGTCGAAGATGAAGGAGGGGATTCTTGTGAACCTGATGATACAGCACAGGCAAACACACAGGCTGTTGGTGAGAGTTGTGCTGACATTACACCTCTTGCTGATAATGAAACTGAAAGGGATGAAAAGGATGCATCTGACACGGAAAGCAGAAAGAATAAAAGAAAGGAATCCACTGAAGGGGAAAGTGAAAAGGTGAAAAGCGAGAAGAAAAGAGCTCGGAAGACGAGGATGGAAGTACCACTGAAATCTGTGATGAATGGATTTAGTGCAGCAAACGAGAGAGCTGATGATAAGGTTCTTGACCTTGAACGCCAGAAAATAGAACTTGAACGCCAAAAGCTTGATGTCGAGAAAGCCAAGATCGAATCAGATGAAAGACAGAAGCGTGAAGAGAGACAGCACCAATTCAACATGATGAATATGATTATGAGAGCTGAACGGAGGACAGGACAACAGCCCCCACCTGTCCCATACAGCACGGGTCGTACAGCTCAGTATGATGGAGGTGAAACGGTAAGAGGTCCGGGCCCTTCATCACGCTATTCCTCGACAGTCAACCAACAATCTTCAAATGACGATTCTTGGATAACTGATACTGAAGACGGAACAAGTTTCTACAATTGTAGACTTCATGAATGACACAAGACTATAAATGATACATTCATGATTATTTTAACTATTGCTCAATTCTGTGTTCTCATCAACCGCCACGAAGTTCATTGGCGTTTTGTTTCCATTTCATCCTTCGAGTTAGTTCCAGTTTGTGTCTTGAGACGTTTCCGTTCTGGTGTTTGTCCAGCCATATTCTTAGTGCTGCTGTAATCACAATGTTCATTTGAGCAATCTAGACAGCATCTAGATATAAGTCTTGTAATAATTCATCTTCTCTTATGAATAAAGGATTTTTAGATTTAGTGCACATTTCACTTTTTCCGAAAAGAAAAAGCATGGTTTTCACCCTCTGTTACCAGCTTTGAATAATTACTGAAAGCACTCGTAATTATCCTTACAGCTTTGAGGATAATGTTGTTGAAACCATGACTTGTCATTCACTTATAACGTCAAATGTTTGCGTATCTTACCGTTTCGAAAATCTTGATCCTGGTTTTGAGGCTATCGAAAGTGTGTATTATAGCTAATGCAAAACGTCAAATTGTTCTCTGAGGTTATGGTCAATGTGTTGCAATATTGTATTGATGTGTTGACATAAAAGAAAGGATTGCTTACATCTTCACAAAATACTTTAATTTGAATTTTGAAACACGTGCATTTACAAGTGTAAATGTTTACAATAATCACCAATATGAACTATACATGGTTTACTCAAAGTAAATGTCTTCACAAATGAATAATGTCTTTAAAACACATCGTTGCAGAAAGCCAGCGCGATTTCATCAGGCAGAGCTTTCGCACATTGGATCCCTTCGTCGCCCCCATCCTGTACATCCAGTTGGTAGTCATTTTCTTTTTCGTCTTCTTCGGCGTCCCAATCCTCCCTGTAGAGGTCACGTACACTCTCGCAAATGTTGTGGAGGACAACACAGCATGTAATTACCGTGCAGGCAAATTCGACGTCAACGTCCATCCTCTTCTGCAAACACCGCCAGCGTCCCTTCAAGCGACCAAACGCGTTTTCAATCGTCATCCTGGCACCGCTGAGTCGATAGTTGAAGGTACTCTGAGCTGGAGTGAGGTTAGCTCTGCCAGTGTAGGGCTTCAATAACCATGACTTTAAGGGGTATGCTGCATAACCAAGGAGCACCAAGGGCATCTGTGTATTTCCGATGTTCTTCGACCAGTTTGGTAAGAGAGAACCATCATCACCAAGGAAATAAATGTCTGAGTTCACAAAGACACGGGCGTCATGCACTCTGCCTGGCCAGCCAATATTGATGTGTGTAAACATCTGGTTGTGGTCACATACCCCTTGAAGGATAAGAGAATAGAAACCTTTCCTGTTCAGGTAGTCACCGTGTGAATATTTAGGAGCTATGATAGGGATGTGACTGCCATCTATAGATCCTACACAGTTTGGAAATCCCCGACGCTCCTCATAGCCCCTGATAACATCCTTCAATGCGTCTCCCTGGGGGAACCTGACGTATTCAGTCAGGAGAAGTTTCATGATGGCTTCACACACTTGATGGACGCAGATACATACGGTTGCCTTCCCGACACCAAAAAGGTTGGCCACGGTTCTATATTCTGCGGAGAAAGCCATCCAATAGATTGTTATAGCAACCTTTTTCTTCACATCCAATGGTTCCTCAACTGTATCTTCAGAGGGAGAGCTCATCGTTTAGTCGAGTGCAGATCAATTCATATGTTTCTCTTCGCATTCTAAAACTTTTTAACCATTCGGCATCAGTGAAATGTTTGCCAACAACTTCCGTATACCAATGACTTGATCTTGGCTTTCTTCTAGAAGTTCGATCATGGGAACATCCCAGTATCAGACCAACACTGATGTAATATGGGAAATGCCTATACCTTCTTGTTATCTCACGTCTTACTCCATCCATTGCTAGTGCAGAAATGAACTATTATCAAGATTTACTACCGCTTTGCCTAAAGTCCGTATGAACGCATAGCAAATTGCTCACCCTAGCAAATTACACTCCCTATGTAAATTTACTCATGTATGCAAATTTGCATATTTTCGCCGTATAAACAAGCCTGTTCAAACGCTTTGTTAGCCAGTCGTCCGCGTTGCTTTTTGAGTGGGACTGGAAGGTCCGTTCGAACACTTATTTTCTTCTCTCTCAGTGCCTTCTTGTTCTTCAGAGACGCAAGGTACGCTTTTTGTCTGTCGGCAGCTAGTACAAATTTGACGATAATAGGTTTCGGCATATTCGCCCGAAAGTTCGTGGGGTCTGTGCTTTTCCTTGGCAGACGATGCACATTTACCAGTAGCATGTTGTCGGCTCCTTCCACACCGAGTGACGCGAAAACCTCGCGTACGGCCTTCTCAGGGTCCAACCCGTCCGCCACCCCGTAGACAAGGAGATTATTCTTGCGTGAATACAGTTCTTGCAGTAGTAGCTTCGACTCAAATTCTCGCTGCATTTCAAGAATTGTGTCTTTATTTTTCCTTATTTCTTCTGCATTGCTCTTAATTTTACAAGCGTTAAACTCAACTGTTTGTAGTATTTCTTCAGTTTTCTTTTGTAACTCTTGAATGTCAGTATTTATTGTGTTCATCTTCTCGATTATCTCGCTTGTTTGGCTTTGCAGTGCTTGTGTTATCCATGCTTTGAGATCAAACTCAGTCGGCGTGTCAGGGTCCGCCATAATGGCGCCTTCGTTTTCAAACTGTGGGTTTCTTGCCGCGGTTGCCCTTGTCCTCGTAACCACAAAATCGTCCAAATTGGTAGCTGGTGAGTTTGACTGTGACCTGTTTTCCGGTTTACTTTGTTTTTTTCTGTTGTTGGCAGGCATTTTAGCATAGGATTGAGTGGATTGGTGAGGAGCGACACGATTAGCGTCCGCTCATGCTGGCAACTCAACCGGAAGTTGAATCTTACTTGTTGACAAAACGTTTAGGAAGTTTTGAAACGTATGCTTTTGTTGTATTATTTTTGAGGTTGTTACTCAGAGGCACCTTCAAGTTTCATACAGAAGTGCGTTGTTTCCTTTGTGCTAATTTCATGTCTTTCGCTAAGATGTTTTCCCACTCAATGTGTTTGTCTTGTTTCTAAATCTAGTACATTTGACACGTGTCATGTACTTGACACACGTAAGTAGGTGTTATGTTCGTGTTGTTTTTCTTGTTTCTATAAATATTTAAACTGGGAATCGGTCGTCTACAACGTGATGGACAGATAACGTGTGTCTGACATGGTTCAAACTGGCAAATATGTTCAGTGTGTCTCAGTCTGTAATTTGCAGTGTTTGGATCAGGTTACTGCAGACACGATGGTCATTGACAAGACCCTCTCAAATTGACATCGGGAGGTAGATTCGGCTTCGTTGTTCAATGAACATCCCCTACTGGTCAAGTTATCACACACGTTGACTGTTTGCCTACTCACCCATGTATTCTACCGCGATTGTTTACATACTCCTACACCGCCAGCATGTCACACAGTATTGGGGATTCCTTATTGATAGGACCCGTGAAGGCCCGGGTTAGAACTGGTCTTCAGTAACCCATGCTTGTCGTAAGAGACGACTAACGGGATCGGGTGGTCAGGCTCGCTGACTTGGTTGACACATGTCATCGGTTCCCAATTGCGCAGATCGATGCTCATGCTGTTGATCACTGGATTGTCTGGTCCAGACTCGATTATTTACAGACCGCCGCCATATAGCTGGAATATTGCTGAGTGCGGCGTAAAAGTTAACTCACTCAGTCTCTCCTTATTGATATAGATGTATTAGAGTACATATAATGCTTACGTTTACATACAGATTGGAGTTACTCGACATTGTCATAATATTTGCTATTCTGTGTGTGTACAGGTTTGTGTGAAAATATATAAGAGTGCTACACAATAAAATGCTGATAACAATGATGAACGAGTTGTTGATAATTTCATGACGTCATTCGAACATTCGCTTGCTACCCGTTGACGACGATCTTTTAAGGAGGTACAGTGAGTTGTTCCCGTCGATGTAACTGGGCAACATAGATGAAGGCAATTATATTATGTTTCTCACAATGCAAATATTTAAGAAGCGACAATATTAAAAAGGTTGTGCAAAAATATAGCAAAGTTAGTAACAGACAGAAGCATTTGACGCTGCTGTTATTATTAATTATGCTTTAAAATTTAGAATATTTCAGGGAATTATCATCGAAAACTCGTAATGTAATTACATCAAATAAAAAGCGCTTGAGGAAATACAGGCCTGTGTCAACAGTATTAGTAATGTGATGTAACTTCCAGAGACTTATACGGTATGTTAATTTCGTGTAGCATAAATATTTTCCATGAATTTAATTTTCTTTGGGTCCTAATTAAAGTGAGCACAGTAATCATCTCAGCTACACCCACAGAATTTCGACAGAATTTTCCGATTCCACCAGAATTAATTAAATAGAAATTGTGTTTTCTACACTAAATTCACATGTAAGTCTATTGAAATTAAGTTAAGTGGCAAATATTTTTGGCTCGGGTCCGTATTTGCATTTGTCATTTTTCTTTTATTTCAATGACTTTGTGGAAGGGTGGCATATTTTATATCTAATTTATAAAACAACAACCAAAAATCCTATCTATTTTCAGAAGCTCAAAGTGTAGAGGTCCATGCCATGTTGACACAGCTAATGACGAGTTAATGATACCCCCAAACCTTCATTAGCTTAATGATGGGTTAATGAAGGGATTCCTTTATTAAGGGTTTCATGCAACTGAAGATAATCAATGATTAACTAATCATAGTTTAATTAACGATTAAAGCTTTATTAAAGTTTGATACAACCGGGTCCTGTTGTTATAAGGCCGCAGTCTGGACATGGCAATCCATTGACTGACAACACGCATCTTGGATACGATGACATGTGTTAGCTAAGTCTTTTGAATGTTTTAATTGTATGGCGTAAAGGTCTCTTGTTACGACATTAAGACTTTCCTCTCGTATCAAATCCAACAATCAACATAGACACATAAACATACCTCGAAGTCCCGCATTTAATGTGTGTCAGTGAGGCAGTCAGACACTTGATTCAATCAGACACTTGACGCATCCCTTTGAAAGTGTAGTTCTGCTAACTTCTGGACTCGCAGCGACCACCTCCTTTAATGAACCGGTGATTCAAAACACAGTGTTTGTTCGGCTATTTTGGTGTGAAGTAACGTCACTCAGCTGTCATTACATCCAGGAGAATGTGCTGATTGCGTCCTCGACAAAAAACAACTAAGTCGAACATGACAAAGCGCTCATGACTCCCTGCTGTCCTGCGCCGCTTGGCAGACGACAATCTGACAGACGGAAAACATGTGATCTCGGTATTTCTCACGTTCGTCCCCGAGACTTCAAGGAGCCTGCGTTCCTTTCCATCTTATCACAAGAATATAGACATCTGTAAACTTCATGCAGCCAACACTATGGACAAGTCCATACGCGTGTCATTAGAATATGTCGGCTGTAGCGTTGGTAACGAAACATTTACATGAAGTGAGCTCGGTTTAACTTTAACTCCGCTTGGCAGTATTTCATATTTGTTATATGTATTGTGCAGATATATAAAGATACATGATCTTGCAATCACAATCCGCCGTCAAGAACAGCTGATACTGCCACTGTTAAGGGACGCAACTCTGCATAGTGAATTCCTGTCTTGTTACTGTGAGGTGAGGTGAACGTAGCACGTAAGAATATTTCGCTCATATGACGACGTGCATGCGTGTGGCTTGTACTAGCCCATGCAGACTTAAGCTGGTACCATATAAATTAATAACGTCTTTTGGTATGACGCGGCCGGGGATCGAACCCGCGACCTTCCGCTCTCTGGGCGGACGCTCTAGCCACTACACCACGGAGGCGGTCGCTAAGTTAATGGACGGCTTACTGATATTATGATGGATAGAATGCTTGATAAATATTTTTCATGGTTGGTTGAATGAGTGAGTGATGTTTTTAAGCAATATTCCAGCAATATCACGGCGGGGAACACCAGAAATGAACTTCACATACTGTACCGATGTAGGCAACCCAACCCTGGTATTTTGGCATGACGAACGCTTTAACCACTGGGCTACCCCACCTCCCCAATTTTTTGATTGAACGAAAGGAGCATTGATTAAATGATAATTCACACTGAAAGGACAGGAAATTGAAATACCTATAGGGGAAACATAATATTTGTTCGGGAATTCCCTTAATGACAATGAAACATTTACTTCTTTAGTAAAATGTACTATCTGTGCTGATATTTGGGGGTTCGAATCCCACTTTCGCTTAGATGCTGATCCTCATTGGTTTGTCGACACCTAGTCTGTCATACAGACCCTGAAGCAAATATATCCAAGAAAGCCCAACGCAAGTCTAGAAAATTTGGCAAGTCTAGATTTCCTCAGCTTGAAGAAAGTCTCAGGGCTCCTTTTCATTATATATATTTTTTTTTTACTATGATTTTTTTTCCAGTAAAATATGTTCATTTCAGAAACTAGTTGTTAGTCTAGTCGACACCATGCGTGCCCGTTCCCATGGATATCGCTGTAACGGTAAACGCCTGAGACATCTATCACCCGTGGCTTTCCTCGCACATCAAGCTGGCACCCCGTTATAACACGGAAGAACTGTTAAAGCGGTGTTAACCCTACTCGCTCACTCCACTAAGCAAGAATAGGGACGGTTGTTTTTGACCTAGCCGTTATTTCAGTTGAGCACTGTTAAAACTTCCTTAAGCCAAATCACTCACTCACTCATTTTATTGTGTAAATATACTCATGGAAACGAATAAGGGAACACATGTTCCTTTATTCTTTTCCAGGTTTCTTCACAAGGTATGTATTGCACTGTGAGTGTAATTCTGGAAATAAATAAAGGAACACTTGTACTTTCATGTGTTCCCTTATTCGTTTCTATGTGTATAGATGGAAGGTGGATTATGACCTTACCGTTATGATACGGAAGTATTGTTAATATGGAGTTAAAACCAACTCACTCACTCACGTCAGGAAATACGGTGATTGAGTGAGTTTGGTTTTACGCCGCACTCAGCAATATTCGAGCTATATGGCGGCGGTCTGGACCAGACAATCCAGTGATCAACAGCATGAGCATCGATCTGCGCAATTGGGAACCGATGACATGTGTCAACCAAGCCATCGAGCCTGACCACCCGATCCCGTTAGTCGCCTTTGACGACAAGCATGGGTTACTGAAGTCTCATTCTAACCCGGACCTTCACGTGTTCAGGAAATACGGAAAGGTGGTTTATGACCTTACCTTTATGTTACGGTCACCAGAAATGAGACCGCCTCCGTGGTGTAGTAGTTAGAGCGTCCGCCCGGAGTGCGGAAGGTCGCAGGTTCGATCCCCGACCGCGTCATACCAAAAGACGTTAAAATATGGTACTTGTTGGTCCCTGTCTGGCGCTCGGCATTAATGGGTACAACAAGGACTGGTCGGCTTGGAGTCAATATAATGTGTCTGAGTAGGGTATTCATGCTTCACTGCGGCATGGTATCTCAGTGAGCTATCACTATAAAACCAGCTTAAGTCTGGGCTAGTACAAGCAGCCACACATACACATACACACGCATGCACGTCGTCATATGAGCGAAATATTCTCAAGCACGACGTTTAACCCAATTCCACCACCAGAAATGAACTCCAGTCAAGGATCAGGGGAAGGTGTTTTATGATATCTTGGTCAGTAAGTATTCTTCCCAGATGATCATAATTTACTATTAACTAACTGTTACTGTCTGCACTGAGTGAGTATAGTTTTACGCCGCTTTTAGCAATATCACGGCTGGGCACACGAGAAATGAGCTTCACACATTTTACCCATGTGGGGAATCGAACCCGGGTCTTCGGCGTGACGATCAAACGCTTTAAGCACCCCACCGCCCCCTGTCTTCACTAACCTGGCTGAGATTATGCGTGATCGGATCCTGACAATGACGTTCCATGTCTCCACTAGCCTGCTGGCGCCCGGCCGGCGACATACATCGCCGACCGCGGTCATACAGCTGAAACATTGCTGTCCGATTGAGGCTGCAAGATTAACACAACGTACTGCTAGCGAAAATATGAGACAATAAAGCGGTCGTGACATTTCTATAGTTTCAATGTTAGTAGATCTCTAGTTTTACTTTAATAAATTTCCCCATTAACTTTCCATTTGTCACGAGTACGTAAGTTCATCGGAAATCATACGTATTGTAGTGTGACATTCTACAAATTGTATCTATATTTAGCGAAACATTTCCCCCGTGCATCTACGCACATTAATCGCCATCAGGGGCAACGCATCATTTCCTACATCCTTATAGTGTTCAAGCAATTTGCTGTAGTTCAGGCAGTTGAATTACCAGGAAGCTCTATGCGTGCTTAACTGTCCGCTAGCATAACCTACAGGAAGCCTCACTATTGTGTGAAATATTGAATTCCTTGTCTACTGGACAAAATAAGTTGGGGATGTTGGTATTTTTATGATTGATATTTTCAGTGTGTTAATGTCTAAATTCATTATTCTTTTTGAATTTACATATATCCATAACTATTTTTGTCCAGTATTCCGGTTACAGAGTCCATCCATGGGGATTCCGGTATGAGTATCGGGCCCTGGAGGTTCCTTTGCTTGTGGGCGGTGGAGTAGACTAGTGGTTAAAGCGTTCGCTCGTCAGAAGACCCAGGTTCGATTCCCCACATGGGTACAATGTGTGAAGCCCATATCTGGTTTCCCTCCGCCGTTATATTGCTGGAATATTGCTGAAGCTGCGTAAAACTAAACTCACTCACTCCTCTGCTTCTTGTAATAGACGAGTGACCGTGAAGATCAGGGTTAGAATTGGTTTTGAGCAGCCCGTGCTTGTCGTAAGAGGTGGCTAACGGGATCGTTGGTCAGGCTCACTGAGTTGGTCAATACATGTCATCGTGTCCCAGTTGCATAGATCGTGGCTCATGATATGAATACACAATGTAATTTAAAGTGAGTGAGTGAGTTTAGTTTTACGCCACACTCAGCAATATTCCAGCTACATGGAAGCGGTCTGTAAATAATCGAGTCTGGACCAGACAATCCAGTGATCAACAGCATGAGCATCGATCTGCGCAATTGGGAACCGATGACATGTGTCAACCAAGTCAGCGAGCCTGACCACCCGATCCCGTTAGTCGCCTCTTACGACAAGCATAGTCGCCTTATGTGGCAAGCATGGGTTGCTGAAGACCTATTCTACCCCGGATCTTCACGGGTCTGTAATTTATAAGGTTGTTTTCACGTGTTTATCACTGGGTTTTCTGGCCCACACTCAATTATCTACAGACTGCTGCTTAGATAATGCAATAATGTTGCTGAATGTGGCGTTAAACAACAAACAAAATAAGACGTAAGAGACGACTGAACAGAAAGTGGGATCAGGCTAGTTGACTTGGTTGACAGAATGAAACCGTATCCCACTGACGTGGATTCACGCTCATGATGTCAATCACCAGATCACCTGACCCATACTCTTTTAGTTTTAGACCGCCTTCGGGCATCGGCATCTTAAATATTGCTGGGTGTTGGGTAAACATTATACAAAAACACAAAACCAAACAAAAATTGTTTTAGTTACATCGCAAAGCGTCGGTTGACTGTAAATAAATTCCGTAGTGATGTAGGTGTAATAATGAATGCTGGTCAGCATGGTAAAACACCCGAGCGTGGTGTTGACAAACCAAGATTATAATAAGGATGCCAATTTCTTTCGTTCGTAACCCTGATACGTTGTATGCTATACATTTAGATCGTGTTATCAATCGTTTCATTAATCATGTGTAATCCTGGGCCATTTTAAAATGGTAGTTCACCGCCACTGGTAGACTAACAACTAGTCTCTGAAATGAACATATTTTACTGAAAAAGTTCATAGTAAAAAATATATATATAATCGCTAGGAGCCCTGAAACTTTCTTCATTTTCCAGAGACTAAACAAATCTGCAGAGGGATAATTTCTTGAATTTCACAACATATGCAAAGATTCTTATCACCCATTACTGCTTTAATTGTGTGTGACAGGAATATTTACTGCCCCCACCGCCTCCTGGTCCTACTGCCAGTGGTGTGGGCCGATTTGGGGTAATGAGTATCAAGTGTCGCCAAATCTATTTTGAGAGCAAGCAGGAATACCAGCTAAGGGTAGCATCTCTTGATAATCCTATGGATGGACAACTGGATCTCACCAAAAAATCCAAAGTTATTTATATTCTCAAAATCCAAAGGTTGTGTCTGCACTATATGTGGAAGTTTAATTGATGTCGCATATATATAATGTAACAAGCGGAAAAAGTCATCAATATCCCCGCAATGGCAAAATACTCTTCATGTATATCAGTTAGTTATGACTATGTCAAATGTTTTGGTGAAGCTGAGGAAAAGTAGACTTGCCACATTTTCTAGACTTGTGTGGGCTTTCTTGGATATATTTGCTTCAGGGTCTGTACGAGAGACTAGGCCACTGGCTGCATGCACACGGCGTGGCGGATGCGTCAGGTCAGACCTGGCCGAAATGGTACTCGGTAATATTAACTACCTTTTTTATCCATTTTCAATAGAATTCATTTCTCAAAGTGTGGAGTTTCTCTTTTTTTTGTTCAGTTAAAGTAGAAATCATACAATGGACTCATTACATTTTTGGGTGATTTTATAACACTCCGACTATTTCTAGCATTTATACTTAGTTGCTTTTAACCTAATTCAAACATTCTGTTAAAAAGGCATTTATAATCTTGGAACAGTAAATGATATATATAAACATGTCAACCATTGTAGGAGATCTCCATTATAATACCGGCCACACGTGCAACTCAGTACGTTTCTATATTTGCTCAGTATATTCATATTATACTTGCATTATAATATGAATATTCTGCGTAGGTTTAGTCCCCTGTGCAAATCGTTTTGTTGGTTAAAACTAAACGGGGGCCAGTCGTGGTGACTTGATTAATTGTCTGTTGTCGTTACCATGATTGATTGATTGTTGATTTACGCCGCACTATTCCAGCTATATGGCGGTGGTCTGTAAATAATCGAATCTGGACCAGACAATCCAGTGATCAACATCTTGAACATCGATCTACGCAACTGGGGTACGATGACATGACTCAACCGAGTCAGCGAGCCTGACCACCCGATCCCGTTAGTCGCCACTTACGACAAGCATGGTTGCTTAAAGACCAATGCTAAACCGGATCCCCACGGGTTGTCGTTACCAGATGACGTGTATCGGTGTTCGTGCTCTCAGTCAGTGGTTGGTCTCGAATCTTTTATGTGAGGTGAGGTGAAATTGGGTTTAACGTTGTGCTTGAGAATATTTCGCTCATATGACGACGTGCATGCGTGTGTATGTGTATGTGCGGCTGCTTGTACTAGCCCAGACTTAAGCTGGTTTTATAGTGCTAGCTCACTGAGATACCAGCCGCAGTGAAGCATGAATACCCCACTCAGACACATTATACCGACTCCGAGCCGACCAGTCCTTGTTGTACCCATTAATGCCGAGCGCCAGACAGGGACCAACAAGTACCATATTTTAACGTCTTTTGGTATGACGCGGCCGGGGTTCGAACCCGCGACCTACCGCTCTCCAGGCGGACGCTCTAACCACTACACCACGGAGGCGGTTGAATCTTTTATGTACCGCTATGATGGTATGTTGCTTGACTAAGGTTGCTTCAGAACCCAACGGTTACAAGACTTGCTTTATTAGTGTGGGGCTTTTGCATAGTAGAACGGGTTGGACGGAAGGGAACATGTGGTTCAGGGCTGGAGAGGCAGACTAGAATATTGTGGACTGCGGTGCTAAAAAATTCGTTCTCATTCCTGTAGGATTGCCCTAGCTTCAAGGCTTCACTGAATGACAAGTCCGTGGATGTAAAGTTATTCAATCCTTACACAAGCTAGGTATGATGACAGTGAAATGACTCCACGCAGTCCGTTATGAGTACAAAAAGTCCCTTTTTTATTTATATAATTTTGAAATTATGATTTAAATTAATAATTATTGTTTGAGAGCCGACTGCCTGCTTATCTGCAGGAATGAAGTGTAGAAGATGTTTTATGACGCTTCGGTGAAAAGACACTATCATGACGGTCTATACGAACACAACTTAAGTGGCACTGTCTATAATAAACTAAGGTGAAAATAAATGTATGGACATATTATTTATTAAACATTCGTTCACTCATATGCCACTTCGTTAACCCGCACCCCACTTCGTATTGAATTCAAATCATCAAGGCGTCCACAAAAAAAACTGCGCAAACTCATCCTTTTGTAATCAGAGCAAGACGAACAGGTCATACTCTAAACTAGATCTCCACTATCTAGGCGCATTGCGCACTCTCTATCAGACCCGGCAACTTGCTCTTCTCAATCAGACCGGTCGAACTGTCGGATCAAAATGGTGAACCTCGGCGATGTATTCCCCAATTTCCAAGTTGACTCTACTGCTGGCAAGATAGACTTCCACGAATGGTTGGGAAATAGGTAAGTTTATTTCTAAACTGCATTCCGCGTTAGAAAACCCCAGAATGTTACATGATGCGGTGCACGGTAGCCCGCTTAACATTAACACATTACACAACTGCCAACGTGTGAACAAGCAGGTAAGAGAGTCCCCACGTAACCTTCGCTGCCCTGGTGTTATGAAATTACTACGGGGTGGGTCGCGTCGCGTCGCGTCTCACCCCTACCCACCTACCCCTCCTTAACTCCCAATATCCCCCTAACCCCCATACCGGTTCCACGATGTGTTTGATGGGCGGAGGGAATGACAAGTCGGATGTTGAAGGGGTGGGGCTTTAGCCAGACAATAATTTGCAGTTTCAAGTACGTTATTTAATCTTCAGTATAATAAATGATATTGTTATCAACAAAATCGAAAAGGTTATGGAAAAGTGTTATCAGGTAAGGATTTAGACAAAAATCAGTTAAACAGGTGTGTCACTGAAGTTCAACATTCCTTTCAGGAGAGTAATTTCGAATGATTTGCTCTGTGCAGAAGTAACTAGGTTTTTTCCATTACTGTTGTACAGGAAGCAGAAAAGTAAAATCAAAACATATCTACCTTTGAACCATTCATATTTTATAGCAAATTTGGGATATAAAGAAGTTATTCCATGCATGACAGCACGGGAGAAATGTACTTAAGACTATGTTCCACAATAGTATCGCATGCTATACTTACTTATACCATGTTGAAAGCAACACAATGAGCCGACAATTCAAAGTCATTGTATCCATAAATTATGACTTGCTGTAAAGCTGGGGTTGGATGTGACATATGTGGAGTATTTGACCTTATTAACACCTTGTGCTTTTCAAAATTAGACAATGATGGGTACTTATTGAAACACAAATGGTTGAATTTGGTTTTGGAATTCAAGTGGTGAAGAAACATAGTTCAAACATTGGGAAAACTGTAATTTTTCAATAATAATTTTCTACTGTTTTCTGTAAAAAATGTAATATGCACAATATGGACTTTCATTTAATCATTTTATCTTAGTTTGGGTTATCTCTGAGGAATTATTTAACGATTCTAGAAGTAGGTCATGGCCGTGTGAAGGCGGGGCTTAGTGGAGCAGAGTTCTCAATATAGTCCACATTGTATATATGGCTTAAACAGATATTCAAAGGTTTCTAAATAAAGTATGTTCATTTGAATGATGCAATAGTGAATTTAAGTACAAATTCATGAAACTAAGCACTTGCATAAGAGAGTTTTCATGGTAAATTGCCACACTGTGATAAGATAATGATGACCTTGATAGAAGATTGTCTCATCTCAGTGGAGATCACCTCTGCAGCTCACGCACGCTAACAGATATAACCTACATTTAACCTAGAGCTATGTAAACTGATTGTATGGGTAGGGGGAAATTTAAAAGGGGCTATTATCTAAATCCACATGCCCTTGTGAGTTGAGGTTGGGTATACAACTGTAATTACTGCCAGGAGAAATTGAAACATTTCTGCACTGCCAAATTTACCGGTTCATCAATCATGAAATTTGAGCTGGCTTGGAATGTCCTGGAACAATATATCAGCACTTAGTCCGTCTTTAAGATGGTGTTCCCCACATGGGTAGTATACGTGAACCCCATTTCTGGTGGCTGCCAACATGACATTGCTGGAATATTGCTGAAAGCAGCGTAGAACTAAACTCACTCACTCACTGGTTAAGGTGGGCTGTATACTTAGTATTTCGCTGATGATCTGGTTCGACAGTTTTTCAAAGGCGTGATTGTCAGCAAAGTAAAAAATAAATTATATTTATTTTTTATTACTTTTGTTGCATTTTCATATAAGTTGTGATCATAAATTTCAACAAAGGTATAATGAAAGATACACCATGCAAATGACAGTATTAGGAAGTATACAGATTATGACATAATGACCAAAATGTATAAAAATTATCGATTTTGCAGCTTAAAATGGCTGAATATTTAGTAAGAAGATAATATTTGTTAAGTTTCTCTTGCAAAAACTGGAAAGTTGCTATGCGTTTGGTAGATGTATATATGAACAGTATATATAAGTGAAAATTGACCAAATCGGCAGTAGAGAGTTTTTAATACTATGTTTAAAACACTTAAAATGAACTGACAGTGAGAACGCTGGGTACAATTTGTGGTGTTTTTTTATAACATAGTTGACTCTAATTTATTTCTTTGGCAACTGTTGAAAGTAAATTTGGCTGCTTGGGAGTGCCAGTTTGTAATAATCTGGGAGCCTGGAATTCCTCTTGGAGATGAATATTTTTGTGGTCCCTGCCTTTAGAAGAATCAAATTCTGTGCAAGAGGAAGCCACACAGAATCTGTGAAAACACAACACTTATTTTCTAAGGACATCCAGAAAAATACTGTGTATGTAAAACCTATTGTAATATATTTTAATTTCAGTGTTTTCTGTAAAAAAAACATTTTATGGAGATTTGTAAACAGATATATAAAAGACAGTGCATGATATGACATTCATTATGCTCAAGAAGTCCAGAAAAGATGTTACTTTCCCAGGACTCAGGCAATCTGGACTTGCCCCTTTTGGGTAAAGGGTTTGCTCGTCACACCGAAGACCCGGGTTTGTTTCTCCACATGGGTACAATGTGTGAAGCCTATTTCTGGTGTCCCCCGCTGTGTTGTTGCTGGACTATAACTGAAAGCGGCGTAAAACCTCACTCACTCACTCACTCACTCACTCACTCACTCACTCACTCACTCACTCACTCACTCACTCACTCACTCACTCACTCACTCACTCACTCACTCACTCACTCACTCACTCACTCACTCACTCACTCACTCACTCACTCACTCACTCCAATTTTGAATAAAAATACACTTGTTGGTATTATTCCATAAATTATCCTGTAGTGCAACCATATTAGATTGCTACTGTTTGTAGTGCTGGGGATTGGTTAAAATCGCATAATTGATGATTGGTTCATTACAACCGATCAATCATCGAAAATAATTGGTGAGCGTCATTTATGTAGTTCTTTTGGGGTTTTTTGGCAAAATTTCACATCTTTAAAGGATGACTAGTATGGAGGAACATAAATTTCTTAGAGTCTTTAAGATAAATTCATGACTTGGAACGAGCTTGTAGTGCTTATGAAATGTAACAGACAAAACCAACCTAGTGAAAAATAGTGTTAATGAAAACAAGTGTACTAGAATTGTTTGTGTTCGATTATGAGAAAACATGATCAATTGCTTGGTCGTTTAGTCACTGCGAGCAATCTTCGATTATTTCAATTAATCGGACCACCACTAACTGTTTGTTCATCTATGTGCCATCAAGTGATATGTTCCACTTGATTCAGTTTCTCTTCTTCAAATTACTGACCATAGCTGTTTTGGAAGTTGCAAGAAGTCAGCGAACTCATATCTAACCACTAAGTTATGTATGGCCAACAAGTCACAGCATTTTGACGTGAGCTGCAATATTTTCTCATTGGCCCACACAACTGAGGACAGGTGGGTCATGGGCCCACTTTTTAAAAAGGCAAGGGTGAATGTTGCAGAGGTTTCACTTCATGTTTTGATTCCCGGGGAAAGTTGTGTGTCATGTGTACATCAAGGGAGTCGAGGAAGTAAATGTAATGATTGTTGATTTGTTGTTGTTTGTTGTTTACCGCTGCACTCAGCCATATTACAGCTATATAGTAGTGATGTGTAAATAATGGAGTCTTGACCTGACGATCCAGTGGTCAACAGCATCAGCATCGAATCTACGCAATTTGGATACGAGGTGAAGGTAAAATGGGGTTTAACGTAACACTTAAGAATAATTTGCTCAGATGGCGAAAATGCATGCATGTGTATGTGTGGTTGCTTGAACTAGCCCAGACTTAAGCTGGTTTTATAGTGCTAGCCCACTGAGATACCATGCCGCAGTGAAGCATGAATACCCCACTCAGGTAGTTTATACTGACTCCGAGCCGACCAGTCCTTGTTGTACCCATTAATGCCGAGCGCCAGGCAGGGACCAACAAGTACCAGCGTTAACCAACCAACCAACCCTTCAGTGATTTGTTTAACCAACCCATCACCATGTTGACCCACTGGCTCAGCTTTTACCCATACTCTACACATCAGTTATAGTCCGTTTGGCTCAAAAGCGGACCGATGAATTGCAATCTAACTCGAAAACTAATAACCATAAAATACTCAATGAAACACTGATCATAATGAAAACGTCAGACCTACTCTGTTAGGTTTTTGCAGAATTTATGTCCTAAAATTAAAAAAGTTGTTTAACAAACTATCATTAAAATATTGACACAGTTCACTATTTGTTACGAGGGAGCAGTGCAGAGAAAGGGACAGCCAGGTGTGCGAGAAAGGATGGAGACGGCACAGCACAGGTTAATGAATCAATAACTTTGTCGGCACTTGTGCACGTGCTTCTCTAACACCTGGCTGTCCCTTTCTCTGCACTCCTCCCTCGTAACACATAGTGACCTGTGTCAATATTTTAATGATAGTTTGTTAAACAACTTTTTTAATTTTAGGACATAAATTCTGCAAACAAATCACAGAGTTGGTGTGATGTTTTGATTATGATCAGCGTTTCATTGAGTATTATATGTTTATTAGTTTTCGAGTTAGATTGCAATTCATCGGTCCGCTTTTGAGCCAAACGGACTATAGGGATGAATAGAAGCAGGCCATTAGAACACAGCTGAAATGTGACTGTGACAACTACATGTTTATCTTTGACACAGATTACACCAGTTTATATAATTGTATACTGGCATATGACCTTTTTTCAGAGACACTCCTGATATTTCAGTGGAAGGTCTGGTCACAGGTTTAAGGCTGCTCGCGATCCTATATTACCAAGAGTGACAATTTAAATATGCCTGTGAATGAATTCAGCCTACTGGATCCAATATAGGGATCAAACCATAATGAGAAAGTATAATAAAAGTAGTTCCATTATATTTTATATGCTCATCTGGTGCATTGGTTAGGATATTATTATAATAATCTGTTGTCGCTTCAGGCAGTTCATAGACATCCTGCAATAAGGGAACCACTGTTATTGATTGACCATAAACTGACATATTCTTACACCTTATGAGTACATAATTATTAATATTGAGCTGCACATATTTATTATGTTACTAAATTTATTTATTAAGCAAACACTGTGAATCAAAGGATGAAACT
Organism: Haliotis rubra; assembly: GCF_003918875.1. Classification (NCBI taxonomy): domain Eukaryota; kingdom Metazoa; phylum Mollusca; class Gastropoda; order Lepetellida; family Haliotidae; genus Haliotis; species Haliotis rubra. The sequence goes on from NW_025767518.1 coordinate 361,022, forward strand.
GCCTCCGTGGTGTAGTGGTTAGAGCGTCATACCAAAAGACGTTAAAATATGGTACTTGTTGGTCCCTGCCTGGTGCTCGGCATTAATGGGGACAACAAGAACTGGTCGGCTCGGAGTCAGTATAATGTGTCTGAGTTGGGTATTCATGCTTTACTGCGGCATGGTATCTCAGTGGGCTAGCACTATAAAACCAGCTAAGTCTGGGCTAGTACAAGCAGCCACACATACACATACACACGCATGCACGTCGTCATATGAGCGAAATATTCTCAAGCACGACGATAAACCCAATTTCACCTGACCTCACCTCACCAAAGAATAATCAAGTGTGGTCAAGGGCAAGTGAATCTTAACCATATCATTACCCCTTCTGTGAACCATGGAGATCCGGGTTAGAATAAATTATTGGTCTTCAGCTGCCTGTGCTTATCGTAAGAGGCGACAAAGAATCGAGACCAACGAGTGACTGATAGCACTACACATCATCTGGTAACGACAACTCACAGGGATCCGGATTAGAATTGGTCTTCAGTAACCCATGCTTGTCGTAAGGGGCGACTAACGGGATCGGGTGGTCAGGCTCACTGACTTGGTTGACACATGTCATCTTATCCAAATTGAGTAGATCGATGCTCATGCTGTTGATCACAGGATCGTCGGTTCCAGACTCGATTATTTACAGACCACTGTCTTATCGCTGGAATATTCCTGAGTGCAAAATCTGATAGCGGGGATCTTTGTTCATGCTATCTGTCACTGAATTGTCTGGTTAAAGCTAGGTTATATGCAGCCCACTGTTATTGCTCTAATAGGTGAGGTGAGGTGAGGTGAAATTGGGTTTAACGTCGTTCTTGAGAATATTTCGCTCATATGACGACGTGCATGGGTGTGTATGTGTATGTGCAGCTGCTTGTACTAGCCCAGACTGAAGCTGGTCTTATAGTGCTAGCCCACTGAGATACCATGCCGCAGTGAAGCATGAATACCCCACTCAGACACATTATACTGACTCTGAGCCGACCAGTCCTTCTTGTACCCATTAATGCCAAGCGCCAGACAGGGACCAACAAGTATCATATTTTAACATCTTTTGGTATGACGCGGTCGGGGATCGAACCCACGACCTTCCGCTCTCCGGTCTAATGAGTGAGGAATTAAATAACAACAAACATGCATGTGTACTGTGTGGAAGGTGACGTGAAGACGTTTTACTGGTTGAATCCACAAAGTGAGTGAGTGAGTTTAATTTTATGCCACTTTTAGCAATATCACAGTGGAGGCACCAGAAATGGGCTTCACACATTGTGCCCATGTGGGGAATTGAACCCGGGCCTTTGGCATGACAAGCGAATGCTTTAACCACTAGGCTACCCCACCGCCCTGAAACCACAAAATGATGACTTGATAGCGAATATGCAGTTACCAAGCTTTTAGTTTGAATCAACCATAAGTTTTACAGATCAATGTTGTTTTCAATGAATTAGGGCTTTTGATTAGTTTAAGTGAAGATATTATTTGTAATGAAGACAGTTTATTCAGATGTCTAGTGTATAAAATGTTTCGTAAATATTTCTTTGTCGGTATAGCACATGTTAAGCTGTATCTTCAAGTGCTTGTATGAGCTTATCAGTGAAGGCTGGTTTGACTTTGACATCAACTAGATCAGAAGTGGATGATAAATCCTCAGATGACAACCTGTGTAAGCTACTAGACAAGTGCAGTGCCTATCTTAGACAGTAGTGTTGATATGGTCTCTATGAAGACCTTTAAGTTTCATTATCTTAAGTGGTATATATCAAAATAATGCTTTGTGAGCTTAATATCTGTGTAGTGTTGTGAATGTGTTTGTGTAGTTTTGTGAATGTGTTTGTGTAGTTTTGTGAAGTTTTGTGAATGTGTTTGTGTAGTTTTGTGAAGTTTTGTGAATGTGTTTGTGTAGTTTTGTGAATGTGTTTGTGTAGTTTTGTGAAGTTTTGTGAATGTGTTTGTGTAGTTTTGTGAATGTGTTTGTGTAGTTTTGTGAATGTGTTTGTGTAGTTTTGTGAATGTGTTTGTGTAGTTTTGTGAATTTTTTTTGAATGTGTTTGTGTAGTTTTTTTGTGAATGTGTTTGTGTTGTTTTGTGAATGTGTTTGTGTAGTTTTGTGAATGTTTGTGAAGTTTGTGAAGTTTTGTGAATGTGTTTGTGTAGTGTTGTGAATGTGTTTGTGTAGTTTTGTGAATGTGTTTGTGTAGTTTTGTGAATGTGTTTGTGTAGTTTTGTGAACAATTCTAACCCGGATCTTCACGTGTGTGTGAGAGAGAGATAGAGAGGGGGGGGGGGGGAGGAGAGGGAGAGAGATATATATAGTGTGTGTGTGTGAGAGAGAGAGAGAGAGTTTAGATCAACCAGATCCTTCATGTCTCATTCATATATACCAACAACACCTCACACTAGTGTCAACGGATCCAGCATGACGCAGCAGGAAATATATACCCCAACATAAGTACTGTTCATGGCTCAACAACTGTTACAACCCAGCAACATTAACCATGTCAGACCTTAGGTATGTTAAGTTACCATGGTGAGGTGAAGTTTGGATTGCTCTGGGGAACATGAGACCACGACTGAATAGATCAGCCACCTGCATATAAAGGTCACAGTCTTTCCCTCAGTAATAGTACTGAATCGTGTGAGTGAGATTTGCTTGGCTGATTTTGTCGTCTAAATACAGCCTTGTTTGTATGGTTCTGTGGATGAATGCTGGCAATTTTCTGATGTGTACCGATACAGATCGCAGTGTTAATCAGGGTATCGGCCAAATGTTTTATCCATCTCTTAAAGTGGAAAGAAGTAATTGCTTCATAGAAATTACTGTAAATGTATTTTTCCGAGTAGTGTTTTATCAGAATAGATTCAGGAGATTTAGATAAATGATTGGTGGTCCTACAAGCTAACATTTTAGTTGCTGTTTGTTGGGGCGGTGGGGTAGCCTAATGGTTAAAGCATTGGCTCGTCACGACCCGGGTTCGAATCCCCACATGGGTACAATGTGTGAAGCCCATTTCTGGTGTCCCCAACCGTGATGTTGCTGGAATATTGCTAAAAGCGGCGTAAAACCAAACTCAGTCAGTCAGTCAGTTGCTGTTTGTTAACGACGCACTCAGCATTTCCCCCACTATACCATGGCAGTCTGTATTTAATAATCAAGTCTGGATCAGACAGTCCAGTATTCAACATCATGAGCCTCAATCGATGCAGATGGAATACAATCACATGCATGAACCAAGTCCGTGAGCCCGACCACCCATTATTCGCCAATGGGATCGGGTGGTCAGCAGAGATGCCAACCACTCTGATTTTGGCGAATTTTCCACGATTTTCAAGTACAAAATCTGCTCTCAGATTCCTCTTTACAAAACTCTGATTTTTTAGAAAAAATTCTGAAGTTATTTTAACGGTATACAATTTCGTAAGTAACCAGTGAGTGAACACTGGTAAAAGCATTCAGAAGCTTAGCGTGTGATCCTTTGGGTGTCGATTGTGTATGTTGCGTGTTATTGACGATGAAGTTTCACATAGTTTTTCCGAATGCATGTCATAGTCCGTATGAAAGTAAAACAAAATGGCAGAGCTGACCACGCGCTCACCCCCAACTCTCACCGGTGGTGCTCAGCCCTGGCTTTCAGCCAGTCATGACTCCGTTTTCTTTAGATTCAGGGTTGGCATCTCTGGGTCAGGCTCTCTGGGTCGGTTGACACATGTCATCGTATCTCAGTTGTGCAGATTGATGCTCCTGCTGTTGATCACTGGATTGTCTGGTCCAGACTCGATTATTTAAAGACCGCCATATAGCTGGAATATTGCTGAGGGTGGCATAAAACTAAACTCACACACTCGTTAGTGACCATGGGTTACTGAAGACCCGATTCTTCACAGCCCTGTTGGTCGCTCCTCAATACCATGTTAACGTGTATTGTTACTTTAATAGCTTTTTTGTGGAGGACAGTTATGTTGTTTCTTCAGTGTATATGATTATTTGTCAGCTTCAATGTGAAACCAAATATGCTTCCCATCAAAAGTTTAAACTCATTAGTGTAAATATAGCTACTTACTTCAGGCAACTGTTCTAAACTAAATTTTGCAAAATATTCCATACTGTTAAAAGGTACTGTTTACACATGAACTGATGTATTGTAAAACAAAGTCATAACGTTGAAAAGATTATTCTCATGAGTTCAGTAAATGATAAAAATCAGTAAAAATTGGCGAATTCTTAACAAAACTTTATACCAAAATGCAGCTGTTCACATGCACGATATTTGCACATGTTTTTCAGCAATTTGATGCATGATCCTCGAGCAATTTATCTGCATAAGGTTTGCAGTTGGTTCCCCTAAGTTAGTGGAGAAATCAATCTTCAATGTAACCATATATATATACATAACAGATAGTTTTGTAAGTGAGATTTTGATGGGAAGTAATGATGTTAAAAGATATGTAATATGATCAGTTGTTATTGAACACAAACCACCTGGTAACAGCATTTCAGAAAATTCGGTCGATTCAGTTCCCCAGCCTAATCATCATGCGTCAGCATATTTATCACAATATTTCTGTTCTGCATGACTGCATGGGTTATATGTGCTCTCTCATGAGTGAAGCAGAGATTCCTCGACCTCATTTTGGAGACTCTGCAAGAGCTGTGACTTGGTATGCTTGACGTACAATGTCGTCTTTGTCCCATGACCTTATGACCTTAATGCTGACTAATTGCCTCTGTATTGAATTAGTAGACTGACATCTAGTGTCTATAAGAAAAGACAGTAAATTATTCCATATGAAACCATTCTATCATCCAGCGGGACATTGGGGTAGCCCAGTGGTTAAGGCTTCGCTTATCACACCGAAGACCCGGGTTCGATTCCACATATGAGTACATGTGTGTGAAGCCCATTTCTGGTGTGCACTGCTGTGATATTGCTGGAACATTGCTGAAGGTGGCATAAAACCCAACTCACTCACTAACTCATTGGTTGGTCAATGTATAAAGTGATTCTGATGTGTCATGGCCCCAGATCTCTATTTAATAGTAGGGAGCAGGGTGTAATGCAACAAATAACAAAAACGAATATAATTCCTGCAGGGTATTACGTGATGCATAAATGTGCATCCATTACACACAAATGTAGAGAATGGACAAAGAAAAACCATTCACTGCATCCAGGACACAAAATATAATTCATTGTACGCCTTAGCCTAGTGGTTAAGGTGTTCACTCAACACGCCGAAGACCCGGGTTCGATTCCCCACATGGGTGCGATGCATGAAGCCCATTTCTGGTGTCCCCCGCCGTGATATTGGGAAATATTGCTCAAAACGGCATAAAACTAAACTCACTCACTCATTGTACCCTAAAACATCTATGACTTTGCTAAGTGTTTGGTTGTTTCTTTCAGAGCAGTTACGTGCATCATTTCATCCATCAGTCCACTGATCAATGATTCATTCCAGGCTTCAAAGAAATTATCAATATGTACACTTGTCTAAACCATTACTTTACAGGACCCTGCAAGGACCATTAAAACTAATAATTAAGGGTCCTTGGTAACCCATGTTTGTGAGCTGAGGTAAAACCCTGTTCAGGTATCCCATTCCTCTGGTGGGGCGGTGGGGTAGCCTAGTGGTTAAAGCGTTCGATCCGGGTTCGAATCCCCACATGGGTACATTGTGTGAAGCTCATTTCTGGTGTCCCCCGCCGTGATATTGCTGGAATATTGCTAAAAGCGGCGTAAAACCAAACTCACTCACTCACTCACTCACTCACTCACTCACTCACTCACTCACTCACTCACTCACTCACTCACTCACTCACTCACTCACTCACTCACTCACTCACTCACTCACTCACTCACTCACTCACTCACTATTCCTCTGGTTGTATGTAGTATTGTGTTCCTCAGTTGGGCCGTCCTGTTCTCCCATCCTGCGGACTACACTCCTGTGTGCACCACCGAGCTCGGCCGAGTTGTACAGCTTGTCCCAGAGTTCCAGAAGCGAGGTGTTAAGTTGATTGCACTCTCCTGTGATGATGTTAAAAGCCATGAAGGATGGTCACAGGTAAGACAGCAACACTTCTGAGGCATTGAGAAGACACTGTTCAACACTCTACCATCCTTTTGACTGTGAAGGGGCGGTGGGGTAGTCTAGTGGTTAAAGCATTGGCTCGTCATGCCGAAGACCCGGGTTCGAATCCCCACATGGGTACAATGAGTAAAGCCCATTTCTGGTGTCCCCCGCCGTGATATTGCTGGAATATTGCTAAAAGCGGCGTAAAACCAAACTCAGTCAGTTTGACTGTGAAGATCCGGTTAGAATTCGTCTTCACAATCCTATGCTTGTCGAAAGAGGCAACTAAGGGATCGGATGGTCAGACACACTGACTTGGTTTACACATGTCATCGTGCCCCAGTTGCGTAGAATCTATGCCCATTCTGTTTATCACTGGATTGTCTGGTCCAGACTCGATTATTTAAAGACCCCTGTCCTAATGCTGGAATATTGCGGAGTGAGGCATGAAACAAGAAACAAACAATCCTTTAAAGATCAGCATTGAGAAGTCAGTGTCATGATGTCATTGACTGATTTATGGCTGATTAGAGTGGAACTTTCCTCTGTGGTGTTCACACCGAAGACTCGGGTTGTGACTCTTCAGCTGTTCGTGCCCCACATGCTACCTAGGTTGTACACTTCCAAGGGAGCTGAGAATAAAATCAGGTGTACATTGATCCATTGACAAGGGTATAAATAAGAGTTTAAAATTGTACCATGTGTTCAACATGATCGTGATATATTAATACACTGATGAGCACAGTGTTATTAATAGTAGGGCTCTAATGAATCGCATCAAACTTTTGATGGATTGCAATCGTTGAGTCTGCAATAGCAATCAATGGTAGAAACGAAAAACTATCATGTGACCATCGATAGTTTAGTGATTAACTTCCTTTGATATATCCGCAGCGCAAAATGCAGGAAGTACCAGATTCATTCACTCTGATTTAGAGTTAATGACTTTAAATGAAAATTCAAGCAAAAAAAACCTATTGCAATAGTATTTCAATAGTTGGTCGCAATAGACTATTGCTATCGCTGTAGTATGTTGCAATAGACTATTGCTATCGCTGTAGTATGTTGCAATAGACTATTGCTATCGCTGTAGTATGTTGCAATAGACTATTGCTATCGCTGTAGTATGTTGCAATAGACTATTGCTATCGCTGTAGTATGTTGCAATAGACTATTGCTATCGCTGTAGTATGTTGCAATAGACTATTGCTATCGCTGTAGTATGTTGCAATAGACTATTGATATCGCTGTAGTATGTTGCAATAGACTATTGCTATCGCTGTAGTATGTTGCAATAGACTATTGCTATCGCTGTAGTATGTTGCAATAGACTATTGATATCGCTGTAGTATGTTGCAATAGACTATTGATATCGCTGTAGTATGTTGCAATAGACTATTGCTATCGCTGTAGTATGTTGCAATAGACTATTGCTATCGCTGTAGTATGTTGCAATAGACTATTGCTATCGCAAAAGTTGTTTCTCCATTATTAGTCACCCCTATTAAATGTCCAATCAAAAGCATGTCCAATCCTGTTACTTCATGATGGTCTTCGTGTTTTCCTTCAAGGATGTGCTTGCCTATGTGGATGTGAAAAGCGAATTCCCCTACCCTATCATCTCGGACAAGGACAGGTCTCTTGCGGTCAAGCTGGGCATGGTGGACCCTGACGAGAAGGATGCTGCTGGGATGCCCCTTACCTGCAGAGCAGTGAGTGGCTTCTACATCTGGAATTGGGTGGGGAAGATTCATTTATCTACCATGATGTATCATTGTGTATCACTGTATCCTTCTGTCTTGGGGGTCGACAGTATCCACCTACCTGGGGTTCTACTGTATCCATCTACCTGGGGGTTCTACAGCATCCATCTACCTGGGGTTTTACTGTATCCATCTACCTGGGGGTTCTACAGCATCCATCTACCTGGGAGTTCTACTGTATCCATCTACCTGGGGGTTCTACAGTATCCATCTACCTGGGGTTTTTACTGTATCCATCTACCTGGGGTATCCATCTACCTGGGGTTTTTTAGTATCCATCTACCTGGGAGTTCTACTGTATCCATCTACCTGGGGGTTCTACAGTATCCATCTACCTGGGTTTTTTACTGTATCCATCTACCTGGGGCTCTACAGTATCCATCTACCTGGGGTTTTTACTGTATCCATCTACCTGGGGGGTCTACAGTATCCATCTACCTGGGAGTTCTACTGTATCCATCTACCTTGGAGTTCTCCAGTATCCATCTACCTGGGAGTTCTACTGTATCCATCTACCTGGAGGTTCTACAGTATCCATCTACCTGGGGGTTCTACAGTATCCATCTACCTGGGGGTTCTACAGTATCCATCTACCTGGGGGATCTAATGTATCCATCTACCTGGGGGATCTACAGTATCCATCTACCTGGGAGTTCTACTGTATCCATCTACCTGGGGGTTCTACAGTATCCATCTACCTGGGGTTCTACAGTATCCATCTACCTGGGGGTTCTCCAGTATCCATCAACCTGGGGGTTCTACAGAATCCATCTACCTTGGAGTTCTCCAGTATCCATCTACCTGGGGTTCTACTGTATCCATCTACCTGGGGGATCTACTGTATCCATCTACCTGGGGGTTCTCCAGTATCCATCTACCTGGGAGTTCTACAGTATCCATCTACCTGGGGGTTCTCCAGTATCCATCTACCTGGGGGTTCTACAGTATCCATCTACCTGGGGGTTCTACAGTATCCATTTACCTGGGGGTTCTACAGTATCCATCTACCTGGGGGATCTAATGTATCCATCTAACTGGGGGATCTAATGTATCCATCTACCTGGGGGTTCTACAGTATCCATCTACCTGGGAGTTCTACTGTATCCATCTACCTGGGGGTTCTCCAGTATCCATCTACCTGGGGTTCTACTGTATCCATCTACCTGGGGGTTCTACAGTATCCATCTACCTGGGGGTTCTCCAGTATCCATCTACCTTGGGGTTCTACAGTATCCATCTACCTGGGGGTTCTACAGTATCCATCTACCTGGGGGTTCTACAGTATTCATCTACCTGTGGGTTCTACAGTATCCATCTACCTGGGGGTTCTACAGTATCCATCTACCTGGGAGTTCTACAGTATCCATCTACCTGGGGGTTCTCCAGTATCCATCAACCTGGGGGTTCTCCAGTATCCATCTACCTGGGGGGTCTACAGTATCCATCTACCTGGGGGTACTACAGTATCCATCTACCTGGGAGTTCTACAGTATCCATCTACCTGGGGGTTCTACAGTATCCATCTACCTGGGGGTTCTACAGTATTCATCTACCTGGGGGTTCTACAGTATCCATCTACCTGGGGGTTCTACAGTATCCATCTACCTGGGAGTTCTACAGTATCCATCTACCTGGGGGTTCTCCAGTATCCATCAACCTGGGGGTTCTCCAGTATCCATCTACCTGGGGGTTCTCCAGTATCCATCTACCTGGGGGTTCTACAGTATCCATCTACTTTGGGGTACTACAGTATCCATCTACCTGGGAGTTCTACAGTATCCATCTACCTGGGGATTCTCCAGTATCCATCTGCCTGGGGGATCTACAGTATCCATCTACCTGGGGTTCTCCGGTATCCATCTACCTGGGGGTTCTACAGTATCCATCTACCTGGGGGATCTACTGTATCTATCTACCTGGGGAATCTACAGTATCCATCTACCTGGGGGTTCTACAGTATCTATCTACCTGGGGAATCTACAGTATCCATCTACCTGGGGTTCTACAGTATCCATCTACCTGGGGGTTCTACTGTATCCATCTACCTGGGGGATCTACAGTATCCATCTACCTGGGGGTTCTCCGGTATCCATCTACCTGGGATTCTACTGTATCCATCTACCTGGGGGTTCTCCAGTATCCATCTACCTGGGGTTCTACTGTATCCATCTACCTGGGGTTCTACAGTATTCATCAACCTGGGGTTTCCACAGTATCCATCTACCTTGGGGTTTCTACTGTGTCCATCTACCTGGGGGATCTACAGTATCCATCTACCTGGGGGTTCTCCGGTATCCATCTACCTGGGGTTCTACTGTATCCATCTACCTGGGGTTCTACAGTATCCATCAACCTGGGGTTTCCACAGTATCCATCTACCTTGGGGTTTCTACAGTATCCATCTACAAGCATCTGATGCATGCAAGACTTAACTTAATATCTATTGGACTTGTTTCTCAGGTTTTCATTATTGGACCAGACAAGAAACTGAAGCTGTCATTCCTCTACCCTGCTACAACTGGCAGAAACTTTACGTGAGTTGTCTATTTTGGTATATTTTCTTTAAGGCTGTCCGTATGGCTTGAATGTATCAATTATTGTTGATTCAAGGGGTGGGGATCACACAGGTACCTCGACCATTCAGACTTGTCTTATCAAGCAGTTAAAGACAAAGTCAATTTGTAAATTGAACAAAATCAGATCCTACAAATAGGTAGTCTCTCTCCTTTTAACTCTTGATAATGATGTGATAATCACATTGTCTTGTTGTCAGCTAAGGAGTAGCCCAGAGGGCTAAGTTACCTCAGCTCAGTGCACATTGCAAGGATCTGCTAATCATGGGTTCTAATACCATAATGGCCCTAATTATGATCTGGGGTTTAATACCTCTGCTTTTTAGATTTCAATAAATTGTTAAATGCCTATAACTCTCAGATGTGTAGATTGTATGATGTTTGTACTTTTTTCTGATTTGCAGTAATTGTATGGTGGTTGTTCTGGTTGCAGTAATTGTTTTGTGGTTGTTGTGGTTGCAGTAATTGTATGATGGGTGTTCTAGGTGCAGTAATTGTATTCTGGTTGTTCTAGCTGCAGTAATTGTTTGGTGGTTGTTGTGGGTGCAGTAATTGTATGGTGGTTATTCTAGGTGCAGTAATTGTATAATGCTCTTTTCTGGTTTCAGTAATTGTATGATGGGTGTTCTAGTTGCAGTAATTGTATGATGGCTGTTCTAGTTGCAGTAATTGTATGATGGGTGTTCTAGGTGCAGTAATTGTATGATGGGCGTTCTAGTTGCAGTAATTGTGTGATGGGTGTTCTAGGTGCAGTAATTGTATGGTGGTTGTTCTAGGTGCAGTAATTGTATGGTGGTTGTTCTAGTTGCAGTAATTGTATGATGGGTGTTCTAGGTGCAGTAATTGTATGATGGGTGTTCTAGCTGCAGTAATTGTATGATGGGTGTTCTAGTTGCAGTAATTGTATTGTGGTTGTTCTAGGTGTAGTAATTGTATGGTGGGTGTTCTAGGTGCAGTAATTGTATGGTGGTTGTTTTAGTTGCAGTCATTGTATGGTGGTTGTTCTAGGTGCAGTAATTGTATGTTGGTTGTTCTAGATGCAGTAATTGTATGGTGGTTGTTCTAGATGCAGTAATTGTATGGTGCTTGTTCTAGATGCAGTAATTGTATGGTGGTTGTTCTAGATGCAGTAATTGTATGGTGCTTGTTCTAGATGCAGTAATTGTATGGTGCTTGTTCTAGATGCAGTAATTGTATGGTGCTTGTTCTAGATGCAGTAATTGTATGATGGTTGTTCTAGATGCAGTTGTTGTATGGTGGTTGTTCTAGATGCAGTAATTGTATGATGGTTGTTCTAGATGCAGTAATTGTATGATGGGTGTTCTAGGTGCAGTAATTGTATGATGGTTCTAGATGCAGTAGTTGTATGGTGGTTGTTCTAGATGCAGTAATTGTATGATGGTTGTTCTAGATGCAGTAATTGTATGGTGGTTCTAGATGCAGTAATTGTATGGTGGCTGTTCTAGGTGCAGTAATTGTATGATGGGTGTTCTAGGTGCAGTAATTGTATGGTGGTTGTTCTAGATGCAGTAGTTGTATATTGGTTGTTCTAGATGCAGTAATTGTATGATGGTTGTTCTAGATGCAGTAATTGTATGGTGGTTGTTCTAGGTGCAGTAATTGTATGGTGGTTGTTTGTAGATGCAGTAATTGTATTGTGGTTGTTCTAGGTGCAGTAATTGTATGATGGGTGTTCTAGGTGCAGTAATTGAATGATGGGTGTTCTAGGTGCAGTAATTGTATGATGGGTGTTCTAGATGCAGTAATTGTATGGTTGGTGTTCTAGATGCAGTAATTGTATGATGGGTGTTCTAGGTGCAGTAATTGTATGGTGGTTGTTCTAGGTGCAACTGTATGGTGGGTGTTCTAGATGCAGTAATTGTATGGTGGTTGTTCTAGGTGCAGTAATTGTATGATGGGTGTTCTAGATGCAGTAATTGTATGATGGGTGTTCTAGATGCAGTAATTGTATGATGGGTGTTCTAGGTGCAGTAATTTTATAGTGGTTGTTCTAGGTGCAGTAATTGTATGGTGGTTGTTCTAGGTGCAGTAATTGTATGGTGGTTCTAGCTGCAGTAATTGTATGGTGGTTGTTCCAGATGCAGTAATTGTATTTGTGGTTGTTCTAGGTGCAGTAATTGTATGATGGGTGTTCTAGGTGCAGTAATTGTATGATGGGTGTTCTAGGTGCAGTAATTGTATGATGGGTGTTCTAGGTGCAGTAATTGTATGATGGGTGTTCTAGATGCAGTAATTGTATGATGGGTGTTCTAGATGCAGTAATTGTATGGTGGGTGTTCTAGATGAAGTAATTGTGTGATGGGTGTTCTAGCTGCAGTAATTGTATGATTGGTTGTTCTAGGTGCAGTAATTGTATGGTTGGTGTTCTAGATGCAGTAATTGTATGGTGGTTGTTCTAGGTGCAGTAATTGTATGATGGGTGTTCTAGATGCACTAATTGTATGATGGGTGTTCTAGGTGCAGTAATTGTATGATGGTTGTTCTAGATGCAGTAATTGTATGGTGGTTGTTCTAGATGCAGTAATTGTATGGTGGCTGTTCTAGGTGCAGTAATTGTATGATGGGTGTTCTAGTTGCAGTAATTGTATGGTGGTTGTTCTAGATGCAGTAATTGTATGGTGGTTGTTCTAGGTGCAGTAATTGTATGGTGGTTGTTTGTAGATGCAGTAATTGTATGGTGGTTTTTCTAGATGCAGTAGTTGTATATTGGTTGTTCTAGATGCAGTAATTGTATGATGGTTGTTCTAGATGCAGTAATTGTATGGTGGTTGTTCTAGGTGCAGTAATTGTATGGTGGTTGTTTGTAGATGCAGTAATTGTATTGTGGTTGTTCTAGGTGCAGTAGTTGTATATTGGTTGTTCTAGATGCAGTAATTGTATGATGGTTGTTCTAGATGCAGTAATTGTATGGTGGTTGTTCTAGGTGCAGTAATTGTATGGTGGTTGTTTGTAGATGCATGCAATTGTATTGTGGTTGTTCTAGGTGCAGTGGTGTATGATGGGCGTGTTCTAGGTGCAGTAACTGAACGATGGGCGTGTTCTAGGTGCAGTACTTGTATGGTGGTTGTTCTAGGTGCAGTAATTGTATGGTGGTTGTTTGTAGACGCAGTAATTGTATGGCGGTTTTCTAAGATGCAGTAGTTGTATATTGGTTGTTCTAGATGCAGTAATTGTATGATGGTTGTTCTAGATGCAGTAATTGTATGGTGGTTGTTCTAGGTGCAGTAATTGTATGGTGGTTGTTTGTAGATGCAGTAATTGTATTGTGGTTGTTCTAGGTGCAGTAATTGTATGATGGGTGTTCTAGATGCAGTAATTGTATGATGGGTGTTCTAGATGCAATAATTGTATGGTGGGTGTTCTAGATGAAGTAATTGTGTGATGGGTGTTCTAGCTGCAGTAATTGTATGATTTGTTGTTCTAGGTGCAGTAATTGTATGGTTGGTGTTCTAGATGCAGTAATTGTATGGTGGTTGTTCTAGGTGCAGTAATTGTATGATGGGTGTTCTAGATGCAGTAATTGTATGATGGGTGTTCTAGGTGCAGTAATTGTATGATGGTTGTTCTAGATGCAGTAATTGTATGGTGGTTGTTCTAGATGCAGTAATTGTATGGTGGCTGTTCTAGGTGCAGTAATTGTATGATGGGTGTTCTAGGTGCAGTAATTGTATGGTGGTTGTTCTAGATGCAGTAATTGTATGGTGTTTGTTCTAGGTGCAGTAATTGTATGGTGGTTGTTTGTAGATGCAGTAATTGTATGGTGGTTTTTCTAGATGCAGTAGTTGTATATTGGTTGTTCTAGATGCAGTAATTGTATGATGGTTGTTCTAGATGCAGTAATTGTATGGTGGTTGTTCTAGGTGCAGTAATTGTATGGTGGTTGTTTGTAGATGCAGTAATTGTATTGTGGTTGTTCTAGGTGCAGTAATTGTATGATGGGTGTTCTAGGTGCAGTAATTGAATGATGGGTGTTCTAGGTGCAGTAATTGTATGATGTGTGTTCTAGATGCAGTAATTGTATGGTTGGTGTTCTAGATGCAGTAATTGTATGATGGGTGTTCTAGGTGCAGTAATTGTATGGTGGTTGTTCTAGGTGCAGTAATTGTATGGTGGGTGTTCTAGATGCAGTAATTGTATGGTGGTTGTTCTAGGTGCAGTGATTGTATGATGGGTGTTCTAGATGCAGTAATTGTATGATGGGTGTTCTAGGTGCAGTAATTGTATGATGGGTGTTCTAGGTGCAGTAATTGTATGGTGGTTGTTCTAGGTGCAGTAATTGTATGGTGGTTGTTCTAGGTATAGTAATTGTATGGTGGTTCTAGGTGCAGTAATTGTATGGTGGTTGTTCTAGATGCAGTAATTGTATGGTGGTTGTTCTAGCTGCAGTAATTGTATGATTGGTTGTTCTAGATGCAGTAATTGTATGGTTGGTGTTCTAGCTGCAGTAATTGTATGATGGGTGTTCTAGGTGCAGTAATTGTATGGTGGTTGTTCTAGGTGCAGTAATTGTATGGTGGGTGTTCTAGATGCAGTAATTGTATGGTGGTTGTTCTAGGTGCAGTAATTGTATGATGGGTGTTCTAGATGCAGTAATTGTATGATGGGTGTTCTAGGTGCAGTAATTGTATGATGGGTGTTCTAGGTGCAGTAATTGTATGGTGGTTGTTCTAGGTGCAGTAATTGTATGGTGGTTGTTCTAGGTGCAGTAATTGTATGGTGGTTCTAGGTGCAGTAATTGTATGGTGGTTCTAGGTGCAGTAATTGTATGGTGGTTGTTCTAGATGCAGTAATTGTATTGTGGTTGTTCTAGGTGCAGTAATTGTATGATGGGTGTTCTAGGTGCAGTAATTGTATGATGGGTGTTCTAGGTGCAGTAATTGTATGATGGGTGTTCTAGATGCAATAATTGTATGGTGGGTGTTCTAGATGAAGTAACTGTGTGATGGGTGTTCTAGGTGCAGTAATTGTATGGTGGTTGTTCTAGCTGCAGTAATTGTATGGTGGTTGTTCTAGATGCAGTAATTGTATGGTGGTTGTTCTAGGTGCAGTAATTGTATGATGGGTGTTCTAGGTGCAGTAATTGTATGGTGGTTGTTCTATCTGCAGTAATTGTATGGTGGTTGTTCTGGTTGCAGTAATTGTATGATGGGTGTTCTAGGTGCAGTAATTGTATGATGGGTGTTCTAGCTGCAGTAATTGTATGATGGGTGTTCTAGATGCAATAATTGTATGGTGGGTGTTCTAGGTGCAGTAATTGTATGGTGGTTGTTCTAGATGCAATAATTGTATGGTGG
Organism: Haliotis rubra; assembly: GCF_003918875.1. Lineage (NCBI taxonomy): Eukaryota > Metazoa > Mollusca > Gastropoda > Lepetellida > Haliotidae > Haliotis > Haliotis rubra. Next base: position 376,781 of record NW_025767518.1, read on the forward strand.
GTGTTCTAGGTGCAGTAATTGTATGGTGGGTGTTCTAGATGCAATAATTGTATGGTGGGTGTTCTAGGTGCAGTAATTGTATGGTGGTTGTTCTAGATGAAGTAATTGTGTGATGGGTGTTCTAGGTGCAGTAATTGTATGGTGGTTGTTCTAGGTGCAGTAATTGTATGGTGGTTGTTCTAGATGCAGTAATTGTATGGTGGTTGTTCTAGGTGCAGTAATTGTATGATGGGTGTTCTAGGTGCAGTTATTGTATGATGGGTGTTCTAGGTTCAGTAATTGTATGATGGGTGTTCTAGATGCAGTAATTGCATGATGGGTGTTCTAGGTGCAGTAATTGTATGATGGGTGTTCTAGATGCAGTAATTGTATGGTGGGTGTTCTAGGTGCAGTAATTGTATGGTGGTTGTTCTGGTTTCAGTAATTGTATGTTATTGTTCTGATTTCAGTGAAATCCTGAGAGTGATTGACTCTCTCCAGCTGACAGCCACAAAGAAAGTTGCGACCCCGGTTGACTGGAAAGTAAGACAACTTCTGCAAACTTGAAGAATTGACATCTTCATAACAATTCATAAGAATCCTTTGTCGGCATCCTGACCATGACCACAAGCTTTGTTAATTGTTGTACGGCTGAAGTTGGGAATCCCGGCCGGGGGTAATAGTGAGCCCTGCTCACATGTTTTGGGGTGTAGGTGAGGTAGCCTAGTGGTTAAAGTGTTAGTCGTCATGCCAAAGACCGGGGTTCGATTCCACACATGGGTACAATGTGTGAAGCCCATTTCTGGTGTCCCCAACCGTGATATTGCTGAAATATTGCTAAATGTGGCATCAATCTAAATTCACTCTTAAAAGGCTTGTTTTAATGAATATGTTATCAAACCGTGTGATGTCCATTTATGATGCATTAGCCCTATTTAATTATGTTACCAACCCTTGAAGATCCGTGTTAGAACAGGTCTTCAGCAAACCATGCTTGTTTTAAGAGGTGACTAACGGATTGGGTTGTCAGACTCGCTGACTTGGTTGACACACGTCATTGTATCCCAATTGCGCAGATCGATGCACATGCTGTTGATCACTGGATTGTCTGGTCCTGACTAGAATTATTTACAAACCGCTGTCATATAGCTGGAATATTGCTGAGTACCAGCCCACTAAATCTCTCAGATCAGAGAACAGACGACCCCTTGTTGTCCCTCATGTCTGGACCAAATGATTTGGCCATAGAACATTTTCTTATTCTGCTGCTACTGCCTGGAAGAGCCTACTCATTGAAATTAGACTCTGTTAAGACAATTCTTCCTTTCACCCTTATCTCAAGACCTACTTCTACAGACTCACCTACTTCAAATGATTCCCACCACTATTCTGTGTTCCTTCTTGCGTGTACCATGAGCATGGATTGTGCATGGAAAGGCGCCATATAAATGGACTGTTATTATTATTATGTTTTATTGTTATATTAAACAACAACCAAACCAAACAAAATAATTAAGCAACCATGCCATATTCCTTTGCTGTTTGGACCGCATCCGTGGTGTAGTGGTTAGAGCGTCCCCCCGGAGAGCGGAAGGTCGCGGGTTCGATCCCCGACCGCGTCATACGAAAAAGACGTTAAAATATGGTACTTGTTGGTCCCTGCCTGGGGCTCAGCATTAATGGGTACAACAAGGACTGGTCGACTCAGAGTCAGTATAATGTGTCTGAGTGGGGTATTCGTGCTTCACTGCGGCAGGGTATCTAGTGGGCAAGCACTATAAAACCAGCTTCAGTCTGGGCTAGTACAAGCAGCCGCACATACAAATACACTTGCATGCAAGTCATCATATGAGCGAAATATTCTCAAGTACGACGTTAAACCAAATTTCAGCTCACTTCACCTCCTTTGCTGTTTGTTACAGGTTGGGGATGAATGTATGGTTGTTCCTTCTCTCTCCAATGCTGAGGCCAAGAAACTCTTCCCCAAAATGAGAATGGTTGAACTTCCTTCCGGGAAGGAGTATGTCCGCATGACCCAAGTGGATGGTCAAGTGAGGATGTAAATATTCTGAAAATGGTTTCTTCTGAAATATGTCCATGTCTGTTTAAAGACTCACTTAATATCATTGTACATTATACATTTTGTTTACATTATGTCTTCTGTAAAAGCCAACTGACATTCGAACTGCAGTACAAGCATGCTTGTATGCAATTGTTATTTGTTAAGATAGTGGATTTGCTATTATATGTAAACAGACCCGTATATTTTTTTAACAAATGTTTGAGATGTAACTTTCTAGAAAGTGACTTTCAGATTGTATTTAGAGCTTAGCAAAGGTAATTGTTTCAGATGCTATTTTTCTTTGTTCACAAAATAAAGACATCATTACCATTTGCATATTTGTCATGATATCACAAAGTGGAACAGAGTTGTCTCCCTTGAGCTTCTTTTTGGATTGTTTGATTTCTTCAAATTTAGATTATTTTACCATCTTGTTGTGTTCAAATTCTGGAGTAGACTTACATTCCTCTGAAATTAAGAAATATCAGAGAGGGTCTTTATTCTCTCATGTGGTTCATCGCAAAATATCACAAGAAAATTATGATTGTTTATGAAGTGAGTGAGTGAATGATAAGTCATCAAGAAGGAACGGTGAGTTAGTAGACTCATGCTTATTGAGGAGCGATGGGGTAGTCTAGTGGTTAAAGTGTTCACTCGTCACGCTAAAGACCTGGGTTCAATTCCCCACATGGGTACAATGTGTGAAGCCCATTTCTGGTGTCCCCCACCGTGATATTGCTGGAATATTGCTAAAAGTGGCATAAAACCATACTCACTTACTCACTCGTATGGAGGGACTGCAGTACGGAGAGAATTTCTTGGTATAACTGTATAATAATGTGTGAAGTGATGCAGGTCTCTGATGTTGAACACCTTGGTCAGTCCCTCCTGGATTCCACAATTCCACGGGTTGCAGAATAAATCGCGGAAATTACCTTTTAATACAGAAAACCTCTGGTCCACGGAAAACACATTTTCATGCAGAATACCTGCAGAATTTGCCATATTTCTGTCGTGGAATTTACTTATGTGTATATTTTGAAAGTTGAATCAAGATTGACTATCAAATGAAACAATATTTTGTAGAGTTTGTAATGTCATTCCAGATCAGCTTTCTAAATCTAAAAACCATCTTGCAAGAAAATACAAACTTCCAGCTGTACCTTGAATGCGATGAAACTCTAAAAGAAGTTACAGCTTTGTGTTTAAGAATTAAAGTTTTAAATCTTTATCATTTTTTTCCAAGTTTGTAACTGCAGAATTTTGAAAAATGGGATGCATAATTTATTTAAATTCTTCGGAATTCTTAAAATTTCGGGAGGGACTTCTTGGTGAGAAGAGAAAAGGTGCTGATGAACCCCAGATGGGATGAACCGAAGTTTGGACATATGTTCATGGGTTGCTGGCGTAAACAAGAGATGCAACCCTGCTCAGTGAATTGCGCCACTCAGATGAATGTTCCCACAGTATTCATGATGATAATGATAAAGCACGTACTATTTTTCGGTGGAATATGCTAAACTTCTCATTGAAGTACTTCCACTTGTGAAGATGCCTGTCAGTAACCCACGCTTGTCAATAGCAGTGACTAACGGGATCAGGTGGCCAGGCGATGCTCATGATGCTGATCACTGGATTGTCTGGTTCAGGCACCACTATTTACAGACCGCCGCCATATAGCTGGAATATTGCTGAGTTGGCATTAAACAACAAAGAAACAAACAAGTTATGTAAACTAACATTGTTGCCGAATAGTTAGGACAAAGATTTGTTGTCTTTCCAGTGAGCCTTAAAAATTGTGACGGAAAACTTAACTGACTTACAAAAGAAAGTATACATGTATCTTTGATGGTGGATAAGGGGCGGTAGCGTAACCAAGTGGTTAAAGCTTTCGCTCGTCACGCTGAAGACCCGGGGTTCGAGTCCCCACATGGGTACAATGCGAGCAGCTCGTTTCTGGTGTCCCACTCCATGATATTGCTTGAATATTGCTAAAAGCGGTGTAAAACTAAACTCACTCACTCACTGATGGTGGATAATATTAAAGCAAAACAAGACATGGTAATCCAATAGGGAAGTATTTGATAGTGGTATCAGGGTTGTGTTTGAGACCTCAAGTTTGCACTTGACGGTTTTCAGCTGATTACCTCTTCATAACATTTCTAAATGTTTCATACGATCAAATTTCATTGTGTTTTCTTCCTTTTGTCTGGTAGCTTCTAAATAAATGTCAATACTACATTAGAATTTATAAGTGTATTTGCATGATGTACGGATCTGCTGATCTTATAAATAAACAAAAATCACCACTTTTGGTTAAACAAAAAAGACGGATATATATTTTGACCAACAGTCTTCAATGTCAAATTCTGTGGTCAAAGGGAGATAACTTATACCGAAGTGTTAAAATTTGTTTCTTTGGCAAAAGAGCGCCATTGCACAGTAATTTGTAAACAAAAACATGCTGGGTAAACAACTGCGACTCATGTCTAAAATGATTTATTTGCTGCTTAAGTGTGATTTGTTTATCATTTACAAACTCAAGAAACACTACTATTTGATACTATTGGTAGTAGGGCCATGAGGTAGCCCAGTGGTTAAAGCGTTCGCTCGTCACGGAAGACCCGGGTTCTAATTCCCCACATGGGTACAATGTGTGAAGCCCATTTCTGGTGCTCCCCTGCCGTTATATTGCTGGAATATTTCTAATAGCGGTGTAAAACCTAACTCACTCACTCACTATTGGTAGTAATTTTATGTGTTGATGCATACATTGGTGAAGCTTCAAGGAACGCAACTCTGTGAAGAACAAAGACTCCAAAATCCGCCATCTGTAGCCACATCATTTCGAACAGCATCAGATCCGGATTAGAATTGGTCTTCAGTAACCCATGCTTCTTGTAAGAGGCGACTAACCAGACATGGTGGTCAGGCTCGCTGATTTTGTCGACACATGTCATCGTATCCCAAGTGCATAGATCGATGCTGATACTGTTGATTACTGGCCCAGACTCGATTATTTACAGACCGCTGTCATATAGCCGGAATGTTGCTGAGTGCGGCATTAAAAATCAATCAATCAATCAATCAATCAATCATTTGGACAGCATCAAGATACGAGGAATCACACCCAGTACGAGATCAGGAAACTACTTGAAGCCATTCACATCAAATGACTCCAACCAACAGAGACCAAGGATATGACATCTCCACTGCCTACCATCATCACCAAGCAATCCTAATCCTATTATTCTGGTGTCGGTCACATCACTGGCTTCCCCTTAATCTCTCCCCAGTTAGTTCTGCTTATCTGCATTTAGACTAACAACTAATCTCTGAAATGAACATATTATACTGAAAAAAGTTCATAGTAAAAATATATATATAATGAAAAGGAGCCCTGAGACTTTCTTCATTTTCAGAAGCTGAGGAAATCTAGACTTGCCACATTTTCTAGACTGGTGTGGGCTTTCTTGGATATATTTGCTTCAGGGTCTGTACGAGAGACTAATCTGCATTGTGTAAACATCCTTCACACTCTGACTGACTGACTGAGGTTGGTTTTACGCCGCTTTTAGCAATATTCCAGCAATATCACGGCGGGGGACACCAGAAATGGGCTTCACACATTGTACCCATGTGGGGATTCGAACCCGGGTCTTCGGCGTGACGATCGAACGCTTTAACCGCTAGGCTACCCCACCGCCCCCTTCACACTCTGAACACCAACCTTATCACGTATGTAAACATCAATCAACATACTGTACAAACTTTACTTCTGTATATATAGCCTTTCCTGCAGTATTGTACATAACAGGGTTAGTATCTACTATCTACATCGAAACGCCACTTAACGAAACGAAAGTTGTATATCCATAGAACTTCCCTGTTATCCATATTACCAGCTGTTCACTTTATATACTGAACAACTTTAGAAACGCACCACCCATATAATACGAAATATCCCGTCAGACTGAAATGTACCCATGATATCTCAGCATCGTCAGTGCATTTTAGTGTGGTGCGTTTCTAATGTTGTTCAGTATACATGTATTTCCAAATTTATATTTCTTCAGACGTATTTAAGAATCGCATATGGGATTTTTTGTCTTTCTGAATAGGCAATTAAAATAACATTTTAGTTTAGTTGTAATAAGCCCAAAATAGATAAACAAAAATCTCCAACAAACAGAAGAATGTGTGGAGAGTCATGCCATGATTTAGTGTATTCCGTGTTATTTGTCTGAGCTTGCATGTCACCTTACTGCTTCCTGAATAGGCAATTAAACTAACATTTTATTTTAGTTGTAATAAGCTGAAAATATACTGAACAAAATTAGAAACGCACCACCCGTATAATACGAAATGTCCCCGTCAGACTGATATGTACCCATGATATCTGAGCATCGTCGGTGCATTTTAGTGTGGTTCGTTTCTAATGTTGTTCAGTATAGATAAACAAAATATCTCAAACGAACAGAAGAATGTGTGGAGCGTCATGCCATGATTTAGTGTATGCCGTGTCATTTGTCTGAGCTTGCATGTCACCTTGCTGCCGTAACCCTGGTGGAACTTAAAATGAATATGCTGAGAAAATATAACACCTTGGAAACGTTAGACTGAAATATACCCAGTGAAGTGAAATGTAAGCACAGTGTTGTTTAAGTTTAAAATTGATTAGTCATAATTATGTCAATATATTGTTCAGAAACTCGTTGCTGTCATTACCTAAAAACGGTGGAAAGCGCACGTAAAATCTCCAAAGCAAGTCCGCAAGATCGTCCGAGAAAACACTCGGTTAGAGGTGACGTGAGGTGAAATTGGGTTTAACGTCGTGCTTGAGAATATTTCGCTCATATGACGACGTGCATGCGTGTGTATGTGTATGTGCGGCTGCTTGTACTAGCCCAGGCTTAAGCTGGTTTTATAGTGCTAGCCCACTTAGATAGCATGCCGCAGTGAAGCATGAATACCCCACTCAGACACATTATACCTGCTGTTACAGGTCATTGGCTCCCTCCCTCTGCAAGCAGTCTGCGTTCTGCTGTTTATTTTGTTGACAGTTACATAGACAGATTCTTTAATACAAATGCATAAAATAGGTGGTTTACAATGTGATTAGCTTGTCTGACAAAACATCCACTTGCACAGTTTGAGATCGATTGGATCATTGGATGAAGAGATATTAACAAAAAAACGGGTCCACATGCATTTCATGCCAAACTATACAGCTTGTACAACTACTGCAGCTACTATTGTAGACTAAGGTTTAGTCTCTGAATATATATAATTTTGATAGTAACAAACAAGCCCATTTATATTGAAAAGGAGCCCTAGGGAGACCAGAGATTCAGAACCTGAGGAAATCTAGACTTGCTTTATTTGGGGCTTTAGCACTGCCTCAATCACATCACGAAGGTAAACAGATTTAATTCCGAGATGCTGTGCCTTTTGAATTTGGTTCTTCACGAGAAGGCGACTCACGGGGTCGGGTGGTCAGGCTTGCTGACTTGGTTGACACATGTCATCGTATCCCAATTGCGTAGACGCTCATGCTGTTGACCACTGGATTGTCTGGTCGAGACTCGACTTATTTACAGACCGCCGCCATATATGGAATATTACTAAATGCGGTGTAAACCCAAACTCACTCGCTCACTCACTCTTCATGAGTGCTAGGTCCCTGCCATATGTTTTACTGTTGAGCAATTAGATAAAAAGAGATACTCAAAACACACCAGAGTTTCACACAATAATCTTATATCAGGAATAAGAAAAATAACCCTTTTTTAATTACAATTAAATCCTTAACTCCATTTACAATTGGGCTGCTATGTGTGGACCCAAGTCAGACAATGAAACAATAATTTTTACAACATAACATTCAGGAGGAACCTTTCCCCAAGATTTTGCTTGATTTGTCTCTTCAAGACCAGAAACTGTGCACAAGGCCTCCACTATAGCTTCATGTCACCCAATGTGCTTGTTAATTAAGAGTTGACAGATGAAAATGTGAGACAAGATTCCAGACCACTGGTGGGGATGTTGGTCCGGCCAGCCATGGTAGTTAGATATGTTTACTTTGTAATCCGACCCCCAAAGTGAGTTAGTTTTCTTGCAGATGTTAACAGACCCTGAACCTGACGGAATCTAGACTTGCTTTATTTAGGGCTTTAGCATTGCAGGGAGGGCTAGGCAGTAGGGAAAATAATGTGGTTCAGGGACTGTGAGACAGACTACTACTATTGCTTCTGCTGCTGCTACACCTACTGCTGATACTGCTGCTGCTACTGCTTCTACAGCTTGTACAAATATTGCTGTTGTTGCTGCTACACCTACTGCTGCTACTGCTGCTACTGCTTCTACAGCTTGTACAAATATTGCTGTTGTTGCTGCTACACCTACTGCTGATACTGCTGCTGCTGCTACTGCTTCTACAGCTTGTACAAATATTGCTGTTGTTGCTGCTACACCTACTGCTGATACTGCTGCTGCTGCTACTGCTTCTACAGCTTGTACAAATATTGCTGTTGTTGCTGCTACACCTACTGCTGATACTGCTGCTGCACTGTTTTGTATTACAAGTTGACAAAACACAACCAAATTCATCGTAGTTTTATATTTATTGTTTCTTCATATCAGCATGATACGTTTATGAAACAGGCCAAAGATTAGGTCCTGCTTCAATTAAGGGTCATGTCGAATTTGAAGCTGAGGTTGTTGTCCGACATGTCGAAGTTGAACCGGAAGCAGGCCAACGCCTCCCTGTAGTTCTGATTGGCCAACTGGAGGCGGATCTGTTCACGGGTGCAGTTGCCACTTGTTGGGATAGGAGGCTGAAAGAATCAGAAAAGTGAAATACATTGGTAGCCCTAGTTAAAATATTTACATTCGAAAAAACATAGAGTATCGATTCCTTAATTGTCAGCTTTTTACATAACCAGTCTGATATTGTGTGAGTTTTAAGCTGGTTGGAACATTTTTTCAGTTCTATGGAGGTTTGACGTAGGAGACAAAGACCTTGATGAAGTGTTTACAACTTTGGGGAAAGCCACGAGCACGGGTATAGGACTGATAAACTAGAAACAGCATCAGATCGAAGTCACGACTGGGCGGCAAGTGCTATCACGCTGAAAAGTAGGGGGCGGGGTTTGGGGGTGGGGTGGTGTGTTACTGAAAGGGAAACAACCATTGCGATAGCGACCAACTAGTGCAATACCATTGCAATAGCTTTTTCTCATTGAATTGTCTCAATTGAAGTCATTTTCTAAATAAATGTATGGTTTATGTGAAATAAAACAAGTTGAAGTAGTTTCAGTCTCTTTTAATAACTGACAAGAAACTTGAAACCCAGATCAAGTAAACAGTTAACACATGACCTCAGTGAAGCTGCAAGTCTGCACCCAAACATCCTGTATTTTGCGCTGCGTGTTTTTCAACGAAAGCCAATCACTAAACTATAGATAGTCACAGTTTCATTTCTACCCTCGATTAAGTGCTATCGGAGACTCAACAATTGCAATCCACCGATAGTTCGATGCCTCGTTACAGCCCTACTGATTTGCTGTTTGCCTTTACAATATTTCGGACAGTGTGTTCTAATGACAAATACATCTAACGAGCGACATGGTCAATGTCCCCGTGACAGACAGACTCTTTACAGAATATTCCAGTGACAGAAGCACTTCTACAGACTATTCTTGAGACGCTGGGACGTTTTCGTACCCTATCAATGGGCCAGAGGGTCTCTCTACAAAGCATCCTTGGACAGAAGGACTTGCTGCTCACTGTTTGTGAGGCAGCGGGACTAGCTTAGCCTATCCCTGGACTTTCTACAGAGTCTCCCTGGGACAGAAGGAATATCTACAGACTGTTCCCGCGACAGAAGGACTTTCTTTAGTCTATCCTGGGACATAGGGATGTTCTGTGGAGTTCCCTGGGACAGAAGGAGTATCTACAGACTGTTCCCGAGACAGAAGGACCTTTTTTAGCCTATCCCTGGGACATAGGAATTCTGTGGAGTTCCCTTACATAGGAGGAATGTCTACAGACTGTTCCCGAGACAAAAGAACTATCTTTAGCCTATCCATGGGGCATAGGGATGTTCTGTGGAGTTCCCTGGGACAGAAGGAGTATCTACAGACTGTTCCCGAGACAGAAGGACCTTTTTTAGCCTATCCCTGGGACATAGGGATGTTCTGTGGAGTTCCCTTACATAGGAGGAATATCTACAGACTGTTTCCGAGACAAAAGGACTTTCTGAGCCTCTCCCTGGGACATAGGGATGTCCTGTGGAGTTCCCTGGGACAGAAGGGATATCTACAGGCTGTTTCCGAGACATAAAGTCTTTCTTTTTGCCTACCCCTGGGACGTAGGGATGTTCTGTGGAGGTCCCTGGGACAGAAGGAGTATCTACATACTGTTCCCGAGACAGAAGGACCTTTTTTAGCCTATCCCTGGGACATAGGGATGTTCTGTGGAGTTCCCTTACATAGGAGGAATGTCTACAGACTGTTCCCGAGACAAAAGGACTTTCTTTAGCCTATTCATGGGACATGGTGACGTTCTGAGTAGTTCCCTGGGCCAGAAGGAATATCTACAGACTGTTTCCGAAACAGAAGGACTTTCTTTAGTCTATCCCTGGGACATATGGATGTTCTGTGGAGCTCCCTGGGACAGAAGGAATGTCTACAGACTGTTTCCGAGGCATAAGGACTTTCTTTTGCCTACCTCTGAGACATAGGGATGTTCTGTGGAGGTCCCTGGGACAGAAGGAGTATCTACAGACTGTTCCCGAGACAGAAGGACCTTTTTTAGCCTATCCATGGGACATAGGGATGTTCTGTGGAGTTCCCTTACATAGGAGGAATGTCTACAGACTGTTCCCGAGACAAAATGACTTTCTTTAGCCTATTCATGGGACATGGTGACGTTCTGAGTAGTTCCCTGGGACAGAAGGAATGTCTACATACTGTTTCCGAGGCATAAGGACTTTCTTTAGCCTATTCATGGGACATGGTGACGTTCTGAGTAGTTCCCTGGGACAGAAGGAATGTCTACATACTGTTTCCGAGGCATAAGGACTTTCTTTAGCCTATCCCTGGGACATAGGGATGTTCTGTGGAGTTCCCTGGGACAGAAGGAATATCTACAGACTGTTCCCGAGACAGAATGACTGTCTACAGTCTGAGTGTTCTTGAGAAATTGCGTCTTTATATAGAACATAACTGGAATATGCTTCTCCTCGTAAAACTATAGTATGACGTCACTCGAAGGATATAACTTAACCATTTACATTTGACAGCTACCAAAACATTCGTGAAAGGCACGAAAATATACTCACTCTGACGGTCGATGTGACGCCAGTGTCAACATTATTGAAACTCCCGGGGCACGCACTCGGCACACTGACATCAGGACGCTGACAGCGGTTGAGGCTGCCTGGGGTGAGGTTCTGGATCTGGTTGGGGGCAAAGCAGTGCTGTCTGCCGGAGAACCTGGTTCCGCGTCTGTACAGCTCGACGTTGTCACAGTTGCACGGCGTTGTCAGGTACTGCACCGACGTCAGTTCCTCAAGGGTGTTGCAGCCGATATTCATGACGGAGCCTCTGGTGATCTGGGACGATTGGAAGCTGTAGGGGGGTAGATCAAAGGCGTAGCTCATGAGGTTTGTGATGTTGGTGTACTGAATCTTCAAGGACCGACTGTAGATGATGTCCTTAAAAGCATACGGTCGGATGGTGAAGATCTTGGCATAGCTGAAGGTAAGTGAGTTCACACCAGTCAGGTTGTGGAATGCGTAGGAATCGATGGTGGTGATGTTGGAATAGGAAAATGTGATTTGACGGTTGATGTTTTTGTCCAGGTTGCTAAAGGCACCTCCCCTGATGTTGGTGATGTTTACTCGGGAGAAGGTCACTGAAGCTTGGATATCGGAGAACGCGCAGCTCTGTATTGTGCCCAGGGATCCATAAGTAAAGCTTATAGATTTCAGATTGGGGCTTCCATGGAATCTTCCACTTGGGATCTCCCTGAAGTTTGAATAATAGAAATAGGCCGTGGTTATGTAGGAGGGAATGTAAGTGGGAAAGATGGAGAGGCGCTGGCAGGTCATGGCGTTGTTGGAGGTGGTGCATCTGCATCCGGATGGACATCCGACCTGGCCAGCTGCCAACTGGACACACAGACAGACACACAGTAGGAGCACGAGGTTGCCTGAGGACATCTGTGAAAAATGATTCGTAAAAATACACTTAAAGACAAAACGTATTGATGTTTTACTGGTGTTTACGTCTTTAACGTGAGTGAGTGAGTGAGTTGGGTTTTACGCCGCTTTTAGCAATATTCCAGCAATATCACGGCGGGGGATGCCATAAATGAGCGTCACACATTGTGCCCATACGGGGAATCGAACCCGGATCGTCGGCGTGAACGCTTTAACCACTAGGCTACCACACGCCCCACTTCTTTAAAGGGCATTAAGGAGATGAACTATGATCAAAGAATTTTGGATATCAACTTCTTCTTTATTGTTGAACACGATGTTTCTTGCTCTTTCAGGTGAATGATGCTGCTTGTTCAGGCTATGTATGTGCGGGCGTTCGTGCGTTCGTGCGTGTGTGTATGTGTGTATGTGTGTATGTGTGTATGTGTGGCTGTTTGTGCTAGTCCAGACTTTATAACTGAAATTATCATACCGCAGTTATAACATGGGCCTCACTCAGACACAGCATAGTGACTGCGAGTTGAGTGTTATGTTTGACTGGTCATATGCTTTACTAACGACTCACATCGGTTGTATGTTTTACTAAGGATTTTTTGTGCTTGTATCTTTTACACGAGACTAACATTATGTGGGTAGGAAAATTACAACCCTAAAGTTACCCGCAACTGCTTGACATCAATGGTTTTGAAGAGAGGTAATTAAAACAAAGATTCATATGTAGTTCTGATATTTAACATACATATGGAAAATATAAATCAATATCGTAAAAAAGTAAAAACCTACCATTTTGGGTGTTGTAGCCGACGCACCTGTTATATATGATCACAATCGCTGTGAAGACACACAGCTCACGCGAATAAATCCGACGTTATATATGAGCACACGCAGCTGTCAAACTGTCAATCACATACGTCAGGGTGGAGCTGTTGTATCCGGATCGTTCACAGGCGGTCACGTGCTTCCACGGCCATGATGGGTGGTCATTCACGTCATGAGTGGCTTCGAGGCATTCTTTCGACTTTCTTTCTTTACTATCTTTAAAAATAACTTTCTGCATAGTATTCGATAGAGAATACAAATTTTATCTTTGTTTGCACCATGGAGCCATTTGACATTATTCAACAGGTTAGATTAGTATGATTCGTGTCGACAGTATTTATTTGATGTAGATACTGTCGAAAACTTGTTATATATGCCTGCTTTCAAAATATGTATGTTTTGAAAGGGTTCTTTTAGAAACAAAATCGAGTTAAAAAAACAGATAAGATTCCACATGCTCGTTGTTTATTTACAATAAAACACACGGTAATTCGAATTAGTCAACTATTTTCTTGCTGTTTAGATTATATATTCTCGTTGCTTTAACTATTTTCGCGCTGCTTCAGCTATTCAATGTGAGAGCTTCACGCTCGTAGTTCAATAACGAGTGCACATACATTGTCAGACATCGTGCCATTTTCATCCACAAACAACTAACTTCCTGGTTTATACCAACGACCTACACGGGGATGGCGTAGAATATTTATGTATGTAAACTGTGTATATGGGACCTAACGGCCCGCCGCCCTCGGCAAACACCACAACCTCGAGTACCCGTACCTATCTTTCAGTCATAACCCAGGCATTTGAGTTAACAGGGGAAATTTTCGTAAAAAGAGTCCGTTAGTTTCATTACTTCTGTTTTCCTTTTTACTAAGTTTTGATAACGTTTGCAGTTGTTGCCAAATCCAGACGTGTATTGATGCGAGTGAATCCCTTTGAGTTTATGAATGTGTTAAATTGTTGCAGGACTGATAGAGTACTTCTTCATACGGAAGCGGACCATGAAAGTCCGTATGATTACTTCTATAACTTTTAACTTTTTAAAGTGTACTTCACGAAAGGTAGTAGTTTACCTTTTCAGAATTATAAAAGTAGTCACTGTTAGCTCCCTCCTCCCCCGAAAATTCCTGGATCCTATCCTATTCCCTTTTATTTATGATTGTACTGAAATATACGTACACCTTTACTGTAAACAGCTGTGTCCATTCCTACAGGTTTGTACGTACACGTATCTTGTGAACACCCGGTGTACTGGAATGTACGTACACCTATATTGTAAACGGCTGTGTTCGTTCCTGTAGTAGAGTGTATGTACATGTATCTTGTGAACACCCGGTGTACTGGAATGTACGTACACCTATATTGTAAACAGCTGTGTCCGTTCCTGTAGTAGAGTGTACGTACACGTATCTTGTGAACACCTGGTGTACTGGAATGTACGTACACTTATATTGTAAACAGCTGTGTCCGTTCCTGTAGTAGAGTATACGTACACGTATCTTGTCAACACCTTGTGTACTGGAATGTACGTACACCTATATTGTAAACAACTGTGTTCGTTCCTGTAGTAGAGTGTACGTACACGTATCTTGTGAACACCTGGTGTACTGGAATGTACGTACACCTATATTGTAAACAACTATGTTCGTTTCTGTAGTAGAGTGTACGTACACGTATCTTGTGAACACCTGGTGTACTGGAATGTACGTACACCTATATTGTTAACGGCTGTGTCGGTTCCTGTAGTAGAGTGTACGTACACGTATCTTGTGAACACCCGGTGTACTGGAATGTACGTACACCTATATTGTAAACAGTTGTGTCCGTTCCTGTAGTAGCGTGTACGTACACGTATCTTGTGAACACCTGGTGTACTTGAATGTACGTACACCTATATTGTTAACGGCTGTGTCGGTTCCTGTAGTGGAGTGTACGTACACGTATCTTGTGAACACCTTGTGTACTTGAATGGACGTACACCTATATTCTAAACAGATGTGTCCGTTCCTGTAGTAGAGTGTATGTACACGTATCTTGTGAACACCCGGTGTAGTGGAATGTACCTACACGTATATTGTAAACAGCTGTGTCCGTTCCTGCAGTAGTGTACGTACATGTATCTTGTGAACACCTGGTGTCATTCTCATAATACAACGTGTCCAATGAGTAAGGTGTTCACATGTAAAATTGTTAATATTTCATCTATGCATTATGACAACAATTCACTCAACGTGATACAAAACAGAACTTAAAGTTGTGTCATACAATTATACATGTACATATTTGCACAATATATAGAGGCTCTTTAATTGTGTTGACATACACAGTTTCTGTCATCTAGTTTAACGGTTACGGCTGATTTACGTTTTCCTTGATAATCGTCGTTTTACAAATTTAGTTTTGCGTGATTTTCCTTTTTAAATCAACTACGGCGTAAAGATTGTCAAGACACGTCTATCAGGGACAAACAAAAACCAAACTAGCCATTATGCGTGTCACAACATGGTCGAGATCATGGCCACTGACGCGGTGTTCAGGAGCATAGACATTTACTCATGTGGTCAAGAGCGTAGACATTTAGTCATGTGGTCAAGAGCGTAGACATTTACACGTGGTCAAGAGCATAGACATTTACTCATGTGGTCAAGAGCGTAGACATTTACTCATGAGGTCAAGAGCGTAGACATTTACTCATGTGGTCAAGAGCGTAGACATTTACTCATGTGGTCAAGAGCGTAGACATTTACACATGTGGTCAAGAGCGTAGGCATTTACACATGGTCAAGAGCGTAGACATTTACTCATGTGGTCAAGAGCGTAGACATTTACTCATGTGGTCAAGAGCATAGACATTTACTCATGTAGTCAAGAGCATAGACATCTACTCATGTGGTCAAGAGAATAGACATTTACTCTTGATGTCAAGAGCATAAACATTTACTCGTGTGGTCAAGAGCATAGACATCTACTCATGTGGTCAAGAGCATAGACATTTACTCATGTGGTCAAGAGCGTAGACATTTACTCATGTGGTCAAGAGCGTAGACATTTACACATGTGATAAAGAGCGTAGACATTTACTCATGTAGTCAAGAGCATAGACATTTACTCATGTGGTCAAGAGCATAGACATCTACTCATGTGGTCAAGCGCATAGACATTTACTCTTGATGTCAAGAGCATAGACATCTACTTATGTGGTCAAGAGCATAGACATTTACTCATGTGGTCAAGAGCATAGACATTTACTCATGTGGTCAAGAGCATAGACATCTACTCATGTGGTCAAGAGCATAGATATTTACTCTTGATGTCAAGAGCATAGACATTTACTCATGTGGTCAAGAGCATAGACATTTACTCATGTGGTCAAGAGCGTAGACATTTACTCATGTGGCCAAGAGCGTAGACATTTACACACGTGATCAAGAGCATAGACATCTACTCATGTGGTCAAGAGCATAGATATTTACTCTTGATGTCAAGTGCATAGACATTTACTCATGTGGTCAAGAGCATAGACATTTACTCATGTGGTCAAGAGCGTAGACATTTACTCATGTGGTCAAGAGCATAGACATTTACACATGTGATCAAGAGCATAGACATTTACTCATGTGGTCAAGAGCATAGACATTTACTCATGTGGTTAAGAGCATAAACATCTACTCATGTGGTCAAGAGCATAGACATTTATTCTTGATGACAAGAGCAGAGACATCTACTCATGTGGTCAAGAGCATAGACATTTACTCATGTGGTCAAGAGCATAGATATTTACTCATGTGGTCAAGGGCATAGACATTTACTCATGTGGTGGAGAGCATAGACATCTACTCATGTGGTCAAGAGCGTAGACATTTACTCATGTGGTCAAGGGCATAGACATTTACTCGTGTGGTCAAGAGCGTAGACAATGACTCGGGTGTTCAAGAACAGCGAAGGGGAATGATGTGGTCAAGAGCATAGACAATGACTTGGATGTTCAAGAAAAGCGAAGGAGACTGATGTGGTCAAGAGCAGAGACATTTACTCATTTAGTCAAGAGCATAGACATTTACTCGTGTGGTCAAGAGCATAGACATCTACTCATGTGGTCAAGAGTATAGACATTTACTCGTGTGGTCAAGAGCATAGACATTTACTCATGTGGTCAAGAGCATAAACATCTACCCATGTGGTCAAGAGCATAGACATTTACTCATGTTGTCAAGAGCATAGACATTTACTCATGTGGTCAAAGCATAGACATTTACTCGTATGGTCAAGAGCATAGACATTTACTCATGTGGTCAAGAGCATAGACAATGACTCGGGTGTTCAAGAACAGCGAAGGGGACTGATGTGGTCAAGAGCATAGACAATGATTGGGGTGTTCAAGAACAGCGAAGGGGACTGATGTGGTCCAGAGCATAGACATTTACTCATGTGGTGAAGAGCATAAACATCTACTCATGTGGTCAAGAGCATAGACATTTACTCTTGTGGTCAAAGCATAGACCTCTACTCATTTGGTCAAAGCATAGACATTTACTCATGTGGTCAGGCGCATAGACAATGATTCGGGTGTTCAAGAACAGCGAAGGGGACTGATGTGGTCAAGAGCATTGACAATGACTGGGGTGTTCAAGAACAAGGAAAGGGACTGGAGTGGTCAAGAGCATAGATAATGACTCGGGTGGCCAAGTCCATGGACATTGACAGTCGGGTGTCTGTTGTGGAGAACATGGTGATGTCTCGTGTTCTCGAGAACGTGTTTATTGTTCGAGAATGATAACATCACAAACAGCAAATGTGTCTATGGAACGATTATACGAATTTCAAAGAAAACGTTAGGTAAATATCTGCCTTTTAATCGCATTGTCAAAGGTATGAAATGTTTGTTTAAAACTATAATTCATGACGTCTTCATACTGTGTGACAGGAACGGGTGTGAGCGAACACATTCCATCCATACTTTTAAACCAGTGTTATGTCGTTCGTACCTGTGATGGTTACTTTTCCCAGGATTTTCCAACAAGATTGTCTGGACCCCGCGGCCCTTCTAGATCTTCCGGGTACACGGGATCTTAACAATAAGCACGTGTTTACAGTACACCTTATCGGAGGCACGTTTTCTAAACATTTAATGATATCGCAAAAACTTAGACGAAATGTTTGTCTCATGCCTAATTGAGTATTATAGACTTTCATACATCATACATTGAAACACGAAAGCAGTGCCGATCAGTTGGGGGTTATTTCGGCTTACTATTGAAATCTAAATATACTGAACAGCAAAAGAAACGCAACTCTGTTTTTTGTCAAGTTTTTAGATAGAAGGTGAGGTGAGGTGAATTTGGTTTAACGTCGTGCTTGAGAATATTTAGCTCATATGACGACGTACATGCGTGTGTATGTGTATGTGCGGCTGCCTGTACTAGCCCAGACTTAAGCTAGTTTTATAGTGCTTGCCCACTTAGATACCATGCCGCAGTGAGGCATAAATACCCAAGTCAGACACATTATACTGACTCCGAGCCGACCAGTCTTTGTTGTACCCATAAATGCCTAGCGCCAGGCAGGGACCAACAAGTACCATATTTTAACGTCTTTTGGTATGACGCGGTCGGGGATCGAACCCGCGACCTTCCGCTCTCCGGGCGGACGCTCTAACCACTACACCACGGAGGCGGTCTTTAGACAAAAGACATAAACATGAACGCTTACTTGTATGATATTTAATTTTTACGAAATTTGCGTTTCTTTTGCTGTTCAGTATATTTCGTTCTCGTGTGTATCTGATCCTGTTCATGGGATTCCTGTCAGACATTGTAGATGTAACATTATCGTCCCGGTTATAATGTGTGCCCGCCAAAGTATGATGTTCGTAAAAGGTATGGTGGTAAAGTTCAGTGACTTGGTGGTGGGAAGGGAAAATACATATTATTATTTATTGGTTTCGAAACGTAACGTCCAAACCACAGATATGGTGACCGTACATCACCTTCGGAGAACCTTTCCTCGTTTGTTTGATTTGTAACGGCCATTGACCCGGTATATTTGCTTCCCCAGAATCCGTATCGATAGCATCATGGACCTTCAAATACCCAAACAATGAAACCATAACGACAATCACAAAGGGACAGATTAGTTTGATCTCACCCAACGCTTTCTGACAAGTGTGAAAAATCAGCACCGTATTCTTTCGATATACAACATAACTATCATCAAACCGTAGGCCTTTATCAAGATGAAAAAAAGAACGATCAAACCAGGTTACCTGGCGAAGTGAGCGAGTTTAGTTTTGTGCCGCTATTATCATTATTCCAGCAATATCACGACGGGGCACAAAAGAAATGGGCTTCACACAAAGTATCCATGTGGGGAATCGAATCCGGGTTTTCGGTTGACCACTAGGCTACTACACGTCCCATGGCTTAAGGACGACTGACTGACTGACTGAGTTTGGTTTTACGCCGCTTTTAGCAATATTCCAGCAACATCACGGCGGGGGACACCAGTAATGGGCTTCACACATTGTGCCCATGTGGGGATTCGAACCCGGGTCTTCGGCGTGACGAGCCAACGCTTTAACCATTAGGCTACCCCACCGACCCCTTAAGGACGACACTGACATAACGTCATGACTGTTTGTAGGATCTGTATGCACTTGTTCTTTCTTTCATTCCATTCACGCAACTTGACACAGTCTTTCCGTCTTCTGCTGACCAGTGTCAGACCGGAAGTACCTGCACCACCACCTCCATCACCTGCAACGGCCTCACCTCCATCCCATCCCTGCCTCCCATGACGTCACATCCCGCCGACTCAACATCATCAGCAGCTTGTGTTCTGACAGTCCCAACTAGGAGAACGAGTGTGACTCACCCGCCAGATGGCGATCACATGAGCGTCATCAACACCGCACCAGCAGGACTACAGTGATGATACGACTGCATGCTGTTGGCATCCGGGCCTTTCCACCATTATGGGGCAAGTCATGAACCCGGCAGCATCGACTAAATCGTCCACGTTTGGCGAGGAAAGTGAGGCTCTTGCAACGTTGCATTTGAGTAACTATGATATATGTGGTGTCTTGACAACACGTACACAATGTTTGTGACTTGTAAGTCAAAATCAAAAAGGTTTTCAAAATAGTTGATTTTTTAAAAAAGATTCCAGGGCCTAGATTTTCGAAGCTCTCTTAGTGCTAAGATAGTCGTAAGTTAATGTTAATGTATGACACTTACGGCCCTTCAAATACCCAAGGGGCGGTGGGGTAGCCTCATGGTTAAAGCGTTGGCTTGTCACGCCGAAGACCCGGGTTCGAACCCCCACATGGGTACAATGTGTGAAGCCCATTTCTGGTGTCCCCCGCCGTGATGTTGCTGGAATATTGCTAAAAGCAGTGTAAAACCAAACTCAGTCTGTCAGTCAAATACCCAAACAATGTAAGCATAAAGACAATCACAACGTGACAGATTGGCTTGATATCAGCCAACGCTTTCTGCCAAAGTGTGAAAAATGAGCACCTTATTCTTTCGATATACAACATAACTACCATCAAACCGTAGGCCTTTATCAAGATCTAATACAAAATCGGGTGCTATCACGAGTGAACAAATACAAGATTCCAGGTACGTGTTTTATTTTGTGTCTACCACAAAGAAATCTTAATTCCCTTTTGAACTGCCAAGCAAAAGGCAGTACTCACATTAGAGGTACATTTATTTTGTCCTATGGTATTTTAAGGTGTGCAAGAAACTACCGGTTTAACAAAAAAGTAGGATACACCTTTTTCCTCTGATTGCTTGAAGAGCGAATTAGCCAAATGTTTGAAGAGCGAGAGCACTTTCGTGATTGTTTTCTAAATAGGCAGACTTTGATTACGTGGTCTTTCAAGTGTGCCATCATTAGCTGAGGTTAAACCGCTTGATTGTGTTGTAAAGAGACGGGCATTGTTTAGATCCACTTTCACGGCTGCAGACATTTACCCCAAAAACGTGCCACGTGTCTTCCGGGTTCAAAGTTCACAGGCATGCGCACATAGTTTTACGAATGTTTATATTTCGCTCCAACTGTCCAAGTGTCATATTGTCTCTTTCAAGCATAGAGGAATTAATTTTACCGAGAGAATACTCGTGTTCCCGCTGTGAAAAGATATGCACAGCTTCCGGAAGTTTCTGTTCGGAACCTTTTCTAACTCTCTGGGTCACAACCCATTACTATTCTGGATGTTCTAGAAGCTTCCAGATATGCCTTTACTCCCGGTCCGAATATTTATACCAGCTCACAGCTTTCCCCTTTTTACTAGTGCTGGTATTGGCATACAACCTGAGATACGATACATCACGATACACAAATTTTAGTCATGACGGTATATTTCCAAAGTATTGAGCATTAAAGCTGCGATACGATACGTATCACGATACTAAAATCTTTAATTCTAACACCAACTATAAACACCTTAAGATCAAAACAAAACCATTTTAAAGTATTTCGTCAGTTTCTGCCAGCGTTTTTCAATGTTGACTCCGCAGTTGGGTTTGCAGGGAATAGTCCTTTTGCCAGAAGTTTATGCTCGTGGGTTCGAATCCCATTTCCCCCTGATCATGTTTATATGTCTGTCAAACCCATAACCTTTCCTGGTGGGTTTCGCTAAATTTGGTTGTTTAACGCCACAGTTAGCAATATGCCAGGTAACCCGGCCTGCAAACCAGTGACCAACAGCATGAGCATCGACCTACGCAACTGGGATACGATCACAAGTAAGTGAGTGAGTTCAGTTTTACGCTCAGCAATATTCCAGCTATATGGCGGCGGTCTGTAAATAATCGAGTCTGGACCAGACAATCCAGTGATCAACAGCATGAGCATCGATCTGCGCAATTGGGAACCGATGACATGTGTCAACCAAGTCAGCGAGCCTGACCATCCGATCCCGTTAGTCGCCTCTTACGACAAGCAGAGTCGCCTTTTGGGGGTAGCATGGGTTGCTGAAGACCTATTCTACCCGGATCTTCACGGGTCGGCAATATTCAAAGTTAAACATCGATGTATCGTGGACCATTTGAAATATCGTATCGGGATATACGACAATGTAAAACTTTGTATCGATTCACTGTATCGGCGGGCGATGGATCGATGCATCAATGCGTATCGATGAATCGTCACACAACTACTATAGACTGCCGACAGATACAGTGTAATGCAATTTTACGATTTACGTTCTACAATGAATACCACTCACACTTGGGGAGTCAAACCTAAGGCCCTCAGAGTGACGAGAGAACGCTATATCCACAAGGCCACCGCACCAATCTTTAGTCTGCAAACAGCTCACACTAGGCTCACAACAAGTGCAAATAAGTTCAAGGAGACAAACATAATTAATTTTTCTGACATAATATCACATTTAAAAGTTACGTTTAAATTTTGAAAGCCTATCCATGCTTGCTAATATTTGTAACCTGGTTTGCAATCGTTTGTTTACATATTTAATAATTTGACAAACAGTCCACATTCAGCAAGGGAGACTAACCTAAGTTCAACGTTTTAATTTAACAAATTTTGTTTTAATTTTAATTTTGCCAAACAGTCCACATGACAAGTATTTAGCAATAAGAGGTTTTATTGAGCAAGTATGCTTTATCTGTTGCCTGAGCGGATTTTAGGATGAGTGCTTGGAATCCTGTTTGAAAAAAGACAAAGGTTCGGGCGAGGTTATAAATTCTTGTGTCAATATTCCATTGGAAGGAATGCGATAAGTGTTTATCAACACACCTTTAGGATGGTCATTGCTGTCTTCGGATTCGTCAATAATGACCTTTCTTCCGGGTACATCTATGTAAAAAATGTGCAAACGGTTTCACTTCTTGCTAAGTTGAACAGTATTTTCCTGTGCTGTACAAGTTAGTATTATACATTGGACATACACCCGTGTGTATATCAGAAGCAAGCGTTGCTTTGATCATTCATGTTTGATAGTACACTTAAAAAAGAGATATACTTCAACATTCACGCACCCCCTGTTTAATCAAATATTCGTCAGATGCCTTCGAGCTAATATCAGTTGAATGATATCTATGCTGCCCCATCTGTTTGCTATTCAGGGACATATTCAACGACACCATTGGAACTCACTATTTGTCTTCCGGGTCAGTACTGTCACGCATGCGCATTGTCGTATTGTTCTCCTCGTCGAGGATTCTCCAAGAACTTAACGTGAACAAAGCTCCCTATTGTTAAGCTATTCAAACCTTTACTGCACTGCGACCTTTCAGTTTAGGTGCAGAAACATTTAGATGTCTTCTTGGAAAACAGACACACGGCATTTAGTATTCCTTCATCCGGTTTCAACCCTCCACATTTTTTCGAGATTTTGACATTTTGAGCTTTAGTGCATCATTTGAGAGAATGGTCTTCGTCCGGTTTCATGCACAGATTTTAACCCAAATGCAACAGGTGGAATGCTGAATCAGCAAACTGTCTCACGGACACTGTTCCTTGTCTGAGCTGGTGACGGATGTCATCCAGTCGTCGCTCTAGGTCCCTGTATTTCTTCTTCTTGGACGGACGCTTCTGGCAAGCAGCGTACTGGACCAGCTTGTTTTCCGTGTTGGTCTGTTCTCGTGACAGGAACGGCACGATCTAGAAGATGTTTGGGTAAGCCTTGCTGACGTGAATGCCACCCTTCAAGGTGATTGTTGGTTCTCTGAGTTGTGGTGGTTCCATTGCGTTCCACTACGATATGTTGACCTAGTGCGACGAGTTCACCTTATCAAAACATCTAGAGGAGATTATCCGCAACCCTAATTACGCCTAATCAGAACCTAACCTTCAAAGGAAACCGCAGGTCCTTCATCCAAAGCACATCAAATGTGCTAAGAAAAATTATTCAGCTTATCATCACTGTCATGAAACACTTCTCTAGTTCTTGGTGTCTATAGGCAGATCGGTGGCTCAGCGGTGGGTGTTGTTGCTTCACTAGTCTTGGGTTCGAATCCTAGGTCTCTCTCTGTGTGTGTGTGTGTGTGTGTGTGTGTGTGTGTGTGTGTGTGTGTGTGTGTGTGTGTGTGTGTGTGTGTGTGTGAAGTAGCCCACTGCTTAAAGCGTTCGGTCGTCACACCGAAGTCCCCGGTTCGATTCTCCGCATGGGTACAATGTGTGAAGACCATTTCTGGTGTCCCCCGCCATGATATCGCTGAAATTATGCTAAAAGCGGCTTAAAACTAAACTCACTCACCCACTCATTCACTTAATATAAATAGATCATGAAGTGCAATATGTCTTAGACTTATGTCACTATATTTAGTGAAAATACTCGTGAAGATCCAGGTTAGAATTCATCGTATGTCATCGTATCCCATTTGCGTAGATCGATGCTTATGCTGTTGATCACTGGCTTGTCTGGTCCAGATTCGATTATTTACAGACCGCCGCCATATAGCTGGAATATTGCTGAGCGTAAAACAGAACTCACTCACTCACTCACATGTGATCGTATCCCAGTTGCGTAGGTCGATGCTCATGCTGTTGACCACTGGTTTGAAGGCCGGCCGGGTTACCTGGCATATTGCTAAATGCGGCGTTAAACAACCAAATTTAGCGAAACCCACCAGGAAAGGTTATGGGTTTGACAGACATATAAACATGATCAGGGGAAAATGGGATTCGAACCCACGAGCATAAACTTCTGGCAAAAGGACTATTCCTGCAAACCCAACTGCGGATTCCAAGATGACAATGCCACCCATGCAAGCGTGTAGGACTACATTTTTTGTTTCTGTATTTCACATCCCCCGGGCGGTGGGGTAGACTAATGGTTAAAGCTGAAGACCCGGGTTAAATTCCCCACATGGATACAATGCATGAAACCCATTTCTGGTGTATGCCCCGGACATATTGCTGAAAGCGGCGTAAAATTAAACTCCCTCACTCTCATTGCCGACCGATAAGCTGCCGACTGCTAATTTAATTGTTTTCTTCCCCTGTCCGTGCTGGGATAAACCTGTAGGGAGATGACAAGTGAAACTTCACAAGAATGTAATGTAACTTTAGATCGTGGTGACTACGTGAAAAACATAAAAACACCACTGCCCATAGCTAAAGTTTTGTTTTAGGTCGTGTTTAGGTTTTAGTTGCTCACTGTTGTTCACTAGTACACATAAAGAATGGAACCTTCTTAATCCGGACAATTTCAGACGTTAACTTATAATTGTTGGATTCGAATCCAGAAAAAGCGGATCCTGGCTCGACCAACGGGCACAACTGTCGGTAACGTTTCCCCGCGACTGCGTCTTCTACTTTGTTCTTAGCTTTGAACAGTATGTAGAAGTCAAACACACAAAGGTGAGAAATTACCTGGTTAAGGAGTAAGAAACGTTGTGTTCCTCATAATATACAAGTTGACATATACAAGTTAACGCAAGACAAATTCCCTTCTTGGGCAATAAAGTATTATTATTGTTATTATTATTATTATTATTTACATCCATAAATTCTCACCATTTAATAAATTTTAGTTTAACAGTTAAATGTTAAAACATTCCAAACTGAATCTAACCCAGTAACAAGTCATTAAATTGGAGGGTTTTTTCACAAGATGGCCGAAATGGTATTTGATGATCATATTAAAATGTTTTGCCACCGTCATCACTCGAACAGGCTTAAACATGATTGAGAGGCTCTGATTGGTCAGCCGAAGCCACGCCTTCCTCAAAAACCAGCCCGCCCATCTGCGCATGTACTTGATAAATATGCGCGTCGCTGAATCGAGGTTCTGACAACACACTCCTCTGCGTGTGAACGACTAACAGCGACATCTCGTTGACAGCACCAACCTTTAACATGGTAAGAATATATAGATACTTCTTTTTTTCTACAGAGGATAAATTATAATATTTCCTTTCCAAATAAAATACATGTAAAAATGAATAAATTCATGAAATTTAGTTGTTGGTATCTATTCGTATATTTGCTAAGCGGAATACTTTCCTGAATGATGAAAGTCAGGCATATCAGCATGAAATGCCCTTATCACTGACTGAACCTCGTTCACGTTTTACATGTCACAACCGTCCGGTATAATAAGGTGACGGCTAAATCATTCAGTGAAATAATTATTTTATTTTTTTGTTTTCATTTATAACTATATGTTTTTTTCTTTTTAACCATATGTTACGATTTAGTAACTGTTATTTATCATTTTGAGTCAAATGAATATTTTGTTTAATTTTTAATGTCATTTTCAGAACTTTGGCAATATATTGGGGAGTGTGTGTGTGTGTGTGTGTGTGTGTGTGTGTGTGGAGGGCATTGTAGGATTGATGGTATGTGTGTGGTGAAGTGGGTGAAACGGGCTTGAATACGGCGTTCAAGAAACGTGAACGTGAATGAACGCGTGCGTGCGTGCGTGTGTGTAGGGGATGTTCGTATGTTCGTACTAGTCTGTAGTGGATACCCCATTCATACACATAACTGATCACATCGTGTTCTATTCCCTTAATGTCGAGCGGACCCGTGAAGATTTGGGTCTTCAGCAACCCATGCTTGTCATAAGAGGAGACCAACGGGATTGGGTGGTCAGGCTCGCTGACTTGGTTGACACATGTCATCGGTTCCCAATGAATAGATCGATTTTCATGATGTCGATCACTGGATTGCCTGGTCCAGACTCGATTATAGACAGAGCGCCGTCATAGCTGAACTATAGCCGAGTGTGGCGTTAAACAGCAAATAAATATATAAAGAAGAAATATTGTCGAGGGACAGGCAGAATAACAACAAGTACCATCTTTAACGTATGTTGGGATTACACTTCCTCTGTAAAACGCGAGGGCTGATTGGGCTAGATCGCTGTCTTTGTGTGCTGGCGATTAGGTACCTTAAACTGAAATGTGTGGGTTCGAATCCCGGAGAACTCAATTGAAAAAGTACCATCATCTGTACTTTACTGAGAAAGTGTCATCCTTAATTATAACCGCAAATATGTTCCACTGACGCAATGGTCTACTGACGCAATGATCTACTGACGCAATGATCTACTGACTCAATGATCTACTGAGTTAAATGATCTACTGGCGCAATGATCTACTGACTCAATGATCTACTGACGCAATGATCTACTGAGTTAAATGATCTACTGACTCAATGATCTACTGACTCAATGATCTACTGACTCAATGGTCTACTGACTCAATGATCTTCTGAGTTAAATGATCTACTGACTCAATGATCTACTGACTCAATGATCTACTGACGCAATGATCTACTGACTCAATGATCTACTGACTCAATGATCTACTGACTCAATGATCTACTGACGCAATGATCTATTGACTCAATGATCTACTGACTCAATGATCTACTGACTCAATGATCTACTGACGCAATGATCTACTGACTCAATGATCTACTGACTCAATGATCTACTGGCGCAATGATCTACTGACTCAATGATCTACTGACGCAATGACCTACTAACGTAATGATCCACTCAGGGAAGGATCTCGTGACGTAACGATCATCTGACACAAAGACCTACTGAGGTAATGATCCATTCAAGAAAGGATTTAATCACGTAACGATCCACTGACACAATGACCTACTAACGTAATGACCCACTCAAGGAAGGATCTCGTGACGTAACGATCTACTGACAGAAAGACCTACTAACGTCATGATCCACTCAAGGAAGGGTATAGTTACGGTACAATCTAGTGACGCAATGACCTGCTGACGCAATGATCTACTGACACAATGTTCGGCAGTGTCAATGATGTAATGATCCACTGATTCAAAGACCTACTGAGATAATGATCCACTGACCCACACACCTACTGAGGTAATGATCCACTCAAGGAAGGATCTGGTGACGTAACGATCTAGTGAGGGAACAATCTAGTGACGCAATGACCCACTAACGTAATGATACGCTGACGCAATAAACTCCTAAAGTAACGATCTAGTGAGGGAACAATCTAGTAACGCAATGACCCACTGACGTAATGATACGCCGACGCAATAAACTCCTGACGTAACGATCTAGTGAGGGAACAATCTAGTGACGCAATGACCCACTGACGTAATGGTACGCCGACGCAATAAACTCATGAAGTAACGATCTAGTTAGGGAACAATCTAGTGACGCAATGACCCACTGACGTAATGATACGCAGACGCAATAAATTCCTGACGTATTGATCTAGTGAGGGAACAATCTAATGACGCAATGACCCACTGACGTAATGAAACGCTGACGCAATAAACTCCTAAAGTAACGATCTAGTGAGGGAACAATCTAGTGACGCAATGACCCACTGACGTAATGATACGCAGACGCAATAAATTCCTGACGTAATGATCTAGTGAGGGAACAATCTAGTGACGCAATGACCCACTAACGTAATGATACGCTGACGCAATAAACTCCTGACGTAATGATCTAGTGACGGTACAATCTAGTGACGCAATGACCCACTGACGTAATGACGTACTAACATAATGACGACTCATAAAACGAAGCAGGTGACATTGTGACACCACGGGATCACAATGCCATTTATCTAACCGAGGGGCCCTGACTACTCGCATCTCGTGGCACAATGACCTTCGTAGTCTGTGTTCGCCCGCACTTGTTCCCCTCGATGGCGTCAGGATCCGCTAATTGTTGGATCTCGCCCTGTAATTGTATTTGTTGATTCGTTATCCATGCTTTAATCACTAAGAATTTCAAATGTATTTTTCCCCAGGCTCTCCGTCTTCTGCTGCTGTTGCTGGCTGTCAGTCTGTGTTCAGCCCAGTGTCCGACCGGATGTTCCTGTAGCAGCACCAGCGTCACCTGCAACGGTCTCACCTCCATTCCCACCCTCACCTTCCCCGACGTCACAACTCTCCGTCTCAACAACATCAACAGCAATATACCTCCGAACGCCTTCGCAGCAATGCCCAGGTTGCAGTCAATCACGATCAGCAATGGCAATATCAGTTCCATTGCTAGATGTGCCTTCAGCGGAATTCCCGCAAAGACAATTTCAATCTCCAGAGTTCGGATCGGTAACATCGCATCAGGTGCCTTCCAAAACCTACAAAATGCTGCCGGGAGGATTTCAATCAACAATGGACAGATTGGCTTCATCTCATCCCACGCTTTCTACAGATTGTCAAACCTCGCGTCCATCAGCATTCAACGCAACACCATCTCCACCATCCAAGGGTACGCCTTCAGCAGGATATCTAGCAGCAGGACCTTCTATTTCTACTACAACAACGTCACCAACCTCAACGGCTACGCTTTCGCCTCACTGGAGACGACGTCCTTCTCCTCCACCTCTTACTTCTTCCGAGGATCCATCATGAACGTGGGCTGCAAGGCGCTGGAAGGTCTGAAGACTGTATCGTATGTCACGCTCAGGTGTGACTGTGACATGGTACCCCTCATCCAAAGCTCGGTCTCCCTCGGCTTCGTCCACTGCTTCAGCCAGTCACAACTGCATGGCGTCATTTCCGGGAGCGCGGACGACTGCACAGCGCCATCTATTCCAGAGCCAAATTCTTGTGTAGCCTGAGCGAACGTTGAACCTACAATATGAATAAAGTTGGTTTTTGAACAAATCAGATGTCAGTTTTTGAAACAATTTGGCTTCATCTCTTTCGATTTGTCCAAATGAAAACAAATACAGTGAGTGAGTGAGTGAGTTTAGTTTTACGCCGGTTTTAGCAATATTCCAGCAATATCAAGGCGGGGACACCAGAAATGGTCTTAACACATTGTACCCATGTGGGGAATCGAACCCGGGTCTTTGGCGTGACGAGTGAACGCTTTAACCACTAGGCTACCCCACCGCCCCGAAAACAAATACACAACAAAAATATATTTTGTCATATTGTTTAGGGTACTGGTGTCATGAGTAAGTGAATTGTGTTTTATGCCGATTTTAGTAATATTCCAGAGATATCACGGCGGTAAACACCAGGAAATGGCTTTACAAAATGTATACATGTGGGAATCGAACCCAGGCTTTCGGCGAGACGAACGAACTATTTAACATAATGTCTACCGCACTGCGTCACAAACGACAGGGATTCATACAAGGGTCGTCTGAAAACCGTCGCTCAGATGTTAGAATCGAACCCGGGTCCTCGGCGTGACGGGCGAACGCTTTAACCACTCAGGCTACTCCCCACCCCCACCCCCACCCCTTACACGTTAGAAAAATATTGTATGAGCACACCGATGCAAAGTTTGTCTTTGGGCTAACTTGTGGAGCAAGAAAATCAGAATTTTGTCACAGAATCAGTGAATGGTGCTTGGAAGCTGTCGATGACCAGTTCACGACAGGTTTTCACGCTCCACGTAACCCGAGTATTTCGTACATTGACGAGAAGGTATCGTGGTAGCTATTCGGCGGGATTTAGTTTCACGCTTTAAGCAATATTCCAGCAATATCACGGCGGGGGGACACCAGAAATGGGATTCATACATTGTATCCATGAGGGAAGCGAACCCGAGTCTTCGGCGCGACGGGCCAACCACTTGGCTGCCCTACCGCTTCCTTAACGCAGCAACAAGCCCAAACAGGTTCACTAATACCAATTGTATTGTTGTCAAGAATAATCAATAATACAGGAGTTTTATCAATAATAAACATTTGTAATTGTTGTTCAGCTGAAGTTTGAAGTTACGGTCGGGGGTATTAGTGGACCTTGCTTAACGTAGCAACAGGCCAAAAATAAAGCCTCACTTATACCACCGACCCGTGACGCCCAACCTCAGCTGTACAACAATTAAAAATGTTTATTCTTGACGAACTCCAAGATCTGTATTGCACTGCACCTTTTCTATAAACAAAGAATCCATTACCCAAATCTGGAAACAATCCATGAACTGATGGTAAAGTTATTGTTTGAATAGATTTTAAGGGACGTTTTCCCGAGTTTAAGAAATGAAATTTGTGATAATTTGTAATAAATTAAAAATATCAAAATACAACTTTGCACTGTATCACTCCTATAGATATAGTGGTTGATCCCCAAATTTGAAAACAATCCATTCAATTGTGGTCAAGTTATGGGTTGAACAAAAATCCCTTGGGTGTTTTAAAATTCAAATCGGAAATCGGATTCAGTGATCAACAGCATGAGCATCGTTCTACCCAAATGGGATAAGTCAACCAAGTCAGCGAGCCTGACCACCCGATCCCGTTTGTCTCCTCTTACGAGTAGTCGGGTTGCTGAAGACAAATCCTAACCCGGATCTTCACGGGTTTGTAGTCATAAGGGCGGCGCCAATATATCCAACATACCCACTCTTTGAGGTACATGCTCAACGATTCCATGTTAGGTCCAGTCGTTGTAATTAGCTGGTGCCTTGGATTGTGTAAACTAGACCCGTGAAGATCCGGGTGACAATTGGTCTTCAGCTACTCATACCTGTCATAAGAGGTCACTAAGGGGATCGGGTGGTCAGGCTTGCTGACTTGGTTAACACATGTCATCGTATCCCAAGTACGTAGACCGATGCTCGTGATGTTGATCACTGGATTGTCTGGCCCAGACTCGATTATTTACAGTCCGCCGCCATATGGCTTGAATATTGCTGAGTTGGCATTAATCAACAGAGAAACAAACAAGTTATGTAAACTAACATTGTTTCTGAATAGTTATCACAAATATTTGCTGTCTTTAAAATGAGCCTTGTCACGGAAAACTTAACTGGCGGAATAAAGAAAGCACACTTCTATGTTTGGTGGTGGCTACAATTGAAGCAAAACAAGACATGGTAATCCGATGGTGATGTATTTGATAGTGGCATCACAGTTTTGTTTGAGACCTTAAGTTTTCGCTTGGAGGTTTTCAGCTTAGTACGTTAAAAATAACATTTGCAATATTTTTATAACATCAAATTTTATAGTTATTCTTCCTTTGCCCCTTAGCTTCAAAATGAATGTTAATGCTACATTGGGATCTATATGTGTATTTGCATGATTTACGAATCTGCTGATTTTGAAAATAATAAAAAATCATGAGTTTTTTGTTGAACAATGAGTGAATGAGTATGATTTTACGCCGCTTTTAGCAATATTCCAGCAGTAACGCAGCTGAGGAACACCAGAAAGGGCTTCAAACATTGTACCCATATATGGAATCGAACCCGTGTCTTCGGCATGACGAGGGAACGTATTAACCACTACGCTACCCCACAGCCCCTTGTGTTAAAGAATAAACAACAACAAAACTTATATATTTTCGACGAACCACCAAAGTTTTCAATATCAAAATCCGTAGGTCAAAGGGACATAACTTACACCGAAGTGTTTAAATTTGCAACATTGACGAAAGGGAGAGAGAGTCATTGCACAATAATTTCTTTCAAAACTATCTCCCCATTTGCTTGGTAAACAACTGTGACTCCTTCAAGAGGCAGTCGTGAACTGTGTTATCTTATGTTCTTACTCTTGTGTAAAATTGTTTGTTCGATTCCCCGCATGTGTGCAATGTGAGAAGCCCTTTTCTGGTGTCCTCCTGCCGTCATATTGTTGAAATATTGCTAAAAGGGGGCGTAAAACCCAACTCACTCACTATTGGTGGTAATTTTAAGGCAACTTCATACACATGTGTCATAACAACGTATGGTATGGATTTAGATGTCGTTTTATTGATTTCAAAACATTCGGGCACTTGTGATGCAGTAGCGTTTTCATACATGTAGTCAATAACTAGATACAGCCCGACTGATCACAGTGCCATGATATATTTAATCACAGTGTCATGATATCAGTAATTACATTTGACCAAAACAGAAATAAACCCCCTGTTCCTACGCCCTGTGCTGTTGATCACTGGTTCAGACTCGATTATATACATATGGCCGTCATACAGCTTTAATAGTGCGGCATCAATCAACCAACCAACCAACCAGCCAACCAACCAACGAATCAACCATTCAATCAATCAATCCCTTCTTTATTGGCTTCTTTGGTTGGCATACTAAAGGTTGGGTAAATGAAGAATGAGGACTATTCTTATGGATATACAACTTCTTTTTTCTGTATAGGCGACGTTTCAACATAGATTCTAATGTCGTTGTCAAGCACTTGTCAATTTGTAAATGGGAGTTTTTACTTCCTGAATAAGTAGCCTAGTGGTTAAAGCGTTTGCTCGTGACGCTGAAGACCCAGGTTCGATCCCCACATGGGTGCAATATGTGAAGTCAATGAATGGTGTCCCCTGTCGTGACATTGCTGGAATATTGCTAAAAGCGGCGTAAACCCAAACTCACTCACTCACTTCCTGAATAGGCAATTAAATAAATAACATTTAAGTTCAGTTATAATAAGTCCCAAAATAGTTGAACAAAATATCTCCAGCAAACCGAAGAATGTTAAAACGAATACGTTGAGCAAATATGAAGGACCTTAGAAACGTCAGACTGAATCATTCCAAGTGAAGTGAAATGTAATCACAGCGTTGAAGTTTAAAATTGATTAGTTGTATGTCAATATATTGTTCTGAAACTCGTTGCTGTTAATAATTTCATTACCTAAAAACTGTGGACAGCGCACGTAAAATCTCCAAAACAAGTCCGCAAGATCGTCCGAGAAAACACTCAGTTTGAAGCAAGAGAGCCGTCATGTAAATGTCTTGCATCTCTCATGACCCTATTCTTACTGAAAACGTCAACTTAGGCAACACAAGAGAGCCGTTGTGTAAACGTCTTGCATCTCTAATGACCCTATTCTTACTGAAAACGTCAACTTAGGCAACACAAGAGAGCCGTTGTGTAAACGTCTTGCATCTCTTATGACCCTATTCTTACTGAAAACGTCAACTTAGGCAACACAGGTGTGTGTTTGGGGGGTTGGGTCGGTCATGGTTTGGGCAGGGATAACGCCTACCGGACGTACTCCACTGCACGTGGTCGACAGTAATCGTATTGGACAGCGTTATCGGGACGAGATTCTGGCTCCTATAGCAGTACCATTGTTGCAAGCTATGCATGGTTTTTCATGGTCGACCTTCTATACAGCAAGACGACA
This sequence comes from Haliotis rubra, assembly GCF_003918875.1. Lineage (NCBI taxonomy): Eukaryota > Metazoa > Mollusca > Gastropoda > Lepetellida > Haliotidae > Haliotis > Haliotis rubra. The sequence continues at coordinate 410,889 of NW_025767518.1, forward strand.
ACGCTAGGCCTCATAGGGCCAAGATTGTCACGGAATTCCTTAGGCAGCAGGGTGTAGAGTGAATGGAGTAGTCAGCATGCTCGCCAGACCTCAACCCAATTAACCATGCCTGAGATGAACTCGTACAAACGTCACCCAGCACCAGTGGATCTCCCAGGACTCCACAGAGCTCTAGTAGAGGAATGGAATGCGATTCCGCAAGCTTCCTTTATGAACTTGATAAGGAGCACGAGAACAAAATGACCAGCTGTGTCTTAGGCGCGCGAGGAGGTCATGTCATTTTCATTTTTAGGGTGTCTGGTCTATACAGCTGATGTTTGCTAGTGCTGTTTGAACTTTTTGTCTGTATGTCTCGATGTGTCACGTTTGTCAACACACTAAACATTATGGTGACACTCTTAGTTCTATTATTTCTGAGGAACTTTTCTTAACATGTGCTATTTTTTATTTGCCTCTTTGTTAATGAAGCCTAGTTGTTTTTTTCCATTAATTTGAAAACAATCACATGTCATTGGCAAATTTTTAGTGCACAGCACCGTAAAGATCCGGGTTAGAATTAATGACTAACCCATGCTTCTCGTAAGTGGCGACTAACGGGATCGGGTGGTCAGGCTCGCTGTCATCGTATCGTAGATCGGTGCTCATGCTGTTGATCACTGGATTGTCTGATCCTGACTCGATTATCTACAGGCCGCCGCCATATATCAGGAATATTGCTGAGTGCTGTGTAAAACTAAACTCACTCACTCTAGCACACAGCCCAGCGTTTCACGTACAGGGTTTCTTGGCGTTACTCACTCACTCACCCACCCACCAATACTGTTCAGGAGACGTCTCCCTGCTTGTCGTAAAAACAATAAAAATGAGGATCACCCAAATCGATTATTTACACACTGCCACCATGTAGCTGGGAGGGGCAGTGGGGTAGGCTAGTGGTTAAAGCGTTCGATCGTCACACCGAAGACCCGGGTTCGATTCTTCACTACTACTACAGCTTGTACAACTACTGCAGCTACTATTGCTTCTGCTGCTGCTGCTGCTACTGCTACTGCTTCTCCTGCTGCACTGTTTTGTATTACAAGTTGACAAAACACAACCAAATTCATATTTATTGTTTTATATTTATTGTTTCTTCATATCAGCATGATACGTTTATGAAACAGGCCAAAGATTAAGCCCTGCTTCAATTAAGGAACATGTCGAATTTGAAGCTGAGGTTGTTGTCCGACATGTCGAAGTTGAACCGGAAGCAGGCCAGCGCCTCCCTGTAGTTTTGATTGGCCAACTGGAGGCGGATCTGTTCACGGGTGCAGTTGCCACTTGTTGGGATAGGAGGCTGAAAGAATCAGAACAGTGAAATACATTGGTAGCCCTAGTTAAAATATTTACATGTGAAAAAAACATAGAGTATCGATTCCTTAATTGTCAAGGGGGCTTACTGAAAGGGAAACAACCATTGCGATAGCGACCAACCATTGCAATACCATTGCAATAGCTTTTTTATCATTGAATTGTCTCAATTGAAGTCATTTTCTAAATAAATGTATGGTTTATGTGAAATGAGAACAAGTTGAAGTCGTTTCAGTCTCTTTAATAACTGACAAGAAACTTGAAACCCAGATCAAGTAAACAGTTAGCACATGACCTCAATGAAGCAGCAAGTCTGCACCCAAACATCCTCTATTTTTGCTGCATCGCGTTTATCAACGAAAGCCAACTATCTATAGTCACAGTTTTCGTTTCTACCCTCGATTAAGTGCTATCGGAGACTCAACAATTGCAATCCACCGATAGTTCGATGCCTCGTTACAGCCCTACTGATTTGATGTTTCTCTTTATAATTTTTCGGACAGTGTGTTCTAATGGAAATTACATCTAACGAGCGACATGGTCAATGTCCCTGTGACAGACAGACTCTTCACAGAATATTCCAGTGACAGGAGCACTTCTACAGACTATTCTTGAGACGCTTGGACGTTTTCGTACCCTATCACTTGGCCAGAGGGTCTCTTTACAAAGCATCCTTGGACAGAAGGACTTGCTGCTTACTGTTTGTGAGGCAGCGGGACTAGCTTAGCCTATCCCTGGACTTTCTACACAGTCTCCCTGGGACTGTTCCCGAGACAAAAGGACTTTCTTTAGCCTATCCCTGGGACAAAGGGATGTTCTGTGGAGTTCCCTGGGACAGAAGGAGTATCTACAGACTGTTCCCGAAACAGAAGGACTTTCTTTAGCCTATCCCTGGGACAAAGGGATGTTCTGTTGAGCTCCTGAGACAAAAAAGAATGTCTACAGACTGTCCCCGAGACATAAGGACCTTCTTTAGTCTATCCCTGGGACATAGGGGTGTTCTGTGGAGTTCCCTGGGACAGAAGGAATGTCTACAGACTGTTCTCGAGACATGAGGACTTTCTTTTGCCTATCCCTGGGACAAAGGGATGTTCTGTGGAGTTCCATGGGACAGAAGGGATCTCTACAGACTGTTCCCGAGACATGGGGACTTTCTTTTGCCTATCCCTGGGACAAAGGGATGGTCTGTGGAGTTCCCTGGGACAGAAGGAGTATCTACAGACTGTTCCCGAGACATGGGGACTTTCTTTAGCCTATACCTGGGACAAAGGGATGTTCTGTGGAGTTCCCTGAGACAATAAGAATGTCTACAGACTGTTCCCGAGACATAAGGACTTTCTTTAGTCTATCCCTGGGACATAGGGGTGTTCTGTGGAGTTCCCTGGGACAGAAGGAAAGTCTACAGACTGTTCCCGAGACATGGGGACTTTGTCTAGTCTATCCCTGGGACACAGGGATGTTCTGTGGAGGTCCCTGAGACAAAAAGAATGTCAACAGACTGTTCCCGAGACAAAAGGACTTTCTTTAGCCTATCCCTGGGACATATTGATGCTCTGTGGAGTTCCCTGGGAGAGAAGGAATATCTACAGACTGTTCCCGAGACATGAGGACTTTCTTTTGCCTATCCCTGGGACAAAGGGATGTTCTGTGGATTTCCCTGGGACAGAAGGGATATCTACAGACTGTTCCCGAGACATGAGGACTTTCATTTGCCTATCCCTCGGACAAAGGGATGGTCTGTGGAGTTCCCTGGGACAGAAGGAGTATCTACAGACTGCTCCCGAGACATGGGGACTTTCTTTAGCCTATACCTGGGACAAAGGGATGTTCTGTGGAGTTCCCTGAGACAATAAGAATGTCTACAGACTGTTCCCGAGACATGGGGACTTTGTCTAGTCTATCCCTGGGACACAGGGATGTTCTGTGGAGGTCCCTGAGACAAAAAGAATGTCAACAGACTGTTCCCGAGACAAAAGGACTTTCTTTAGCCTATCCCTGGGACATATTGATGCTCTGTGGAGTTCCCTGGGAGAGAAGGAATATCTACAGACTGTTCCCGAGACATGAGGACTTTCTTTTGCCTATCCCTGGGACAAAGGGATGTTCTGTGGATTTCCCTGGGACAGAAGGGATATCTACAGACTGTTCCCGAGACATGAGGACTTTCATTTGCCTATCCCTCGGACAAAGGGATGGTCTGTGGAGTTCCCTGGGACAGAAGGAGTATCTACAGACTGCTCCCGAGACATGGGGACTTTCTTTAGCCTATACCTGGGACAAAGGGATGTTCTGTGGAGTTCCCTGAGACAATAAGAATGTCTACAGACTGTTCCCGAGACATGAGGACTTTCTTTAGTCTATCCCTGGGACATAGGGGTCTTCTGTGGAGCTCCCTGGGACAGAAGGAATGTCTACAGACTGTTCCCGAGACATGGGGACTTTCTTTAGTCTATCCCTGGGACATAGGGATGTTCTGTGGAGTTCCCTGAGACAAAAAGAATGTCTACAGACTGTTCCCGAGACAAAAGGACTTTCTTTAGCCTATCCCTCGGACATAGGGATGTTCTGTGGAGTTCCCTGGGACAGAAGGAATATCTACAGACTGTTCCCGAGACATGAGGACTTTCTTTTGCCTATCCCTCGGACAAAGGGATGTTCTGTGGAGTTCCCTGGGACAGAAGGGATGTCTACAGACTGTTCCCGAGACATGATGACTTTCTTTTGCCTATCCCTGGGACAAAGGGATGTTCTGTGGAGCTCCCTGGGACAGAAGGGATATCTACAGACTGTTCCCGATACATGAGGACTTTCTTTTGCCTATGCCTGGGACAAAGGGATGTTCTGTGGAGGTCCCTGAGACAAAAAGAATGTCTACAGACTGTTCCCGAGACAAAAGGACTTTCTTTAGCCTATCCCTGGGACATAGGGATGTTCTGTGGAGTTCCCTGGGACAGAAGGAGTATCTACAGACTGTTCCCGAGACATGAGGACTTTCTTTTGCCTATCCCTGGGGGCAAAGGGATGTTCTGTGGAGCTCCCTGGGACAGAAGGGATCTCTACAGACTGTTCCCGAGACATGAGGACTTTCTTTTGCCTATGCCTGGGACAAAGGGATGTTCTGTGGAGTTCCCTGGGACAGAAGGGATCTCTACAGACTGTTTCCGAGACATGGGGACTTTCTTTTGCCTATCCCTCGGACATAGGGATGGTCTGTGAAGTTCCCTGGGACAGAAGGAGTATCTACAGACTGTTCCCGAGACATGATGACTTTCTTTGCCTATCCCTGGGACAAAGGGATGTTCTGTGGAGTTCCCTGGGACAGAAGGGATATCTACAGACTGTTCCCGAGACATGAGGACTTTCATTTGCCTATCCCTCAGACATAGGGATGGTCTGTGGAGTTCCCTGGAATAGAAGGAGTATCTACAGACTGTTCCCGAGACATGAGGACTTTCTTTTGCCTATCCCTCGGACAAAGGGATGGTCTGTGGAGTTCCCTGGGGCAGATGGAGTATCTACAGACTGTTCCCGAGACATGAGGACTTTCCATGCCTATCCCTGGGACAAAGGGATGTTCTGTGGAGCTCCCTGGGACAGAAGGGATATCTACAGACTGTTCCCGAGACATGAGGACTTTCATTTGCCTATCCCTCGGATATAGGGATGGTCTGTGGAGTTCCCTGGGATAGAAGGAGTATCTACAGACTGTTCCCGAGACATGGGGACTTTCTTTTGCCTATCCCTCGGACAAAGGGATGTTCTGTGGAGTTCCCTGGGACAGATGGAGTATCTACAGACTGTTCCCGAGACATGAGGACTTTCTTTTGCCTATCCCTGGGACAAAGGGATGTTCTGTGGAGTTCCCTGGGACAGAAGGAGTATCTACAGACTGTTCCCGAGACATGAGGACTTTCTTTTGCCTATCCCTGGGGCAAAGGGATGTTCTGTGGAGCTCCCTGGGACAGAAGGGATCTCTACAGACTGTTCCCGAGACATGAGGACTTTCTTTTGCCTATCCCTGGGACAAAGGGATGTTCTGTGGAGTTCCCTGGGACAGAAGGAGTATCTACAGACTGTTCCCGAGACATGAGGACTTTCTTTTGCCTATCCCTGGGGCAAAGGGATGTTCTGTGGAGCTCCCTGGGACAGAAGGGATCTCTACAGACTGTTCCCGAGACATGAGGACTTTCTTTTGCCTATGCCTGGGACAAAGGGATGTTCTGTGGAGTTCCCTGGGACAGAAGGGATATCTACAGACTGTTTCCGAGACATGGGGACTTTCTTTTGCCTATCCCTCGGACATAGGGATGGTCTGTGAAGTTCCCTGGGACAGAAGGAGTATCTACAGACTGTTCCCGAGACATGATGACTTTCTTTTGCCTATCCCTGGGACAAAGGGATGTTCTGTGGAGTTCCCTGGGACAGAAGGGATATCTACAGACTGTTCCCGAGACATGAGGACTTTCATTTGCCTATCCCTCAGACATAGGGATGGTCTGTGGAATTCCCTGGAATAGAAGGAGTATCTACAGACTGTTCCCGAGACATGAGGACTTTCTTTTGCCTATCCCTCGGACAAAGGGATGGTCTGTGGAGTTCCCTGGGGCAGATGGAGTATCTACAGACTGTTCCCGAGACATGAGGACTTTCCATGCCTATCCCTGGGACAAAGGGATGTTCTGTGGAGCTCCCTGGGACAGAAGGGATATCTACAGACTGTTCCCGAGACATGAGGACTTTCATTTGCCTATCCCTCGGATATAGGGATGGTCTGTGGAGTTCCCTGGGATAGAAGGAGTATCTACAGACTGTTCCCGAGACATGGGGACTTTCTTTTGCCTATCCCTCGGACAAAGGGATGTTCTGTGGAGTTCCCTGGGACAGATGGAGTATCTACAGACTGTTCCCGAGACATGAGGACTTTCTTTTGCCTATCCCTGGGACAAAGGGATGTTCTGTGGAGTTCCCTGAGACAAAAAGAATGTCTACAGACTGTTCCCAAGACATAAGGACTTTCTTTAGTCTATCCCTGGGACATAGGGGTGTTCTGTGGAGCTCCCTGGGACAGAAGGAATGTCTACAGACTGTTCCCGAGACATGGGGACTTTCTTTAGTCTATCCCTGGGACATAGGGATGTTCTGTGGAGGTCCCTGAGACAAAAAGAATGTATACAGACTGTTCCCGAGACATGGGGACTTTCTTTAGTCTATCCCTCGGACAAAGGGATGTTCTGTGGAGTTCCCTGGGACAGAAGGGATGTCTGCAGACTGTTCCCGAAACAGAAGGACTTTCTTTTGCCTATCCCTGGGACATAGGGATGTTCTGTGGAGTTGCCTGGGACAGAAGGAATATCTACAGACTGTTCCCGAGACATGGGGACTTTCGTTTGCCTATCCCTGGGACAAAGGGATGTTCTGTGGAGATACCTGGGACAGAAGGGATATCTACAGACTGTTCCCGAGACATGAGGACTTTCTTTTGCCTATCCCTCGGACATGGGGATGGTCTGTGGAGTTCCCTGGGACAGAAGGACTATCTACAGACTGTTCCCGAGACATGAGGACTTTCTTTTGCCTATCCCTCAGACATGGGGATGGTCTGTGGAGTTCCCTGGGACAGAAGGAATATCAACAGACTGTTCCCGAGACATGAGGACTTTCTTTTGCCTATCCCTGTGACAAAGGGATGGTCTGTGGATTCCCTGGGACAGAATGGATATCTAAAGGCTGTCTCGAGACATGGGGACTTTTTTGCCTATCCCTGGGACAAAGGGATGTTCTGTGGAGTTCCCTGAGACAATGAGAATGTCTACAGACTGTTCCCGAGACATAAGGACTTTCTTTAGTCTATCCCTGAGACATAGGGGTGTTCTGTGGAGATCCCTGAGACAGAATTAATGTCTACAGACTGTTCCCGAGACATGGGGACTTTCTTAAGTCTATCCCTGGGACATAGGGATGTTCTGTGGAGGTCCCTGAGACAAAAAGAATGTCTACAGACTGTTCCCGAGACAAAAGGACTTTCTTTAGCCTATCCCTCGGACATATTGATGTTCTGTGGAGCTCCCTGGGACAGAAGGAATATCTACAGACTGTTCCCGAGACATGAGGACTTTCTTTTGCCTATTCCTCGGACAAAGGGATGCTCTGTGGAGGTCCCTGGGACAGAAGGGATCTCTACAGACTGTTCCCGAGACATGAGGACTTTCTTTTGCCTATCCCTGGGACAAAGGGATGTTCTGTGGAGCTCCCTGGGACAGAAGGGATCCCTACAGACTGTTTCCGAGACATGGGGACTTTCTTTTGCCTATCCCTGGGACAAATTGATGTTCTGTGGAGTTCCCTTGGACAGAAGGGATATCTACAGACTGTTCCCGAGACATGGGGACTTTCTCTTGCCTATCCCTCGGACATGGGGATGGTCTGTGAAGTTTCCTGGGACAGAAGGAGTATCTACAGACTGTTCCCGAGACATGAGGACTTTCTTTTGCCTGTCCCTGGGACAAAGGGATGTTCTGTGGAGTTCCCTGGGACAGAAGGGATATCTACAGACTGTTCCCGAGACATGAGAACTTTCATTTGCCTATCCCTGGGACATAAGGATGGTCTGTGAAGTTCCCTGGGACAGAAGGAGTATCTACAGACTGTTCCCAAGACATGGGGTCTTTCTTTTGCCTATGCCTGGGACATAGGGATGGTCTGTGGAGTTCCCTGGGATAGAAGGAGTATCTACAGACTGTTCCCGAGAGATGAGGACTTTCTTTTGCCTATCCCTGGGACATAGGGATGTTCTGTGGAGTCTCCCTGAGACAAAAAGAATGTCTACAGACTGTTCCCGAGACAAAAGGACTTTCTTTAGTCTATCCCTGGGACATAGGGATGTTATGTGGAGTTCCCTGAGACAAAAAGAATGTATACAGACTGTTCCCGAGACAAAAGGACTTTCTTTAGTCTATCCCTCGGACAAAGGGATGCTCTGTGGAGTTCCCTGGGACAGAAGGGATCTCTACAGACTGTTCCCGAGACATGAGGACTTTCTTTTGCCTATCCCTGGGACAAAGGGATGTTCTGTGGAGCTCCCTGGGACAGAAGGGATCCCTACAGACTGTTTCCGAGACATGGGGACTTTCTTTTGCCTATCCCTGGGACAAATTGATGTTCTGTGGAGTTCCCTTGGACAGAAGGGATATCTACAGACTGTTCCCGAGACATGGGGACTTTCTCTTGCCTATCCCTCGGACATGGGGATGGTCTGTGAAGTTTCCTGGGACAGAAGGAGTATCTACAGACTGTTCCCGAGACATGAGGACTTTCTTTTGCCTGTCCCTGGGACAAAGGGATGTTCTGTGGAGTTCCCTGGGACAGAAGGGATATCTACAGACTGTTCCCGAGACATGAGAACTTTCATTTGCCTATCCCTGGGACATAAGGATGGTCTGTGAAGTTCCCTGGGACAGAAGGAGTATCTACAGACTGTTCCCAAGACATGGGGTCTTTCTTTTGCCTATGCCTGGGACATAGGGATGGTCTGTGGAGTTCCCTCGGATAGAAGGAGTATCTACAGACTGTTCCCGAGAGATGAGGACTTTCTTTTGCCTATCCCTGGGACATAGGGATGTTCTGTGGAGTCTCCCTGAGACAAAAAGAATGTCTACAGACTGTTCCCGAGACAAAAGGACTTTCTTTAGTCTATCCCTGGGACATAGGGATGTTATGTGGAGTTCCCTGAGACAAAAAGAATGTATACAGACTGTTCCCGAGACAAAAGGACTTTCTTTAGTCTATCCCTCGGACAAAGGGATGTTCTGTGGAGTTCCCTGGGGGGGAAGGGATGTCTACAGACTGTTCCCGAGACATGAGGACTTTCTTTTGCCTATCCCTGGGACAAAGGGATGTTCTGTGGATTTCCCTGGGACAGAAGGGATATCTACAGACTGTTCCCGAGACATGAGGACTTTCATTTGCCTATCCCTCGGACAAAGGGATGTTCTGTGGAGTTCCCTGGGACAGAAGGAGTATCTACAGACTGCTCCCGAGACATGGGGACTTTCTTTAGCCTATACCTGGGACAAAGGGATGTTCTGTGGAGTTCCCTGAGACAATAAGAATGTCTACAGACTGTTCCCGAGACATGAGGACTTTCCTTAGTCTATCCCTGGGACATAGGGGTCTTCTGTGGAGCTCCCTGGGACAGAAGGAATGTCTACAGACTGTTCCCGAGACATGGGGACTTTCTTTAGTCTATCCCTGGGACATAGGGATGTTCTGTGGAGGTCCCTGAGACAAAAAGAATGTCTACAGACTGTTCCCGAGACAAAAGGACTTTCTTTAGCCTATCCCTGGGACATAGGGATGTTCTGTGGAGTTCCCTGGGACAGAAGGAATATCTACAGACTGTTCCCGAGACATGAGGACTTTCTTTTGCCTATCCCTCGGACAAAGGGATGTTCTGTGGAGTTCCCTGGGACAGAAGGGATGTCTACAGACTGTTCCCGAGACATGAGGACTTTCTTTTGCCTATCCCTGGGACAAAGGGATGTTCTGTGGAGCTCCCTGGGACAGAAGGGATATCTACAGACTGTTCCCGATACATGAGGACTTTCTTTTGCCTATGCCTGGGACAAAGGGATGTTCTGTGGAGGTCCCTGAGACAAAAAAAGAATGTCTACAGACTGTTCCCGAGACAAAAGGACTTTCTTTAGCCTATCCCTGAGACATAGGGATGTTCTGTGGAGTTCCTGGGACAGAAGGAGTATCTACAGACTGTTCCCGAGACATGAGGACTTTCTTTGCCTATCCCTGGGACAAAGGGATGTTCTGTGGAGCTCCCTGGGACAGAAGGGATCTCTACAGACTGTTCCCGAGACATGAGGACTTTCTTTTGCCTATGCCTGGGACAAAGGGATGTTCTGTGGAGTTCCCTGGGACAGAAGGGATATCTACAGACTGTTTCCGAGACATGGGGACTTTCTTTTGCCTATCCCTCGGACATAGGGATGGTCTGTGAAGTTCCCTGGGACAGAAGGAGTATCTACAGACTGTTCCCGAGACATGATTAAATTCTTTTGCCTATCCCTGGGACAAAGGGATGTTCTGTGGAGTTCCCTGGGACAGAAGGGATATCTACAGACTGTTCCCGAGACATGAGGACTTTCATTTGCCTATCCCTCAGACATAGGGATGGTCTGTGGAGTTCCCTGGAATAGAAGGAGTATCTACAGACTGTTCCCGAGACATGAGGACTTTCTTCTGCCTATCCCTCGGACAAAGGGATGGTCTGTGGAGTTCCCTGGGGCAGATGGAGTATCTACAGACTGTTCCCGAGACATGAGGACTTTCCATGCCTATCCCTGGGACAAAGGGATGTTCTGTGGAGCTCCCTGGGACAGAAGGGATATCTACAGACTGTTCCCGAGACATGAGGACTTTCATTTGCCTATCCCTCGGATATAGGGATGGTCTGTGGAGTTCCCTGGGATAGAAGGAGTATCTACAGACTGTTCCCGAGACATGGGGACTTTCTTTTGCCTATCCCTCGGACAAAGGGATGTTCTGTGGAGTTCCCTGGGACAGATGGAGTATCTACAGACTGTTCCCGAGACATGAGGACTTTCTTTTGCCTATCCCTGGGACAAATTGATGTTCTGTGGAGTTCCCTGAGACAATGAGAATGTCTACAGACTGTTCCCGAGACATAAGGACTTTCTTTAGTCTATCCCTGGGACATAGGGGTGTTCTGTGGAGCTCCCTGGGACAGAAGGAATGTCTACAGACTGTTCCCGAGACATGGGGACTTTCTTTAGTCTATCCCTGGGACATAGGGATGTTCTGTGGAGGTCCCTGAGACAAAAAGAATGTATACAGACTGTTCCCGAGACATGGGGACTTTCTTTAGTCTATCCCTGGGACAAAGGGATGTTCTGTGGAGTTCCCTGGGACAGAAGGGATGTCTGCAGACTGTTCCCGAAACAGAAGGACTTTCTTTTGCCTATCCCTGGGACATAGGGATGTTCTGTGGAGTTGCCTGGGACAGAAGGAATATCTACAGACTGTTCCCGAGACATGGGGACTTTCGTTTGCCTATCCCTGGGACAAAGGGATGTTCTGTGGAGATACCTGGGACAGAAGGGATATCTACAGACTGTTCCCGAGACATGAGGACTTTCTTTTGCCTATCCCTCGGACATGGGGATGGTCTGTGGAGTTCCCTGGGACAGAAGGACTATCTACAGACTGTTCCCGAGACATGAGGACTTTCTTTTGCCTATCCCTCGGACATGGGGATGGTCTGTGGAGTTCCCTGGGACAGAAGGAATATCAACAGACTGTTCCCGAGACATGAGGACTTTCTTTTGCCTATCCCTGTGACAAAGGGATGGTCTGTGGAGTTCCCTGGGACAGAATGGATATCTAAAGGCTGTTCCCGAGACATGGGGACTTTCTTTTGCCTATCCCTGGGACAAAGGGATGTTCTGTGGAGTTCCCTGAGACAATGAGAATGTCTACAGACTGTTCCCGAGACATAAGGACTTTCTTTAGTCTATCCCTGAGACATAGGGGTGTTCTGTGGAGATCCCTGAGACAGAATTAATGTCTACAGACTGTTCCCGAGACATGGGGACTTTCTTAAGTCTATCCCTGGGACATAGGGATGTTCTGTGGAGGTCCCTGAGACAAAAAGAATGTCTACAGACTGTTCCCGAGACAAAAGGACTTTCTTTAGCCTATCCCTCGGACATATTGATGTTCTGTGGAGCTCCCTGGGACAGAAGGAATATCTACAGACTGTTCCCGAGACATGAGGACTTTCTTTTGCCTATCCCTGGGACAAAGGGATGTTCTGTGGAGCTCCCTGGGACAGAAGGGATCCCTACAGACTGTTTCCGAGACATGGGGACTTTCTTTTGCCTATCCCTGGGACAAATTGATGTTCTGTGGAGTTCCCTTGGACAGAAGGGATATCTACAGACTGTTCCCGAGACATGGGGACTTTCTCTTGCCTATCCCTCGGACATGGGGATGGTCTGTGAAGTTTCCTGGGACAGAAGGAGTATCTACAGACTGTTCCCGAGACATGAGGACTTTCTTTTGCCTGTCCCTGGGACAAAGGGATGTTCTGTGGAGTTCCCTGGGACAGAAGGGATATCTACAGACTGTTCCCGAGACATGAGAACTTTCATTTGCCTATCCCTGGGACATAAGGATGGTCTGTGAAGTTCCCTGGGACAGAAGGAGTATCTACAGACTGTTCCCAAGACATGGGGTCTTTCTTTTGCCTATGCCTGGGACATAGGGATGGTCTGTGGAGTTCCCTCGGATAGAAGGAGTATCTACAGACTGTTTCCGAGAGATGAGGACTTTCTTTGCCTATCCCTGGGACATAGGGATGTTCTGTGGAGTCTCCCTGAGACAAAAAGAATGTCTACAGACTGTTCCCGAGACAAAAGGACTTTCTTTAGTCTATCCCTGGGACATAGGGATGTTATGTGGAGTTCCCTGAGACAAAAAGAATGTATACAGACTGTTCCCGAGACAAAAGGACTTTCTTTAGTCTATCCCTCGGACAAAGGGATGTTCTGTGGAGTTCCCTGTGGGGGAAGGGATGTCTACAGACTGTTCCCGAGACATGGGGACTTTCTTTGCCTATCCCTGGGACAAAAGGGATGTTCTGTGGAGCTCCCTGGGACAGAAGGGATCTCTACAGACTGTTCCCGATACATGATGACTTTCTTTTGCCTATGCCTGGGACAAAGGGATGTTCTGTGGAGCTCCCTGGGACAGAAGGGATCTCTACAGACTGTTCCCGAGACATGAGGACTTTCTTTTACCTATGCCTGGGACAAAGGGATGTTCTGTGGAGTTCCCTGGGACAGAAGGAGTATCTACAGACTGTTCCCGAGACATGGGGACTTTCTTTTGCCCATCCCTGGGACAAAGGGATGGTCTGTGGAGCTCCCTGGGACAGAAGGAGTATTTACAGACTGTTCCCGAGACAATGACTGTCTACAGTCTGAGTGTTCTTGAGAAATTGCGTCTTTATATAGAACATAACTGGAATATGCTTCTCCTCATAAAACTATAGTATGACGTCACTCGAAGGATATAACAGCAACTTAACCATTTACATTTGACAGCTACCAAAACATTCGTGAAAGGCACGAAAATATACTCACTCTGACGGTCGGTGTGGCGCCAGTGTCAACATTATTGAAACTCCCGGGGCACGCACTCGGCACACTGACATCAGGACGCTGACAGCGGTTGATGCTGCCTGGGGTGAGGTTCTGGGTCTGGTTGGGGGCAAAGCAGTGCTGTCTGCCGGAGAACCTGGTTCCGCGTCTGTACAGCTCGACGTTGTCACAGTTGCACGGCGTTGTCAGGTACTGCACCAACGTCAGTTCCTCAAGGGTGTTGCAGCCGATGTTCATGACGGAGCCTCTGGAGATCTGGGACGATTGGATGCTGTTGGAAGGTAGATCAAAGGCGTAGCTCTGAAGATTTGTGATGTTGGTGTACTGAATCCTCAAGGACCGACTGTAGATGATGTCCTTAAAAGCATACGGTTGGATGGTGAAGATCTTGGCATAGCTGAAGGTAAGTGAGTTCAAACCAGTCAGGTTGTGGAATGCGTAGGAATCGATGGTGGTGATGTTGGAATAGGAAAATGTGATTTGACGGTAGATGTTTTTGTCCAGGTTGCTAAAGGCGCCTCCCCTGATGTTGGTGATGTTTACTCGGGTGAAGGACACTGAAGCTTGGATATCGGAGAACGCGCAGCTCTGTATTGTGCCCAGGGATCCATAACTAAATCTTATAGATTTCAGATTGGGGCTTCCATGGAATCTTCCGCTGGGGATCTCCCTGAAGTTTGAATAATAGAAATAGGCCGTGGTTATGTAGGAGGGAATGTAAGTGGGAAAGATGGAGAGGCGCTGGCAGTTCATGTTGTTGTTGGAGGTGGTGCATCTGCATCCGGGTGGACACGCGACCTGGCCAGCTGCCAACTGGACACACAGACAGACACACAGTAGGAGCACGAGGTTGCCTGAGGACATCTGTGAAAAATGATTCGTAAAAATACACTTAAAAACAAAACGTATTGATGTTTTTTACGTCTTTAACGTGAGTGAGTGAGTGAGTTGGGCTTTATGCCGCTTTTAGCAATATTCCAGCAATATTACGCCAGGGGATGCCATAAATGGGCTTCACACATTGTGCCCATATGGGGAATCGAACCCGGATCGTCGGCGTGAACGCTTTAACCACTAGGCTATCACACCGCCCCATTTCTTTAAACGGCATTTAAGGAGATGAACTATGAAGTATTTTGGATATCAACTTCTTCTTTATTGTTGAACACGATTTTTCGGAGGTAAGTCTTGCTCTTTCAGGTGAATGATGCTGCTTGTTCAGGCTATGTATGTGCGGGCGTTTGTGCGTTCGTGCGTTCGTGCGTGTGTGTATGTGTGGCTGTTTGTGCTAACAACTAACAATGGTTGTATGTTTTACTAAGGATTTTTTTGTGCTTGTATCTTTTACACGAGACTAACGCTATGTGGGTAGGAAAATTACAACCCTAAAGTTGACATGTACGTACATCAATGGTTTTGAAGAGTGGTAATTAAAACAAAGATTCATATGTAGTCCTGATATTTAAGACACATAAGGAAAATAATAAACGGATATTGTAAAAAAAGTGAAAACATACCATTTTGGGTGTTGTAGCCGACACACCAGTATAGGATCACAATCTCTGTGAAGACGCACGGCTCACATATAAACCCGACGTTATATATGGGTACACGCAGCTGTCAAACTGTCAATCTCATACGTCAGGGCAGAGCTGTTGTACCCTGATCGTTCACTAGCGGTCACGTGCTTCCACGGCCTTGATGGGTGGTCATTCACGTCATGAGTGGCTTCGAGGCATTCTTTCGGCTTTTTTTCTTTACTATCTTTAAAAATGACTTTCTGCCTGGTATTCGATAGAGAATACAAATTTTATCTTTGTTTGCACCATAGAGCCATTTAAAATTATTCAACATGTTAGATTAGTATGATTCGTGTCGACAGTATTTTTTTCATGTAGATACTGTAGAAAACTTTCAAAATATTTATGTTTTGAAACGGATTTTGTAGAAACAAAATCGAGTTCATAAACAGATAAGATCATTCCACATGCTCGTTGTTTATTTACAATAAAACACACGGTAATTCGAATTGGTCAACTATTTTCTTGCTGTTAAGATTATATATTCTCGTTGCTGTAACTATTTTCGCGCTGCTTCAACTATTCAATGTGAGTGCTTCACGCTCGTCGTTCAATAACGAGTACACAGGCATTGTCAGATATCGTGCCATCTTCATCCACAACGTCTAACTTCCTGGTTTATACCAACGACCTACACAGGGATTGCGTAGAATATTTATGTATGTAAACTGTGTACATGTGATCTCACGGCCCGCCGCCCTCGGCAAACACCACAACCTCGAGTACCCGTACCTATCTTTCAGTCATAACCAGGCATTTGAGTTAACAGGGGAAATTTTCTTAAAATGAGTCCGTTAGTTTCATTACTTCCTTTTTACTAAGTTTTGATGACGTTTGCAGTTGTTGCCAAATCGTGTATTGATGCGAGTGAATCCCTTTGAGTTTATGAATGTGTTAAATTGTTGCAGGACTGATAGTACTTCTTCATACGGAAGCAGACCATGAAAGTCCGTATGATTACTTCTATAACTTTTAACTTTTAAAGTGTATTGCTCGAAAGGACGTAGTTTACCTTTTCAGAATTATAAAAGTAGTTACTGTTAAAGTAGTTACACCACCACTACCCCCACCACCACCCGAAAATTCCTGGATCCTACCCTATTCCTTTTATTTATGATTGTACTGAAATATACGTACACCTTTACTGTAAACAGCTGTGTCCATTCCTACAGGTTTTGTGCATACGTATCTTGTGAACACCTGATGTCATTCTCGTAATACAGCGTGTCCAATAAGGTAAGGTGTTCACATGTACTCATTGTTAATATTTCATCCATTCATTATGACAACAATTCACACACAACGTGATACAAAACAGAATATAATGAAAAGAAGCTGTGTCCCGTTCCTGTAGTAGAATGGTACGTACACGTATCTTGTGACACCCGATGTACTGGAATGTACGTACACCTATTGTAAACAGCTTTGTCCGTTTCCTGCAGTAGAGTTTACATACGTATCTTGTGAACACACGGTGTACTGGAATGTACGTACACCTAGTTATCAACAGCTGTGTCCCGTTCCTGTAGTAGAGTGTACGTACACGTATCTTGTGAACACCCGATGTACTGGAATGTACGAACACCTATATTAGTAAACAGCTGTGTCCGTTCCTGCAGTAAAGAGTACGTACACGTATCTTGTGAACACCCGGTGTACTGGAATGTACCTACACCTATATTGTAAACAGCTGTGTCCGTTCCTGTAGTAGATCGATCTATAGTGTACCTACACCTATATTGTAAACAGCTGTGTCCGTTCCTGCAGTAGAGTTTACATACACGTATCTTGTGAACACCCGATGTACTGGAATGTACCTACACCTATATTGTAAACGGCTGTGTCCGTACCTGCAGTAGTGTACGTACATGTATCCAATAGTAAAGGTGTTCACATGTAAAATTGTTAATATTTCATCTATGCATTATGACAACAATTCACTCAATGTGATACAAAACAGAACTTAAAGTTATGTCATACAATTATACATGTACATGTTGCACAATATATAGAGGCTGTTTAATTGTGGTGACAAACACAGTTTCTGTCATCATCTAGTTTAACAGTTACGGCTGATTTACGTTTTCCTTGATACTCGTCGTTTTACAAATTTAGTTGTTCGTGTTTCCTTTTCAAAATCAACTACGGCGTAAAGATTGTCAAGACACGTCTGTCGGGGACAAACAAAACCAAACTAGCCATTATGCGTGTCTGATCACAACATGGTCCAGATCATGGACAGTGACGCGGTCAAGAGCAGAGACATCTACTCATGTGGTCAAGAGCATAGACATCTACTCATGTGGTGGAGAGCATAGACATTTACTCGTGAGGTCAAGAGCATAGACATTTACTCATGTGGTCAAGAGCATAGACATTTACTCATGTGGTCAAGAGCATAGACATCTACTCATGTCGTCAAGAGCATAAACATTTACTCTTGTGGTCAAAGCATAGACATTTACTCGTGTGGCAAGAGCATAGAAATTTATTCATGTGGTCAGGAGCATAGACAATGACTCGGGTGTTCAAGGCCATAGACATGTACTCATGTGGTGAAGAGCATAAACATCTACTCATGTGGTCAGGAGCATATACATTTACTCGTGAGGTCAAGAGCATAGACAATGACTCGGGTGTTCAAGAACGTTTTGAAGAAGGACTGATGTGGCCAAGAGCATAGACAATGACTGGTGTGATCAAGAACAACAGAAAAGGACTGATGTGGTCAAAAGAGCAGAGACATTTACTCATTTAGTCAAGAGCATAGATATCTACTCCTGTGGTCAAGAGCATAGACATTTACTCATGTGGTCAAGAGCATAGACATTTACTCTTGAGGTCAAGAGGATAGACATGTACTCATGTGGTCAAGAGCATAGACATCTACTCATGTGGTCAAGAGCATAGACATCTACTCATGTAGTGGAGAGCATAGACATTTACTCGTGAGGTCAAGAGCATAGACATTTACTCATCTGGTCAAGAGCATAGACATTTACTCATGTGGTCAAGAGCATAGACATCTACTCATGTCAGTCAAGGCATAAACATTTACTCTTTGTGGTCAAAGCATAGACATGTTTACTAGACATCTACTCATGTGGTCAAGAGCATAGAAAATTTATTCATGTGGACAGGAGCATAGACAATGACTCATGAGTTCAAGGCCATAGACATGTACTCATGTGGTGAAGAGCATAAACATCTACTCATGTGGTCAAGAGCATAGACATTTACTCGTGTGGTCAAGAGCATAGACAATGACTCGGGTTTTCAAGAACAGCGAAGGGGACTGAGGTGGCCAAAACATAGACAATGACTGGTGTGATCAAGAACAGCGAAAGGGACTGATGTGGTCAAGAGCATAGACATTTACTCATTTAGTCAAGAGCATAGATATCTACTCATGTGGTCAAGAGCATAGACATTTACTCATGTGGTCAAGAGCATAGACATTTACTCTTGAGGTCAAAGAGCATAGACATGTACTCATGTGGTCAAGAGCATAGACATCTACTCATGTGGTCAAGAGCATAGACATCTACTCATGTGGTCAAGAGCATAGACATCTACTCATGTGGTCAAGAGCATAGACATTTACTCATGTGGTCAAGAGCATGAGGCATCTAATCTTGATGTCCAGAGCATAGACATCTACTCATGTGGTCAAGAGCATAGACATCTACTAATGTGGTCAAGAGCATAGACATTTACTCATGTGATGTCAAGGGCATAGACATTAACCCATGTGGTCAAGGCATAGACATTTACTCTTGAGGTCAAGAGCATAGACATCTGCTCGCATGTGGTCAAGAGCATAGACATCTACTCGTGAGGTCAAGAGCATAGATATCTACTCATGTGGTCAAGAGAATAGACATTTACTATTGAGGTCAAGAGCATAGACATCTACTCATGTGGTCAAGAGCATAGACATCTACTCATGTGGTCAAGAGCATAGACATCTACTCATGTGGTCCAAGAGCATAAACATCTACTCATGTGGTCAAGAGCATAGACATTTACTCTTGTGGTCAAGAGCATAGACATTTACTCATGTGATCAAGGCATAGACATTTACTCATGTGGTCAAGAGCATAGGCATCTACTCTTTGATTTCAAGGGCATAGACATTTACTCATGTGGTGGAAAGCATAGACATCTACTCATGTGGTCAAGAGCATAGACAAAGGGACTCATGTGGTCAAGAGCATAGACATTTGCTCTTGAGGTCAAGAGCATAGACATTTACTCATGTGGTCAAGAGCATATACATGTGGTCAAGAGCTTGATGTCAAGAGCATAGACATCTGACACTCATGTGGTCAAGAGCATAGACATTTACTCATGTGGTCAAGAGCATAGACATTTACTCTTGTGGTCAAGAGCATAGACATTTACTCATGTGGTCAAGAGCATAGGCATCTACACTTGTGGTCAAGAGCATAGACATCTACTCGTGTGGTCAAGAGCATAGGCATTTACTCCTTGAGGTCAAGAGCGCAGACATCTACTCATGTGGTCAAGAGCATAGACATTTACTCCTGTCGTCCAGAGCATAGACATCTACTCATGTGGTGGAGAGCATAGACATCTACTCATGTGGTCAAGAGCATAGACATC
This sequence comes from Haliotis rubra, assembly GCF_003918875.1. Taxonomy (NCBI): domain Eukaryota; kingdom Metazoa; phylum Mollusca; class Gastropoda; order Lepetellida; family Haliotidae; genus Haliotis; species Haliotis rubra. The sequence continues at coordinate 430,636 of NW_025767518.1, forward strand.
TACTCATGTGGTCAAGAGCATAGACATATACCCTTGTGGTCAAGAGCATAGACATGTACTCATGTCGTCAAGAGCATAGACATTTACTCATGTGGTCAAAGGATAGACATTTACTCATGTGGTCAAGAGCATAGAAATTTATTCATGTGGTCAGGAGCATAGACAATGACTCGGGTGTTCAAGGCCATAGACATGTACTACTCATGTGGTGAAGAGCATAAACATCTACTCATGTGGTCAAGAGCATATACATTTACTCGTGTGGTCAAGAGCATAGACATTTACTCTTGTGGTCAAAGCATAGACCTCTACTCATGGGGTCAAAGCATAGACATTTACTCGTGTGGTCAAGAGCATAGACAATGACTCAGGGTGTTCAAGAACAGCGAAGGGGACTGATATGGTCAAGAGCATTGACAATGACTGGGGTGTTCAAGAACAAGGAAAGGGACTGGAGTGGTCAAGAGCATAGATAATGACTCGAGGTGGTCAAGTCCAAGGACATTGACAGTCAGGTGTCTGTTGTGGAGAACATGGTGATGTCTCGTGTTCTCGAGAACGTGTTTATTGTTCTAGAATGATAACATCACAAACAGCAAATGTGTTTATGGAGCGATTATACGAATTTCAAAGGAAACGTTAGGTAAATATCTGCCTTTTAATCGCATTGTCAAAGGCATAAAATGTTTTTTTAAAACTATAATTCATGAAGTCTTCATACTGTGTGACAGGAACGGGTGTGAGCGAACACATACCATCCATACTTTTAAACCAGTGTTATGTCGTTCGTACCTGTGATGGTTACTTTTCCCAGGATTTTCCAACAAGATTGTCTGAACCCCGCGGCCATTCTAGATCTTCCGGATACACGGGATCTCAACAATAAGCACGTGTTTACAGTAGACCTTATCAGAGGCACGTTTTCTAAACATTAAATGATATCGCAATAACTTAGACGAAATGTTTGTCTCATGCCTAATTGAGTATTATAGACTTTCATACATCATACATTGAAACATGAAAGCAGTCCCGATCCGTTGGGGGTTATTTCAGGTTACTATTGAAATCTAAATATACTGAACAGCAAAAGAAACGCAACTCTGTTTTTTGTCAAGTTTTTAGCTAGAAGGTGAGGTGAGGTGAATTGGGTTTAACGTCGTGCTTGAGAATATTTCGCTCATATGACGACGTACATGCGTGTGTATGTGTATGTGCGGCTGCCTGTACTAGCCCAGACTGAAGCTAGTTTTATAGTGCTTGCCCACTTAGATACCATGCCGCAGTGAGGCATAAATACCCAAGTCAGACACATTATACTGACTCCGAGCTGACCAGTCTTTGTTGTACCCATAAATGCCTAGCGCCAGGCAGGGACCAACAAGTACCATATTTTAACGTCTTTTGGTATGACGCGGTCGGGGATCGAACCCGCGACCTTCCGCTCTCCGGGCGGACGCTCTAACCACAACACCACGGAGCCGGGCTTTAGACAAAAGACATAAACATGAACGCTTACTTTTATGATATTTAATTTTTACGAAGCTTGCGTTTCTTTTGCTGTTCAGTATATTTCGTTCTCATGTGTATCTGATCCTGTTCATTGGATTCCTGTCAGACATTGTAGATGTAACATTATCGTCCCGGTTATAATGTGTGCCCGCCAAAGTATGATGTTCGTAAAAGGTATGGTGGTAAAGTTCAGTGACTTGGTGGTGGGAAGGGAAAATGCATATTATTATTTATTGATTTCGAAACGTAACGTCCAAACCACAGATATGGTGACCGTATCAAGTACATCACTTTCGGAGAACCTTTCCTCGTTTGTTTGATTTGTAAAGGCCATTGACCCGGTATATTTCCTTACCCAGAATCCGTATCGATAGCATCATGGACCTTCAAATACCCAAACAATGAAACCATAACGACAATCACAAAGGGACAGATTAGTTTGATCTCACCCAACGCTTTCTGCCAAGTGTGAAAAATCAGCACCGTATTCTTTCGATATACAACATAACTACCATCAAACCGTAGGCCTTTATCAAGATGAACAAAGAACGATCAAACAAGGTTACCTGGCGGAGTGAGCGAGTTTAGTTTTGTGCCGCTATTATCATTATTCCAGCAATATCACGACGGGGGACAAAATAAATGGGCTTCACACAAAGTATCCATGTGGGGAATCGAATCCGGGTTTTCGGGTGACCACTAGGCTGCTACACGACCCATGGCTTAAGGAAGACACTGGCATAACGTCATGACTGTTTGTAGGATCTGTAGGCACTTGTTCTTTCTTTCATTTCATTCACGCAATTTGACACAGTCTTTCCGTCTTCTGCTGATCAGTGTCAGACCGGAACTACCTGCACCGCCACCTCCATCACCTGCAACGGCCTCACCTCCATCCCATCCCTGCCCCCCATGACGTCACATCCCGCCGACTCAACATCATCAGCAGCTTGTGTTCTGACAGTCCCATTTAGGAGAACGAGTGTGACTCACCCGCAAGATGGCGATCACATTAGCGTCAACAACACCGCACCAGCAGGACTACAGTGATGATACGACTGCATGCTGTTGGCATCCGGGCCTTTCCACCATTACGGGGCAAGTCATGAACCCGGCAGCATCGACTAAATCGTCTACGTTTGGCGAGGAAAGTGAGGCGGTTGCAACGTTGCATTTGAGTAACTATGATATATGTGGTGTCTTGACAACACGTACACAATGTTTGTGACTTGTAAGTCAAAATCAAAAAGGTTTTCAAAATATTTGATTTTTTAAAAAAGATTCCAGGGCCTGGATTTTCGAAGCTCTCTTAGCGCTAAGATAGTCGTAAGTTAATGTTAATGTATGACACTTACGGCTATCTAAGCGCTAAGAGACCATTGAAAATCTAGGCCCTGGAGTATACTAACTTTTATACGTCAGTATATTTCCTTACCCAGAATCTGTATCGATAGCATCATGGAAATACCCAAACAATTTAACCATAAAGACAATCACAACGGGACAGATTGGCTTGATCTCACCCAACGCTTTCTGCCAAAGTGTGAAAAATGAGCACCTTATTCTTTCGATATACAACATAACTACCATCAAACCGTAGGCCTTTATCAAGATCTAATACAAAATCGGGTGCTATCACGAGTGAACAAATACAAGATTCCAGGTACGTGTTTTACTTTGTGTCTACCACAAAGAAATCTTAATTCCCTTTTGAACTGCCAAGCAAAAGGCAGTACTCACATTAGAGGTACATTTATTTTGTCCTATGGTATTTTAAGGTGTGCAAGAAACTACCGGTTTAACAAAAAAGTAGGATACACCTTTTTCCTCTGATTGCTTGAAGAGCGAATTAGCCAAATGTTTGAAGAGCGAGAGCACTTTCGTGATTGTTTTCTAAATAGGCAGACTTTGATTACCTGGTCTTTCAAGTGTGCCATCATTAGCTGAGGTTAAACCGCTTGATTGTGTTGTAAAGAGACGGGCATTGTTTAGATCCACTTTCACGGCTGCAGACATTTACCCCAAAAACGTGCCACGTGTCTTCCGGGTTCAAAGTTCACAGGCATGCGCACATAGTTTTACGAATGTTTATATTTCACTCCAACTGTCCAAGTGTCATATTGTCTCTTTGAAGCATAGAGGAATTAATTTTACCGAGAGAATACTCGTGTTCCCGCTGTGAAAAGATATGCACAGCTTCCGGAAGTTTCTGTTCGGATCCTTTTCTAACTCTCTGGGTCACAACCCATTACTATTCGGGATGTTCTAGAAGCTTCCAGATATGCCTTTACTTCCGGTCCGAATATTTATACCAGCTCACAGCTTTCCCCTTTTTACTAGTGCTGGTACTGGCATACAACCTGAGATACGATACATCACGATACACAAATTTTAGTCATGACGGTATATTTCCAAAGTATTGTGCATTAAAGCTGCGATACGATACGTATCACGATACTAAAATCTTTAATTCTAACACCAACTATAAACACCTTAAGATCAAAACAAAACCATTTTAAAGTATTGCGTCAATTTCTGCCAGCGTTTTTCAATGTTGACTCCGCAGTTGGGTTTGCAGGGAATAGTCCTTTTGCCAGAAGTTTATGCTCGTGGGTTCGAATCCCATTTCCCCCTGATCATGTTTATATGTCTGTCAAACCCATACCTTTCCTGGTGGGTTTCGCTTAATGTGGTTGTTTAACGCCGCAGTTAGCAATATGCCAGGTAACCCGGCCTGCAAACCAGTGACCAACAGCATGAGCATCGACCTACGCAACTGGGATACGATCACAAGTAAGTGAGTGAGTTCAGTTTTACGCTCAGCAATATTCCAGCTATATGGCGGCGGTCTGTAAATAATCGAGTCTGGACCAGACAATCCAGTGATCAACAGCATGAGCATCGATCTGCGCAATTGGGAACCGATGACATGTGTCAACCAAGTCAGCGAGCCTGACCATCCGATCCCGTTAGTCGCCTCTTACGACAAGCAGAGTCGCCTTTTGGGGGTAGCATGGGTTGCTGAAGACCTATTCTACCCGGATCTTCACGGGTCGGCATATTCAAAGTTAAACATCGATGTATCGTGGCCCATTTGAAATATCGTATCGGGATATACGACAATGTAAAACTTTGTATCGATTCACTGTATCGGCGGGCGATGGATCGATGCATCAATGCGTATCGATGAATCGTCACACAACTACTATAGACTGCCGACAGATACAGTGTAATGCAATTTTACGATTTACGTTCTACAATGAATACCACTCACACTTGGGGAGTCAAACCTAAGGCCCTCGGAGTGACGAGAGAACGCTATATCCACAAGGCCACCGCACCAATCTTTAGTCTGCAAACAGCTCACACTAGGCTCACAACAAGTGCAAATAAGTTCAAGGAGACAAACATAATTAATTTTTCTGACATAATATCACATTTAAAAGTTACGTTTAAATTTTGAAAGCCTATCCATGCTTGCTAATATTTGTAACCTGGTTTGCAATCGTTTGTTTACATATTTAATAATTTAACAAATACTCAGTTCAACGTTTTAATTTTAATTTTGACAAACAGTCCACATGACAAGTATTTAGCAATAAGAGGTTTTTTGTAACCTGGTTTGCAATCGTTTGTTTACATGTTTAATAATTTAACAAATACTCAGTTCAACGTTTTAATTTTAATTTTGCCAAACAGTCCACATGACAAGTATTTAGCAATAAGAGGTTTTATTGAGCAAGTATGCTTTATCTGTTGCCTGAGCGGATTTTAGGATGAGTGCTTGGAATCCTGTTTGAAAAAAGACAAAGGTTCGGGCGAGGTTATAAATTCTTGTGTCAATATTCCATTGGAAGGAATGCGATAAGTGTTTATCAACACACCTTTAGGATGGTCATTGCTGTCTTCGGATTCGTCAATAATGACCTTTCTTCCGGGTACATCTATGTAAAAAATGTGCAAACGGTTTCACTTCTTGCTAAGTTGAACAGTATTTTCCTGTGCTGTACAAGTTAGTATTATACATTGGACATACACCCGTGTGTGTATCAGAAGCAAGCGTTGCTTTGATCATTCATGTTTGATAGTACACTTAAAAAAGAGATATACTTCAACATTCACGCACCCCCTGTTTAATCAAATATTCGTCAGATGCCTTCGAGCTAATATCAGTTGAATGATATCTATGCTGCCCCATCTGTTTGCTATTCAGGGACATATTCAACGACACCATTGGAACTCACTATTTGTCTTCCGGGTCAGTACTGTCACGCATGCGCATTGTCGTATTGTTCTCCTCGTCGAGGATTCTCCAAGAACTTAACGTGAACAAAGCTCCCTATTGTTAAGCTATTCAAAACCTTTACTGCACTGCGACCTTTCAGTTTAGGTGCAGAAACATTTAGACTGACTGACTGACTGAGTTTGGTTTTACGCCGCTTTTAGCAATATTCCAGCAACATCACGGCGGGGAACACCAGAAATGGGCTTCACACATTGTACCCATGTGGGGATTCGAACCCGGGTCTTCGGCGTGACGAGCCAACGCTTTAACCATTAGGCTGCCCACCGCCCCAGAAACATTTGGAACAGACACTCGGCATTTAGTATTCCTTTATCCGGTTTCAACCCTCCACATTTTTCGAAATAGCTTTTGAGTCGAGATTTTGACATTTTGAGCTTTAGTGCATCATTTGAGAGAATGGTCTTCATCCGGCTTCATCCACAGATTTTAACGCAAATGCAACAGGTGGAATGCTGAATCAGCAAACTGTCTCACGGTGTTCCTTGTCTGAGCTGGTGACGGATGTCATCCAGTCGTCATCTCTAGGTCCCTGTATTTCTTCTTCTTGGACGGACGCTTCTGGCGAGCAGCGTACTGGACCAGCTTGTTTTCCGTGTTGGTCTGTTCTCGTGACAGGATCGGCACGATCTGGAAGATGTTTGTGAGCCTTGCTGAGCGTGAATGCCACCCTTCCAGGTGATTGTTGGTTCTCTGAGTTGTGGGTGGTTCCATTGCGTTCCACTACGATATGTTGACCCTAGTGCGACGAGTTCACCTTATCAAAACATCTAGAGGAGATTATCCGCAACCCTAATTACGCCTAATCAGAACCCTAACGTTCAAAGGAAACCGCAGGTCCTTCATCAAAGCACATCAAATGTGCTCAGAAAAAATTATTCAGCTTATCATCACTGTCATGAAACACTTCTCCTAGTTCTTGGTGTCTATAGGCAGATCGGTGGCTCAGCGGTGGGTGTTGTTGCTTCACTAGTCTTGGGTTCGAATCCTAGGTCTGTGTGTGTGTGTGCGTGTGTTATTATTATTATTATTGAAGTAGCCCACTGCTTAAAGCGTTCGGTCGTCACACGAGAAGTCCCAGTTCGATTCTCCGCATGGGTACAATGTGTGAAGACCATTTCTGGTGTCCCCGCCATGATATCGCTGAAATTATGCTAAAAGCGGCTTAAAACTAAACTCACTCACCCACTCATTCACTTAATATAAATAGATCATGAAGTGCAATATGTCTTAGACTTATGTCACTATATTTAGTGAAAATACTCGTGAAGATCAGGTTAGAATTCATCGTTATGTCATCGTATCCCATTTGCGTAGATCGATGCTTATGCTGTTGATCACTGGCTTGTCTGGTCCAGATTCGATTATTTAAAGACCGCCGCCATATAGCTGGAATATTGCTGAGCGTAAAACAGAACTCACTCACTCACTCACATGTGATCGTATCCCAGTTGCGTAGGTCGATGCTCATGCTGTTGACCACTGGTTTGAAGGCCGGCCGGGTTACCTGGCATATTGCTAAATGCGGCGTTAAACAACCAAATTTGTAAGGAAACCCCCAGGAAAGGTTATGGGTTTGACAGACATATAAACATGATCCAGGGGAAAATGGGATTCGAACCCACGAGCATAAACTTCTGGCAAAGGACTATTCCTGCAAACCCAACTGCGGATTCCAAGATGACAATGCCACCCATGCAAGCGTGTAGGACTACATTTTTTGTTTCTGTATTTCACATCCCCCGGGCGGTGGGGTAGACTAATGGTTAAAGCTGAAGACCCGGGTTAAATTCCCCACATGGATACAATGCATGAAACCCATTTCTGGTATATGCCCCGGACATATTGCTGAAAGCGGCGTAAAAACTAAACTCCTCACTCACTCTCATTGCCACCGACCGATTGGCTGCCGACTGCTAATTTAATTGTTTTCTTCCCCTGTCCGTGCTGGGATAAACCTGTAGGGAGATGACAAGTGAAACTTCACAAGAATGTAATGTAACTTTAGATCGTGGTGACTACGTGAAAACACATAAAAACACCACTGTCCATAGCTAAAGTTTTGTTGTTTTAGGTGGTGTTTAGGTTTTAGTTGCTCACCGTTGTTGACTAGAACACATAAACAATGGAACCTTCTTAATCCGGACAATTTCAGACGTTAACTTTATAATTGTTGGAATCGAATCCAGAAATAGCGGATCCTGGCTCGACCAACGGTCACAACTGTCGATAACGTTTCCCCGCGACTGCACTTCTAATTTTGTTCTAAGCTTTGAACAGTAGTTAGAAGTCAAACACACAAAGGTGAGAATTTACCTGGTTAAGGAGTAAGAAACGTTGTGTTCCCTCATAATATACAAGTTGACATATACAAGTTAACGTGCAAGATATGATTCCCTTCTTGCAGCAGCGAGGGTTCGGGTGATAATAGAGTCATTATTATTATTATTATTATTACATCCATAAATTCTCACCCCACTTTTTAATAAATTTTAGCCTTCTTTAACAGTTAAGTGTCCGGTAAAACATTCCAAACTAGAGATCTAACCAAGTAACAAGTCATTAAATTGGAGGGTTTTCACAAGATGGCCGAAATGACAAGGTATTTGAGCTGATCATATTAAAATGTTTTGCCACCGTCATCCACTCGAACAGGCGTAAAACATGATTGAGGGAGGATGGCCTCTGATTGGTCATCCGTCATCAGCCGCGCCTTCCTCTAAAACCAGCCAGCCCATCTGCGCATGTACTTGATAAATATGCGCGTCGCTGACCGAGGGCTCTGACAACACACTCCTCTGCGTGTGAACGACTAACAGCGACATCTTCGTTGACAGCACCAACCCTCAACATGGTAAGAATATATAGATACTTTTTTTCTTCAGAGGATAAAATTATGATATTTCCTTTCCAAATAAAATACATGTAAAAAGAATAAATTCATGAAATTTAGTTGTTGGTATCTATTCGTATATTTGCTAAGTGGAATACTTTTCCTGAATGATGAAAGTCAGCATGAAATGCCCTTATCACTGACTGAACCTCGTTCACGTTTTATTATAATCGGGAACCGTCCGTATAATAAGGTGACGGCTAAATCATTCAGTGAAATAATTATTTTATTTTTTGTTTACATTTTTAACTATGTTTTTTCTTTTTAACCATTTGTTACGATTTAGTAACTGTTATTTATCATTTTGAGTCAAATGAATCTTTTGTTTAAATTTTAATGACATTTTCAGAACTTTGGCAATATATTGGGGGAGTGTGTGTGTGTGTGTGTGTGTGTGGAGGGGCATTGGCAGGATTGATGGTATGTGTGGTGAAGTGGGTGAAACGGGCTTGGAATACGGCGTTCAAGAAACGTGAACGTGAATGAACGCGTGCGTGCGTGCGTGTATGTAAGGGATGTTCGTATGTTCGTACTAGTCTGTAGTGGATACCCCATTCATGGGCACATATAACTGACCACATCGTGTTCTATGCCCCTACGTCGAGCGGACCCGTGAAGATTCGGGTTCAGCAACCAATGCTTGTCATAAAAAGAGGAGACCAACGCGGATTGGGTGGTCAGGCTCGCTAAATTGGTTGACACATGCCATCGTTCCTCCAATGAATAGATCGATTTTCATGATGTGTCGATCACTGGATTCCGCCTGGTCCAGACTCGATTATAGACAGAGCGTCGTCATAGCTGAACTATATCCGAGTGTGGCGTATAACAGCAAATAAAGAAAGAAAGAAGAAATATCGTCGAGGGACAGGTGGGAATAACAACAAGTACCATCTTTAACGTGTCATAGCCGGAATTACACTTTCTCTTGAAATGCGAGGGCGGAGGTGGGCTGGATCGCTGTCTTCTTTGTGTGCTGGCGATTCGGTACCATATAACTGAATGTGTGGGTTCGAATCCCGAGAACTCAGTTGGAAAAGTACCATCTATCTGTACTTTACTGAGAAACGTGTAATCCCAAAATATGACCGCAAATATGCGTTCCACTGACGCAATGGTCTACTGACGCAAATGATCTACTCAAAGGAAAGATCTCGTGACGTAACGACTATCTGACACAAGGACGCCTGAGGTAATGACCACCCAGTCAGTGAATCATCCTGGCGACAATGATCTACTGACATAAAGCAAGGACCTACTGAGGTAAATGACCCCACTCAGTGAAGGATCTCATTGACGTAACGGTCCAATGACACAAGGACCTACTGAGGTAATGACCCACTCCAGTAGAAGGATCTCGCGTGACTTAATGATCTGCTGTCACAAGCGACCTACTGAGGTGGAAATGACCCACTCGAGTGAACGATCTCGTGACTTAATGATCTCTACTGACACAAGGGACCCAATTGGAGGTAATGACGACCCACCCAGAAGGATCTCTCGGACTTAATGATCTACTGACACAATGACCCGGCCAAGGTAATGACCCACCCAGTGAAGGATCTCGTGACTTAATGATCTACTGACGTACAAGGACCCACGGGAGGTAATGACCCGCTCAGGAAGGATCCCTGCGGGACGTAACGATCCAATGACACAAAGGACCTACTGAGGTAATGACCCACCCGCGAAGGATCTCGTGACTTAATGATCTACTGACACAAGGACCTACTGAGACGTACCATGATCCACTCAGTGAAGGATCTCGTAATTTAAACGATCCACTGACACAAAGACCTACTGAAGTAAATGACCCACTCAGTGAAGGATCTCGTGACTTAACGATCCACTGACACATGACCTACTGAGTGTAATGACCCGCCAGGGAATAGGATCTCGTGACGTAATGATCTACTGACACAAGGAGAATACTGAGGTGTTTTGATCCATCTCAGGAAGGCTGACTCGCAGGCCATGCAACGATCCAATGACGCAAAGACCTGGCTGAGGTAATGATCCATCAATCCGAAAGGATTTCGTGTGATTTAGACCGATCCACGGACGCAAAGTCCTACAGCAACATCATGATCCACTTGATCTCAACATATTTACTGAGGTTATGATCCACGTCAAGGAACGGAGGATCCAGTGACGGTACAACTCAGTACGCAATGACCCAATTAGCTATGATACGCTGCTGAACCAATTGATTTACTCTGACACAATGTTGACGCACAAACTCCTGACGCAATGATGTAATGATCCATGACCCACAGACCTACGCAATAAACAGATGAAGTAGCGATCCACGCAAGAAGTGAGTAATGAATCACCGACGTAATGATACGGTGACATAACGATCTAGATCGTAGGGAACAATCTAGTGACGCAATGACCCACAGACGTAATGATTCTGACCGAATAAACTCCTAGCAACGAACTAGAGTGAACAATTATGAGTGACACCACGGGATCACAATGTCATTTATCAAACCGAGGGCAATACTGACTACCTCGCATGTTACGTGGCACAAAGACCAATGATCTAGTGAGCCTGTGTTCGTACTAACATACGACGAGACTCCATAACGAAGCAGGTGTTGACACCACGGATCAAGCAATGCCATTTATCTAACCGAGGCCTGATCACCGCAGATCAGACCTCGTAATGTGTTTCGCACTGTCTCTTTTGGATCCTCGCGCTGTAATTATATTTGTTGATTAGGTTATCCTTCCGTTGATATCTAAGAATTTCAAATGTATTTTCCCCAGGCTCTCCGTCTTCACTGCTGTTGCTGGCTGTCAGTCTGTGTTCAGCCCAGTGTCCGACCGGATGTTCCTGTAGCAGCACCAGCGTCACCTGCAACGGTCTCCACCCCATTCCCACCTTCCTCCTCCTTCCCCGACGTCACAACTCCTCCGTCTCAACAACATCAACAGCAATATACCTCCGAACGCCTTCCAGAGCAATGCCCAGGTTGCAGTTGACCACGATCAGCAGTGGCAATATCAGTTCCATTGCTAGATGCGCTTCAGCGGAATTCCCGCAAAGACAATTTCAATCTCCAGAGTTCGGATCGGTAACATCGCATCAGGGGAGCCTTCCAACACCTACACAAAATGTTGCCGGAGGATTTCAATCCAACAATGGACAGATTGGCAGATCTCATCCCACGCTTTCTACAGATTGTCAAACCTCGCGTCCATCAGCATTCAATCCAACAACATCTCTCCACCATCAAGGGTACGCCTTCAGCAGGATATCTAGCAGCAGACCTTTCTATTTCTACACAACAACGTCACCAACCTCAACGGCTACGCTTTCTGCCCTCACTGGAGACGACGTCCCTCTCCTCCACCTTGCGCTCTTCCGAGGGATCCATCATGAACGTGGGCTGCAAGGCGCTGGAAGGTCTGAAGACTGTATCGTATGTCACGCTCAGGTGTGACTGTGATGCATATGGTGCCTCTCATCCAAAGTTTTTCTTCGGTCTCCCTCGGCTTCGTCCGTCCACTTCAGCCAGTCAAGGAATCCAAAGGACGCATTTCCGGCAAGCGTAGAGATGACTGCACAGCGCCATCTATTCCAGAGCCAAATTCTTGTGTAGCCTGAGCGAACGTTGAACTCTACAATATGAATAAAGTTGTTTTTGAACAAATCAGATGTCAGTTTTTGAAACAATTTGGCTTCATCGCTTTCGATTTGTCCAAATGAAAACAAATACAGTGAGTGAGTGAGTGAGTTTAGGTTTTACGCCGGTTTTAGCAATATTCCAGCAATATCATAGGCGGGGACACCAGAAATGGTCTTTAACACATTGTACCCATGGGAGAGGTAGACGAACCGGGGCTCTCCCTGGCGAAACAAACGAGTGAAACGCTTTTAACCATCTAGGCTACTAAACACCAATAACTGAAACCCGACAAAATGTATACAAATACACAACAAAAATATATTTTGTCATAGGTCGTCTGTTTAGGGTACTGGTGTCATCGGAGTAAGGAATTGTGTTTTATGCCGATTTGGTAATATTCCAGAGATATCACGGCGGTAAACACCAGGAAATGGCTTTACAAAATGTATACATGTGGGAATCGAAACCAGGCTTTCGGCGAGACGAACGAACTATTTAACATAATGTCTACCGCACTGCGTCACAAACGACAGGGATTCATACAAGGGTCGTCTGAAAACCGTCGCTCAGATGTTAGAATCGAACCCGGGTCCTCGGCGTGACGGGCGAACGCTTTAACCAATAGGCTACCCCACCCACCACCCCTTACACGTTAGAAAAATATTGTATGAGCACACCGATGCAAAGTTTGTCTTTAGAGCTAACTTGTGGAGCAAGAAAATCAGAATTTTGTCACAGAATCAGTGAATGGTGCTTGGAAGCTGTCGCTGACCAGTTCACGACAGGTTTTCACGCTCCCACGTAACCCGCCAGCGTATTTCGTACATTGACGAGAAGGTATCGTGGTAGCTATTCGGTGGGATTTAGATTCACGCTTTGAAAGCAATATTCCAGCAATATCACGGCGGGGGACACCAGAAATGGGATTCATACATTGTATCCATGAGGGAAGCGAACCCGAGTCTTCGGCGCGACGGGCCAACCATGGCTGCCCTACCGCTTCCTTAACGCAGCAACAAGCCCAAACAGGTTCACTAATACCAATTGTATTGTTGTCAAGAATAATCAATAATACAGGAGTTTTATCAATAATAAACATTTGTAATTGTTGTTCAGCTGAAGTTTGAAGTTACGGTCGGGGTATTAGTGGACCTTGCTTAACGTAGCAACAGGCCAAAAAATAAAGCCTCACTTATACCACCGACCCGTGACGCCCAACCTCAGCTGTACAACAATTACAAATGTTTATTCTTGACGAACTCAAAATCTGTATTGCACTGCACCTTTCCTATAAACAAAGAATCCATTACTGAAATGTTGAAACAATCCATGAACTGATGGTCAAGTTATTGTTTGAATAGATTTAAGGGACGTTTTTCCGAGTTTAAGAAATGAAATTTGTGATAATTTGTAATAAATTAAAAATATCAAAATACAACTTTGCACTGTATCACTCCTATAGATATAGTGGTTGATCCCCAAATTTGAAAACAATCCATTCAATTGTGGTCAAGTTATGGGTTGAACAAAAATCCCTTGGGTGTTTTAAAATTCAAATCGGAAATCGGATTCAGTGATCAACAGCATGAGCATCGTTCTACCCAAATGGGATAAGTCAACCAAGTCAGCGAACCTGACCACCCGATCCCGTTTGTCTCCTCTTACGAGTAGTCGGGTTGCTGAAGACAAATCCTAACCCGGATCTTCACGGGTTTGTAGTCATAAGGGCGGCGCCAATATATCCAACATACCCACTCTTTGAGGTACATGCTCAACGATTCCATGTTAGGTCCAGTCGTTGTAATTAGCTGGTGCCTTGGATTGTGTAAACTAGACCCGTGAAGATCCGGGTGACGAAATTGGTCTTCAGCTACTCATACCCTGTCATAAAGAGGTCACTAAAGGGGATCGGGTGGTCAGGCTTGCTGACTTGGTTAACATATGTCATCGTATCCCAAGTACGTAGACCGATGCTCGTGATGTTGATCACTGGATTGTCTGGCCCAGACTCGATTATTTACAGTCCGCCGCCATATGGCTTGAATATTGCTGAGTTGGCATTAATCAACAGAGAAACAAACAAGTTATGTAAACTAACATTGTTTCTGAATAGTTATCACAAATATTTGCTGTCTTTAAAGTGAGCCTTGTCACGGAAAAACTTAACTGGCGGAATAAAGAAAGCTACACTTCTATGTTTGGTGGTGGCTACAATTGAAGCAAAACAAGACATGGTAATCCGATGGTGATGTATTTGATAGTGGCATCACAGTTTTGTTTGAGACCTTAAGTTTTCTCTTGAGGTTTTCAGCTTAGTACGTTAAAAATAACATTTGCAATATTTTTATAACATCAAATTTTATAGTTATTCTTCCTTTGCCCCTTAGCTTCAAAATGAATGTTAATGCTACATTGGGATCTATATGTGTATTTGCATGATTTACGAATCTGCTGATTTTGAAAATAAACAAAAATCATGAGTTTTTGTTGAACAATGAGTGAATGAGTATGATTTTACGCCGCTTTTAGCAATATTCCAGCAGTAACGCAGCTGAGGAACACCAGAAAGGGCTTCAAACATTGTACCCATGTATGGAATCGAACCCGTGTCTTCGGCGTGACGAGGGAACGCATTAACCACTACGCTACCCTTACAGCCCCTTGTGTTAAAGAATAAACAACAAAAAACTTATATATTTTCGACGAACCACCAAAGTTTTCAATATCAAAATCCGTAGGTCAAAGGGACATAACTTACACCGAAGTGTTTAAATTTGCGACATTGACGAAAGAGAGAGAAAGTCATTGCACAATAATTTCTTTCAAAACTATCTCCCCATTTGCTTGGTAAACAACTGTGACTCCTTCAAGAGGCAGTCGTGAACTGTGTTATCTTATGTTCTTACTCTTGTGTAAAATTGTTTGTTCGATTCCCCGCATGTGTGCAATGTGAGAAGCCCTTTTCTGGTGTCCTCCTGCCGTCATATTGTTGACATATTGCTAAAAGGGGGCGTAAAACCCAACTCACTCACTATTGGTGGTAATTTTGTAAGGAAACTTCATACACATGTGTCATAACAACGTATGGTATGGATTTAGATGTCATTTTATTGAGTTCAAAACATTCGGGCACTTGTGATGCAGTAGCGTTTTCATACATGTAGTCAATAACTAGCTACAGCCCGACTGATCACAGTGTCATGATATAATTAATTACATTGATCAAACAGAAATAAACCCGCTGTTTACGCCCCTCTGCATCACTGGTTCAGACTCTCCGATTATCATATCGCCGTCATATAGCTTTAATAGTTGATCAATCAACCCACCAACCTATCAACCAACCAACCAACCAACAAAACAAACCAAACCAGCAAACAAAACAAACAAATCAAACCAGCCAGCCAACCAACCAATCAACCAAAACAAACAATCAACCAACCAACCAACCAACCAGCCAGCCAGCCAGCCAACCAATCAACCAACCAACCAACCAATCAACCAAATTTAACCAGTCAACCGAAATTAAAGCAACCAACCAAACCAATCAACCAATCAACCAACCAACCAACCAATAATCAACCAACCAATCAACCAATCAACCAACCAACCAATCTAACCAACTAACGAACCAACCATTCAGTCAATCAATCACTTCTTTGATTGGCTTTTTGGCATACTAGAAGTTGGGTAAATGAAGAATGAGGACTATTCTTATGGATATACAACTTCTTTATTCTGTATAGGCGACGTTTCAACATAGATTCTAATGTCGTTGTCAAGCACTTGTCAATTTGTAAATGGGAGTTTTACTTCCTGAATAAGTAGCCTAGTGGTTAAAGCGTTTGCTCGTGACGCTGAAGACCCAGGTTCGATCCCCACATGGGTGCAATATGTGAAGTCAATGAATGGTGTCCCCTGTCGTGACATTGCTGGAATATTGCTAAAAGCGGCGTAAACCCAAACTCACTCACTCACTTCCTGAATAGGCAATTAAATAAATAACATTTAAGTTCAGTTATAATAAGTCCCAAAATAGTTGAACAAAATATCTCCAGCAAACCGAAGAATGTTAAAACGAATACGTTGAGCAAATATGAAGGACCTTAGAAACGTCAGACTGAATCATTCCAAGTGAAGTGAAATGTAATCACAGCGTTGAAGTTTAAAATTGATTAGTTGTATGTCAATATATTGTTCTGAAACTCGTTGCTGTTAATAATTTCATTACCTAAAAACTGTGGACAGCGCACGTAAAATCTCCAAAACAAGTCCGCAAGATCGTCCGAGAAAACACTCAGTTGGAAGCAAGAGAGCCGTCATGTAAATGTCTTGCATCTCTCATGACCCTATTCTTACTGAAAACGTCAACTTAGGCAACACAAGAGAGCCGTTGTGTAAACGTCTTGCATCTCTTATGACCCTATTCTTACTGAAAACGTCAACTTAGGCAACACAGGTGTGTGTTTGGGGGGGTTGGGTCGGTCATGGTTTGGGCAGGGATAACGCCTACCGGACGTACTCCACTGCACGTGGTCGACAGTAATCGTATTGGACAGCGTTATCGGGACGAGATTCTGGCTCCTATAGCAGTACCATTGTTGCAAGCTATGCATGGTTTTTCATGGTCGACCTTCTATACAGCAAGACGACAACGCTAGGCCTCATAGGGCCAAGATTGTCACGGAATTCCTTAGGCAGCAGGGTGTAGAGTGAATGGAGTAGTCAGCATGCTCGCCAGACCTCAACCCAATTAACCATGCCTGAGATGAACTCGTACAAACGTCACCCAGCACCAGTGGATCTCCCAGGACTCCACAGAGCTCTAGTAGAAGGAATGGAATGCGATTCCGCAAGCTTCCTTTATGAACTTGATAAGGAGCACGAGAACAAAATGACCAGCTGTGTCTTAGGCGCGCGAGGAGGTCATGTCATTTTCATTTTTAGGGTGTCTGGTCTATACAGCTGATGTTTGCTAGTGCTGTTTGAACTTTTGTCTGTATGTCTCGATGTGTCACGTTTGTCAACACACTAAACATTATGATGACACTCTTAGTTCTATTATTTCTAAGGAACTTTTCTTAACATGTGCTATTTTTATTTGCCTCTTTGTTAATGAAGCCTAGTTGTTTTTTTCCATTAATTTGAAAACAATCACATGTCATTGGCAAATTTTTAGTGCACAGCACCGTAAAGATCCGGGTTAGAATTAATGACTAACCCATGCTTCTCGTAAGTGGCGACTAACGGGATCGGGTGGTCAGGCTCGCTGTCATCGTATCGTAGATCGGTGCTCATGCTGTTGATCACTGGATTGTCTGATCCTGACTCGATTATCTACAGGCCGCCGCCATATATCAGGAATATTGCTGAGTGCTGTGTAAAACTAAACTCACTCACTCTAGCACACAGCCCAGCGTTTCACGTACAGGGTTTCTTGGCGTTACTCACTCACTCACCCACCCACCCACCAATACTGTTTAGGAGACGTCTCTCCTGCTTGTCGTAAAACAATAAAAATGAGGATCACCCAAATCGATTATTTACACACTGCCACCATGTAGCTGGGGGAGTGGGGGGCGTGGTTAAAGCGTTCGATCGTCACACCGAAGACCCGGGTTCGATTCCTCACTACTACTACAGCTTGTACAACTACTGCAGCTACTATTGCTTCTGCTGCTGCTGCTGCTACTGCTACTGCTTCTCCTGCTGCACTGTTTTGTATTACAAGTTGACAAAACACAACCAAATTCATATTTATTGTTTTATATTTATTGTTTCTTCATATCAGCATGATACGTTTATGAAACAGGCCAAAGATTAAGCCCTACTTCAATTAAGGAACATGTCGAATTTGAAGCTGAGGTTGTTGTCCGACATGTCGAAGTTGAACCGGAAGCAGGCCAGCGCCTCCCTGTAGTTTTGATTGGCCAACTGGAGGCGGATCTGTTCACGGGTGCAGTTGCCACTTGTTGGGATAGGAGGCTGAAAGAATCAGAACAGTGAAATACATTGGTAGCCCTAGTTAAAATATTTACATGTGAAAAAAACATAGAGTATCGATTCCTTAATTGTCAAGGGGTTTACTGAAAGGGAAACAACCATTGCGATAGCGACCAACTATTGCAATACCATTGCAATAGCTTTTTTTATCATTGAATTGTCTCAATTGAAGTCATTTTCTAAATAAATGTATGGTTTATGTGAAATGAGAACAAGTTGAAGTCGTTTCAGTCTCTTTTAATAACTGACAAGAAACTTGAAACCCAGATCAAGTAAACAGTTAGCACATGACCTCAATGAAGCAGCAAGTCTGCACCCAAACATCCTCTATTTTGCGCTGCACGTTTATCAACGAAAGCCAATTATCTATAGTCACAGTTTTCGTTTCTACCCTCGATTAAGTGCTATCGGAGACTCAACAATTGCAATCCACCGATAGTTCGATGCCTCGTTACAGCCCTACTGATTTGATGTTTCTCTTTATAATTTTTCGGACAGTGTGTTCTAATGGAAATTACATCTAACGAGCGACATGGTCAATGTCCCTGTGACAGACAGACTCTTCACAGAATATTCCAGTGACAGGAGCACTTCTACAGACTATTCTTGAGACGCTGGGACGTTTTCGTACCCTATCACTTGGCCAGAGGGTCTCTTTACAAAGCATCCTTGGACAGAAGGACTTGCTGCTTACTGTTTGTGAGGCAGCGGGACTAGCTTAGCCTATCCCTGGACTTTCTACACAGTCTCCCTGGGACTGTTCCCGAGACAAAAGGACTTTCTTTAGCCTATCCCTGGGACAAAGGGATGTTCTGTGGAGTTCCCTGGGACAGAAGGAGTATCTACAGACTGTTCCCGAAACAGAAGGACTTTCTTTAGCCTATCCCTGGGACAAAGGGATGTTCTGTTGAGCTCCCTGAGACAAAAAGAATGTCTACAGACTGTCCCCGAGACATAAGGACCTTCTTTAGTCTATCCCTGGGACATAGGGGTGTTCTGTGGAGTTCCCTGGGACAGAAGGAATGTCTACAGACTGTTCTCGAGACATGAGGACTTTCTTTTGCCTATCCCTGGGACAAAGGGATGTTCTGTGGAGTTCCATGGGACAGAAGGGATCTCTACAGACTGTTCCCGAGACATGGGGACTTTCTTTTGCCTATCCCTCGGACATAGGGATGGTCTGTGGAGTTCCCTGGGACAGAAGGAGTATCTACAGACTGTTCCCGAGACATGGGGACTTTCTTTAGCCTATACCTGGGACAAAGGGATGTTCTGTGGAGTTCCCTGAGACAATAAGAATGTCTACAGACTGTTCCCGAGACATGAGGACTTTCTTTAGTCTATCCCTGAGACATAGGGGTGTTCTGTGGAGTTCCCTGGGACAGAAGGAATGTCTACAGACTGTTCCCGAGACATGGGGACTTTGTCTAGTCTATCCCTGGGACACAGGGATGTTCTGTGGAGGTCCCTGAGACAAAAAGAATGTCTACAGACTGTTCCCGAGACAAAAGGACTTTCTTTAGCCTATCCCTGGGACATATTGATGCTCTGTGGAGTTCCCTGGGAGAGAAGGAATATCTACAGACTGTTCCCGAGACATGAGGACTTTCTTTTGCCTATCCCTGGGACAAAGGGATGTTCTGTGGATTTCCCTGGGACAGAAGGGATATCTACAGACTGTTCCCGAGACATGAGGACTTTCATTTGCCTATCCCTCGGACAAAGGGATGGTCTGTGGAGTTCCCTGGGACAGAAGGAGTATCTACAGACTGCTCCCGAGACATGGGGACTTTCTTTAGCCTATACCTGGGACAAAGGGATGTTCTGTGGAGTTCCCTGAGACAATAAGAATGTCTACAGACTGTTCCCGAGACATGAGGACTTTCTTTAGTCTATCCCTGGGACATAGGGGTCTTCTGTGGAGCTCCCTGGGACAGAAGGAATGTCTACAGACTGTTCCCGAGACAAAAGGACTTTCTTTAGTCTATCCCTGGGACATAGGGATGTTCTGTGGAGGTCCCTGAGACAAAAAGAATGTCTACAGACTGTTCCCGAGACAAAAGGACTTTCTTTAGCCTATCCCTGGCACATAGGGATGTTCTGTGGAGTTCCCTGGGACAGAAGGAATATCTACAGACTGTTCCCGAGACATGAGGACTTTCTTTTGCCTATCCCTGGGACAAAGGGATGTTCTGTGGAGTTCCCTGGGACAGAAGGGATGTCTACAGACTGTTCCCGAGACATGAGGACTTTCTTTTGCCTATCCCTGGGACAAAGGGATGTTCTGTGGAACTCCCTGGGACAGAAGGGATATCTACAGACTGTTCCCGATACATGAGGACTTTCTTTTGCCTATGCCTGGGACAAAGGGATGTTCTGTGGAGGTCCCTGAGACAAAAAGAATGTCTACAGACTGTTCCCGAGACAAAAGGACTTTCTTTAGCCTATCCCTGGGACATAGGGATGTTCTGTGGAGTTCCCTGGGACAGAAGGAGTATCTACAGACTGTTCCCGAGACATGAGGACTTTCTTTTGCCTATCCCTGGGACAAAGGGATGTTCTGTGGAGCTCCCTGGGACAGAAGGGATCTCTACAGACTGTTCCCGAGACATGAGGACTTTCTTTTGCCTATGCCTGGGACAAAGGGATGTTCTGTGGAGTTCCCTGGGACAGAAGGGATATCTACAGACTGTTTCCGAGACATGGGGACTTTCTTTTGCCTATCCCTGGGACATAGGGATGGTCTGTGAAGTTCCCTGGGACAGAAGGAGTATCTACAGACTGTTCCCGAGACATGATGACTTTCTTTTGCCTATCCCTGGGACAAAGGGATGTTCTGTGGAGTTCCCTGGGACAGAAGGGATATCTACAGACTGTTCCCGAGACATGAGGACTTTCATTTGCCTATCCCTCAGACATAGGGATGGTCTGTGGAGTTCCCTGGAATAGAAGGAGTATCTACAGACTGTTCCCGAGACATGAGGACTTTCTTTTGCCTATCCCTCGGACAAAGGGATGGTCTGTGGAGTTCCCTGGGGCAGATGGAGTATCTACAGACTGTTCCCGAGACATGAGGACTTTCCATGCCTATCCCTGGGACAAAGGGATGTTCTGTGGAGCTCCCTGGGACAGAAGGGATATCTACAGACTGTTCCCGAGACATGAGGACTTTCATTTGCCTATCCCTCGGATATAGGGATGGTCTGTGGAGTTCCCTGGGATAGAAGGAGTATCTACAGACTGTTACCGAGACATGGGGACTTTCTTTTGCCTATCCCTCGGACAAAGGGATGTTCTGTGGAGTTCCCTGGGACAGATGGAGTATCTACAGACTGTTCCCGAGACATGAGGACTTTCTTTTGCCTATCCCTGGGACAAAGGGATGTTCTGTGGAGTTCCCTGAGACAAAAAGAATGTCTACAGACTGTTCCAGGAGACATAAGGACTTTCTTTAGTCTATCCCTGGGACATAGGGGTGTTCTGTGGAGCTCCCTGGGACAGAAGGAATGTCTACAGACTGTTCCCGAGACATGGGGACTTTCTTTAGTCTATCCCTGGGACATAGGGATGTTCTGTGGAGGTCCCTGAGACAAAAAGAATGTATACAGACTGTTCCCGAGACATGGGGACTTTCTTTAGTCTATCCCTCGGACAAAGGGATGTTCTGTGGAGTTCCCTGGGACAGAAGGGATGTCTACAGACTGTTCCCGAAACAGAAGGACTTTCTTTTGCCTATCCCTGGGACATAGGGATGTTCTGTGGAGTTGCCTGGGACAGAAGGAATATCTACAGACTGTTCCCGAGACATGGGGACTTTCGTTTGCCTATCCCTGGGACAAAGGGATGTTCTGTGGAGTTCCCTGAGACAATGAGAATGTCTACAGACTGTTCCCGAGACATAAGGACTTTCTTTAGTCTATCCCTGAGATATAGGGGTGTTCTGTGGAGATCCCTGAGACAGAATTAATGTCTACAGACTGTTCCCGAGACATGGGGACTTTCTTAAGTCTATCCCTGGGACATAGGGATGTTCTGTGGAGGTCCCTGAGACAAAAAGAATGTCTACAGACTGTTCCCGAGACAAAAGGACTTTCTTTAGCCTATCCCTCGGACATATTGATGTTCTGTGGAGCTCCCTGGGACAGAAGGAATATCTACAGACTGTTCCCGAGACATGAGGACTTTCTTTTGCCTATCCCTCGGACATGGGGATGCTCTGTGGAGTTCCCTGGGACAGAAGGGATCTCTACAGACTGTTCCCGAGACATGAGGACTTTCTTTTGCCTATCCCTGGGACAAAGGGATGTTCTGTGGAGCTCCCTGGGACAGAAGGGATCCCTACAGACTGTTTCCGAGACATGGGGACTTTCTTTTGCCTATCCCTGGGACAAAGGGATGTTCTGTGGAGTTCCCTTGGACAGAAGGGATATCTACAGACTGTTCCCGAGACATGGGGACTTTCTTTTGCCTATCCCTCGGACATGGGGATGGTCTGTGAAGTTCCCTGGGACAGAAGGAGTATCTACAGACTGTTCCCGAGACATGAGGACTTTCTTTTGCCTATCCCTGGGACAAAGGGATGTTCTGTGGAGCTCCCTGGGACAGAAGGGATCCCTACAGACTGTTCCCGAGACACGGGGACTTTCTTTTGCCTATCCCTGGGACAAAGGGGTGTTCTGTGGAGTTCTCTGGGACAGAAGGGATATCTACAGACTGTTCCCGAGACATGGGGACTTTCTTTTGCCTATCCCTCGGACATGGGGTTGGTCTGTGAAGTTCCCTGGGACAGAAGGAGTATCTACAGACTGTTCCCGAGACATGAGGACTTTCTTTTGCCTGTCCCTGGGACAAAGGGATGTTCTGTGAAGTTCCCTGGGACAGAAGGGATATCTACAGACTGTTCCCGAGACATGAGAACTTTCATTTGCCTATCCCTCGGACATAGGGATGGTCTGTGGAGTTCCCTGGGATAGAAGGAGTATCTACAGACTGTTCCCAAGACATGGTGTCTTTCTTTTGCCTATCCCTGGGACAAAGGGATGTTCTGTGGAGTTCCCTGAGACAAAAAGAATGTCTACAGACTGTTCCCGAGACATAAGGACTTTCTTTAGTCTATCCCTGGGACATAGGGGTGTTCTGTGGAGCTCCCTGGGACAGAAGGAATGTCTACAGACTGTTCCCGAGACATGGGGACTTTCTTTAGTCTATCCCTGGGACATAGGGATGTTCTGTGGAGGTCCCTGAGACAAAAAGAATGTATACAGACTGTTCCCGAGACATGGGGACTTTCTTTAGTCTATCCCTCGGACAAAGGGATGTTCTGTGGAGTTCCCTGGGACAGAAGGGATGTCTACAGACTGTTCCCGAAACAGAAGGACTTTTCTTTGCCTATCCCTGGGACATAGGGATGTTCTGTGGAGTTGCCTGGGACAGAAGGAATATCTACAGACTGTTCCCGAGACATGGGGACTTTCGTTTGCCTATCCCTGGGACAAAGGGATGTTCTGTGGAGTTCCCTGAGACAATGAGAATGTCTACAGACTGTTCCCGAGACATAAGGACTTTCTTTTAGTCTATCCCTGAGACATAGGGGTGTTCTGTGGAGATCCCTGAGACAGAATTAATGTCTACAGACTGTTCCCGAGACATGGGGACTTTCTTAAGTCTATCCCTGGGACATAGGGATGTTCTGTGGAGGTCCCTGAGACAAAAAGAATGTCTACAGACTGTTCCCGAGACAAAAGGACTTTCTTTAGCCTATCCCTCGGACATATTGATGTTCTGTGGAGCTCCCTGGGACAGAAGGAATATCTACAGACTGTTCCCGAGACATGAGGACTTTCTTTTGCCTATCCCTCGGACATGGGGATGCTCTGTGGAGTTCCCTGGGACAGAAGGGATCTCTACAGACTGTTCCCGAGACATGAGGACTTTCTTTTGCCTATCCCTGGGACAAAGGGATGTTCTGTGGAGCTCCCTGGGACAGAAGGGATCCCTACAGACTGTTTCCGAGACATGGGGACTTTCTTTTGTCTATCCCTGGGACAAAGGGATGTTCTGTGGAGTTCCCTTGGACAGAAGGGATATCTACAGACTGTTCCCGAGACATGGGGACTTTCTTTGCCTATCCCTCGGACATGGGGATGGTCTGTGAAGTTCCCTGGGACAGAAGGAGTATCTACAGACTGTTCCGAGACATGAGGACTTTCTTTTGCCTATCCCTGGGACAAAGGGATGTTCTGTGGAGCTCCCTGGGACAGAAGGGATCCCTACAGACTGTTCCCGAGACACGGGGACTTTCTTTTGCCTATCCCTGGGACAAAGGGGTGTTCTGTGGAGTTCTCTGGGACAGAAGGGATATCTACAGACTGTTCCCGAGACATGGGGACTTTCTTTTGCCTATCCCTGGGACATGGGGTTGGTCTGTGAAGTTCCCTGGGACAGAAGGAGTATCTACAGACTGTTCCCGAGACATGAGGACTTTCTTTTGCCTGTCCCTGGGACAAAGGGATGTTCTGTGGAGTTCCCTGGGACAGAAGGGATATCTACAGACTGTTCCCGAGACATGAGAACTTTCATTTGCCTATCCCTCGGACATAGGGATGGTCTGTGGAGTTCCCTGGGATAGAAGGAGTATCTACAGACTGTTCCCAAGACATGGTGTCTTTCTTTTGCCTATCCCTCGGACATAGGGATGCTCTGTGGAGTTCCCTGGGACAGAAGGGATCTCTACAGACTGTTCCCGAGACATGAGGACTTTCTTTTGCCTATCCCTGGGACAAAGGGATGTTCTGTGGAGCTCCCTGGGACAGAAGGGATCCCTACAGACTGTTCCCGAGACATGAGGACTTTCTTTTGCCTATCCCTGGGACAAAGGGATGTTCTGTGGAGTTCTCTGGGACAGAAGGGATATCTACAGACTGTTCCCGAGACATGGGGACTTTCTTTTGCCTATCCCTCGGACATGGGGATGGTCTGTGAAGTTCCCTGGGACAGAAGGAGTATCTACAGACTGTTCCCGAGACATGAGGACTTTCTTTTGCCTGTCCCTGGGACAAAGGGATGTTCTGTGGAGTTCCCTGGGACAGAAGGGATATCTACAGACTGTTCCCGAGACATGAGAACTTTCATTTGCCTATCCCTGGGACATAAGGATGGTCTGTGAAGTTCCCTGGGACAGAAGGAGTATCTACAGACTGTTCCCGAGACATGGGGTCTTTCTTTTGCCTATGCCTGGGACATAGGGATGGTCTGTGGAGTTCCCTCGGATAGAAGGAGTATCTACAGACTGTTCCCGAGAGATGAGGACTTTCTTTTGCCTATCCCTGGGACATAGGGATGTTCTGTGGAGTCTCCCTGAGACAAAAAGAATGTCTACAGACTGTTCCCGAGACAAAAGGACTTTCTTTAGTCTATCCCTGGGACATAGGGATGTTATGTGGAGTTCCCTGAGACAAAAAGAATGTATACAGACTGTTCCCGAGACAAAAGGACTTTCTTTAGTCTATCCCTCGGACAAAGGGATGTTCTGTGGAGTTCCCTGGGGGGGAAGGGATGTCTACAGACTGTTCCCGAGACATGAGGACTTTCTTTTGCTTATCCCTGGGACAAAGGGATGTTCTGTGGAGCTCCCTGGGACAGAAGGGATCTCTACAGACTGTTCCCGATACATGATGACTTTCTTTTGCCTATGCCTGGGACAAAGGGATGTTCTGTGGAGCTCCCTGGGACAGAAGGGATCTCTACAGACTGTTCCCGAGACATGAGGACTTTCTTTTACCTATGCCTGGGACAAAGGGATGTTCTGTGGAGTTCCCTGGGACAGAAGGAGTATCTACAGACTGTTCCCGAGACATGGGGACTTTCTTTTGCCCATCCCTGGGACAAAGGGATGGTCTGTGGAGCTCCCTGGGACAGAAGGAGTATTTACAGACTGTTCCCGAGACAATGACTGTCTACAGTCTGAGTGTTCTTGAGAAATTGCGTCTTTATATAGAACATAACTGGAATATGCTTCTCCTCATAAAACTATAGTATGACGTCACTCGAAGGATATAACAGCAACTTAACCATTTACATTTGACACCTACCAAAACATTCGTGAACGGCACGAAAATATACTCACTCTGACGGTCGGTGTGGCGCCAGTGTCAACATTATTGAAACTCCCGGGGCACGCACTCGGCACACTGACATCAGGACGCTGACAGCGGTTGATGCTGCCTGGGGTGAGGTTCTGGGTCTGGTTGGGGGCAAAGCAGTGCTGTCTGCCGGAGAACCTGGTTCCGCGTCTGTACAGCTCGACGTTGTCACAGTTGCACGGCGTTGTCAGGTACTGCACCAACGTCAGTTCCTCAAGGGTGTTGCAGCCGATGTTCATGACGGAGCCTCTGGAGATCTGGGACGATTGGATGCTGTTGGAAGGTAGATCAAAGGCGTAGCTCTGAAGATTTGTGATGTTGGTGTACTGAATCCTCAAGGACCGACTGTAGATGATGTCCTTAAAAGCATACGGTTGGATGGTGAAGATCTTGGCATAGCTGAAGGTAAGTGAGTTCAAACCAGTCAGGTTGTGGAATGCGTAGGAATCGATGGTGGTGATGTTGGAATAGGAAAATGTGATTTGACGGTAGATGTTTTTTGTCCAGGTTGCTAAAGGCGCCTCCCCTGATGTTGGTGATGTTTACTCGGGTGAAGGACACTGAAGCTTGGATATCGGAGAACGCGCAGCTCTGTATTGTGCCCAGGGATCCATAACTAAATCTTATAGATTTCAGATTGGGGCTTCCATAGAATCTTCCGCTGGGGATCTCCCTGAAGTTTGAATAATAGAAATAGGCCGTGGTTATGTAGGAGGGGAATGTAAGTGGGAAAGATGGAGAGGCGCTGGCAGTTCATGTTGTTGTTGGAGGTGGTGCATCTGCATCCGGGTGGACACGCGACCTGGCCAGCTGCCAACTGGACACACAGACAGACACACAGTAGGAGCACGAGGTTGCCTGAGGACATCTGTGAAAAATGATTCGTAAAAATACACTTAAAAACAAAACGTATTGATGTTTTTACGTCTTTAACGTGAGTGAGTGAGTGAGTTGGGCTTTATGCCGCTTTTAGCAATATTCCAGCAATATTACGCCAGGGGATGCCATAAATGGGCTTCACACATTGTGCCCATATGGGGAATCGAACCCGGATCGTCGGCGTGAACGCTTTAACCACTAGGCTATCACACCGCCCCATTTCTTTAAACGGCATTTAAGGAGATGAACTATGAAGTATTTTGGATATCAACTTCTTCTTTATTGTTGAACACGATTTTTCGGAGGTAAGTCTTGCTCTTTCAGGTGAATGATGCTGCTTGTTCAGGCTATGTATGTGCGGGCGTTTGTGCGTTCGTGCGTTCGTGCGTATGTGTAATGTGTGGCTGTTTGTGCTAACAACTAACAATGGTTGTATGTTTTACTAAGGATTTTTTGTGCTTGTATCTTTTACACGAGACTAACGCTATGTGGGTAGGAAAATTACAACCCTAAAGTTGACATGTACGTACATCAATGGTTTTGAAGAGTGGTAATTAAAACAAAGATTCATATGTAGTCCTGATATTTAAGACACATAAGGAAAATAATAAACGGATATTGTAAAAAAAGTGAAAACATACCATTTTGGGTGTTGTAGCCGACACACCAGTATAGGATCACAATCTCTGTGAAGACGCACGGCTCACATATAAACCCGACGTTATATATGGGTACACGCAGCTGTCAAACTGTCAATCTCATACGTCAGGGCAGAGCTGTTGTACCCTGATCGTTCACTAGCGGTCACGTGCTTCCACGGCCTTGATGGGTGGTCATTCACGTCATGAGTGGCTTCGAGGCATTCTTTTTTTCGGCTTTTTTCTTTACTATCTTTAAAATGACTTTCTGCCTGGTATTCGATAGAGAATACAAATTTTATCTTTGTTTGCACCATAGAGCCATTTAAAATTATTCAACATGTTAGATTAGTATGATTCGTGTCGACAGTATTTTTTCATGTAGATACTGTAGAAAACTTTCAAAATATTTATGTTTGAAACGGATTTTGTAGAAACAAAATCGAGTTCATAAACAGATAAGATCATTCCACATGCTCGTTGTTTATTTACAATAAAACACACGGTAATTCGAATTGGTCAACTATTTTCTTGCTGTTAAGATTATATATTCTCGTTGCTGTAACTATTTTCGCGCTGCTTCAACTATTCAATGTCAATGAGTGCTTCACGCTCGTCGTTCAATAACGAGTACACAGGCATTGTCAGATATCGTGCCATCTTCATCCACAACGTCTAACTTCCTGGTTTATACCAACGACCTACACAGGGATTGCGTAGAATATTTATGTATGTAAACTGTGTACATGTGATCTCACGGCCCGCCGCCCTCGGCAAACACCACAACCTCGAGTACCCGTACCTATCTTTCAGTCATAACCAGGCATTTGAGTTAACAGGGGAAATTTTCTTAAAATGAGTCCGTTAGTTTCATTACTTCCTTTTTACTAAGTTTTGATGACGTTTGCAGTTGTTGCCAAATCGTGTATTGATGCGAGTGAATCCCTTTGAGTTTATGAATGTGTTAAATTGTTGCAGGACTGATAGTACTTCTTCATACGGAAGCAGACCATGAAAGTCCGTATGATTACTTCTATAACTTTTAACTTTTTAAAGTGTACTCCACGAAAGGACGTAGTTTACCTTTTCAGAATTATAAAAGTAGTTACTGTTAAAGTAGTTACACCACCCCCACCCCCACCCCCACCACCCCGAAAATTCCTGGATCCTACCCTATTCCCTTTTATTTATGATTGTACTGAAATATACGTACACCTTTACTGTAAACAGCTGTGTCCATTCCTACAGGTTTGTACGTACACGTATCTTGTGAACACCTGATGTCATTCTCGTAATACAGCGTGTCCAATGAGTAAGGTGTTCACATGTACTCATTGTTAATATTTCATCCATTCATTATGACAACAATTCACCACACAACGTGATACAAAACAGAATATAATGAAAAGCTGTGTCCGTTCCTGTAGTAGATAGTACGTACACGTATCTTGTGAACACCCGATGTATTGGAATGTACGTACACCTATATTGTAAACAGCTGTGTCCGTTCCTGCAGTAGAGTTTACATACACGTATCTTGTGAACACACGGTGTACTGGAATGTACGTACACCTAGATTGTAAACAGCTGTGTCCGTTCCTGTAGTAGAGTGTACGTACACGTATCTTGTGAACACCCGATGTACTGGAATGTACGAACACCTATATTGTAAACAGCTGTGTCCGTTCCTGCAGTAAAGAGTACGTACACGTATCTTGTGAACACCCGGTGTACTGGAATGTACCTACACCTATATTGTAAACAGCTGTGTCCGTTCCTGCAGTAGAGTTTACATACACGTATCTTGTGAACACCCGATGTACTGGAATGTACCTACACCTATATTGTAAACAGCTGTGTCCGTACCTGCAGTAGTGTACGTACATGTATCCAATGAGTAAGGTGTTCACATGTAAAATTGTTAATATTTCATCTATGCATTATGACAACAATTCACTCAATGTGATACAAAACAGAACTTAAAGTTATGTCATACAATTATACATGTACATATTTGCACAATATATAGAGGCTGTTTAATTGTGGTGACAAACACAGTTTCTGTCATCTAGTTTAACGGTAACGGCTGATTTACGTTTTCCTTGATACTCGTCGTTTTACAAATTTAGTTTTTCGTGTTTTCCTTTTCAAATCAACTACGGCGTAAAGATTGTCAAGACACGTCTGTCGGGGACAAACAAAAACCAAACTAGCCATTATGCGTGTCACAACATGGTCCAGATCATGGACAGTGACGCGGTCAAGAGCAGAGACATCTACTCATGTGGTCAAGAGCAGAGACATCTACTCATGTGGTCAAGAGCATAGACATCTACTCATGTGGTGGAGAGCATAGACATTTACTCGTGAGGTCAAGAGCATAGACATTTACTCATGTGGTCAAGAGCATAGACATTTACTCATGTGGTCAAGAGCATAGACATCTACTCATGTCGTCAAGAGCATAAACATTTACTCTTGTGGTCAAAGCATAGACATTTACTCGTGTGGTCAAGAGCATAGAAATTTATTCATGTGGACAGGAGCATAGACAATGACTCGGGTGTTCAAGGCCATAGACATGTACTCATGTGGTGAAGAGCATAAACATCTACTCATGTGGTCAAGAGCATAGACATTTACTCGTGTGGTCAAGAGCATAGACAATGACTCGGGTTTTCAAGAACAGCGAAGGGGACTGAGGTGGCCAAGAGCATAGACAATGACTGGTGTGATCAAGAACAGCGAAAGGGACTGATGTGGTCAAGAGCATAGACATTTACTCATTTAGTCAAGAGCATAGATATCTACTCATGTGGTCAAGAGCATAGACATTTACTCATGTGGTCAAGAGCATAGACATTTACTCTTGAGGTCAAGAGCATAGACATGTACTCATGTGGTCAAGAGCATAGACATCTACTCATGTGGTCAAGAGCATAGACATCTACTCATGTGGTCAAGAGCATAGACATCTACTCATGTGGTCAAGAGCATAGACATTTACTCATGTGGTCAAGAGCATAGGCATCTAATCTTGATGTCCAGAGCATAGACATCTACTCATGTGGTCAAGAGCATAGACATCTACTAATGTGGTCAAGAGCATAGACATTTACTCTTGATGTCAAGAGCATAGACATTAACCCATGTGGTCAAGAGCATAGACATTTACTCTTGAGGTCAAGAGCATAGACATCTGCTCGTGTGGTCAAGAGCATAGACATTTACTCGTGAGGTCAAGAGCATAGATATCTACTCATGTGGTCAAGAGAATAGACATTTACTATTGAGGTCAAGAGCATAGACATCTACTCATGTGGTCAAGAGCATAGACATCTACTCATGTGGTCAAGAGCATAGACATCTACTCATGTGGTCAAGAGCATAAACATCTACTCATGTGGTCAAGAGCATAGACATTTACTCTTGAGGTCAAGAGCATAGACATTTACTCATGTGGTCAAGAGCATAGACATTTACTCATGTGGTCAAGAGCATAGGCATCTACTCTTGATGTCAAGAGCATAGTCATTTACTCATGTGGTGGAGAGCATAGACATTTACTCATGTGGTCAAGAGCATAGACATTTACTCTTGAGGTCAAGAGCATAGACATGTACTCATGTGGTCAAGAGCATAGACATCTACTCATGTGGTCAAGAGCATAGACATCTACTCATGTGGTCAAGAGCATAGACATCTACTCATGTGGTCAAGAGCATAGACATTTACTCTTGTGGTCAAAGCATAGACATTTACTCGTGTGGTCAAGAGCATAGAAATTTATTCATGTGGACAGGAGCATAGACAATGACTCGGGTGTTCAAGTCCATAGACATGTACTCATGTGGTGAAGAGCATAAACATCTACTCATGTGGTCAAGAGCATAGACATTTACTCGTGTGGTCAAGAGCATATACAATGACTCGGGTGTTCAAGAACAGCGAAGGGGACTGATGTGGCCAAGAGCATAGACAATGACTGGTGTGATCAAGAACAGCGAAAGGGACTGATGTGGTCAAGAGCATAGACATTTACTCATTTAGTCAAGAGCATAGATATCTACTCATATGGTCAAGAGCATAGACATGTACTCATGTGGTCAAGAGCATAGACATTTACTCATGTGGTCAAGAGCATAGACATTTACTCTTGTGGTCAAGAGCATAGACATCTACTCATGTGGTCAAGAGCATATACATTTACTCATCAGGTCAAGAGCATAGACATTTATTCATGTGATCAAGAGCATAGGCATCTAATCTTGATGTCCAGAGCATAGACATCTACTCATGTGGTCAAGAGCATAGACATCTACTAATGTGGTCAAGAGCATAGACATTTACTCTTGATGTCAAGAGCATAGACATTAACTCATGTGGTCAAGAGCATAGACATTTACTCTTGAGGTCAAGAGCATAGACATCTGCTCGTGTGGTCAAGAGCATAGACAATTACTCGTGAGGTCAAGAGCATAGATATCTACTCATGTGGTCAAGAGCATAGACATTTACTCATGTGATCAAGAGCATAGACATTTACTATTGAGGTTAAGAGCATAGACATGTACTCATGTGGTCAAGAGCATAGACATCTAATCATGTGGTCAAGAACATAAACATCTACTCATGTGGTCAAGAGCATAGACATTTACTCTTGAGGTCAAGAGCATAGACATTTACTCATGTGGTCAAGAGCATAGACATTTACTCATGTGGTCAAGAGCATAGGCATCTACTCTTGATTTCAAGGGCATAGACATCTACTCATGTGGTGGAGAGCATAGACATCTACTCATGTGGTCAAGAGCATAGACATGTACTCATGTGGTCAAGAGCATAGACATCTACTCATGTGGTCAAGAGTATAGCCATCTACTCATGTGGTCAAGAGCATAGACATCTACTCATGTTGTCAAGAGCATAGACATTTACTCTTGAGGTCAAGAGCATAGACATTAACTCATGTGGTCAAGAGCATAGACATCTACTCATGTTGTCAAGAGCATAGACATTAACTCATGTGGTCAAGAGCATAGACATCTACTCATGTTGTCAAGAGCATAGACATTTACTCTTGAGGTCAAGAGCATAGACATGTACTCATGTGGTCAAGAGCATAGACATCTACTCATGTGGTCAAGAGCATAGACATCTACTC
The DNA here is from genome assembly GCF_003918875.1 of Haliotis rubra. Classification (NCBI taxonomy): domain Eukaryota; kingdom Metazoa; phylum Mollusca; class Gastropoda; order Lepetellida; family Haliotidae; genus Haliotis; species Haliotis rubra. The sequence goes on from NW_025767518.1 coordinate 463,801, forward strand.
ATGTGGTCAAGAGCATAGACATCTACTCATGTGGTCAAGAGCATAGACATTTACTCATGTGGTCAAGAGCATAGGCATCTAATCTTGATGTCCAGAGCATAGACATCTACTCATGTGGTCAAGAGCATAGACATCTACTCATGTGGTCAAGAGCATAGGCATCTAATCTTGATGTCCAGAGCATAGACATCTACTCATGTGGTCAAGAGCATAGACATCTACTAATGTGGTCAAGAGCATAGACATTTACTCTTGATGTCAAGAGCATAGACATTAACCCATGTGGTCAAGAGCATAGACATTTACTCTTGAGGTCAAGAGCATAGACATCTGCTCGTGTGGTCAAGAGCATAGACATTTACTCGTGAGGTCAAGAGCATAGATATCTACTCATGTGGTCAAGAGAATAGACATTTACTATTGAGGTCAAGAGCATAGACATCTACTCATGTGGTCAAGAGCATAGACATCTACTCATGTGGTCAAGAGCATAGACATCTACTCATGTGGTCAAGAGCATAAACATCTACTCATGTGGTCAAGAGCATAGACATTTACTCTTGAGGTCAAGAGCATAGACATTTACTCATGTGGTCAAGAGCATAGACATTTACTCATGTGGTCAAGAGCATAGGCATCTACTCTTGATGTCAAGAGCATCAGGAGCATCATATACTCATGTGGTGGAGAGCATAGACATTTACTCATGTGGTCAAGAGCATAGACATTTACTCTTGAGGTCAAGAGCATAGACATGTACTCATGTGGTCAAGAGCATAGACATCTACTCATGTGGTCAAGAGCATAGACATCTACTCATGTGGTCAAGAGCATAGACATCTACTCATGTGGTCAAGAGCATAGACATTTACTCTTGTGGTCAAAGCATAGACATTTACTCGTGTGGTCAAGAGCATAGAAATTTATTCATGTGGACAGGAGCATAGACAATGACTCGGGTGTTCAAGTCCATAGACATGTACTCATGTGGTGAAGAGCATAAACATCTACTCATGTGGTCAAGAGCATAGACATTTACTCGTGTGGTCAAGAGCATATACAATGACTCGGGTGTTCAAGAACAGCGAAGGGGACTGATGTGGTCAAGAGCATAGACAATGACTGGTGTGATCAAGAACAGCGAAAGGGACTGATGTGGTCAAGAGCATAGACATTTACTCATTTAGTCAAGAGCATAGATATCTACTCATATGGTCAAGAGCATAGACATGTACTCATGTGGTCAAGAGCATAGACATTTACTCATGTGGTCAAGAGCATAGACATTTACTCTTGTGGTCAAGAGCATAGACATCTACTCATGTGGTCAAGAGCATATACGTTTACTCATCAGGTCAAGAGCATAGACATTTATTCATGTGATCAAGAGCATAGGCATCTAATCTTGATGTCCAGAGCATAGACATCTACTCATGTGGTCAAGAGCATAGACATCTACTAATGTGGTCAAGAGCATAGACATTTACTCTTGATGTCAAGAGCAAAGACATTAACTCATGTGGTCAAGAGCATAGACATTTACTCTTGAGGTCAAGAGCATAGACATCTGCTCGTGTGGTCAAGAGCATAGACAATTACTCGTGAGGTCAAGAGCATAGATATCTACTCATGTGGTCAAGAGCATAGACATTTACTCATGTGATCAAGAGCATAGACATTTACTATTGAGGTTAAGAGCATAGACATGTACTCATGTGGTCAAGAGCATAGACATCTAATCATGTGGTCAAGAACATAAACATCTACTCATGTGGTCAAGAGCATAGACATTTACTCTTGAGGTCAAGAGCATAGACATTTACTCATGTGGTCAAGAGCATAGACATTTACTCATGTGGTCAAGAGCATAGGCATCTACTCTTGATTTCAAGGGCATAGACATCTACTCATGTGGTGGAGAGCATAGACATCTACTAATGTGGTCAAGAGCATAGACATGTACTCATGTGGTCAAGAGCATAGACATCTACTCATGTGGTCAAGAGTATAGCCATCTACTCATGTGGTCAAGAGCATAGACATCTACTCATGTTGTCAAGAGCATAGACATTTACTCTTGAGGTCAAGAGCATAGACATTAACTCATGTGGTCAAGAGCATAGACATCTACTCATGTTGTCAAGAGCATAGACATTAACTCATGTGGTCAAAGCATAGACATTTACTCATGTGGTCAAGAGCATATACATCTACTCTTGATGTCAAGAGCATAGACATCTGCTCATGTGGTCAAGAGCATAGACATTTACTCATGTGGTCAAAAGCATAGACATTTACTCTTGAGGTCAAGAGCATAGACATTTACTCATGTGGTCAAGAGCATAGGCATCTACACTTGATGTCAAGAGCATAGACATCTGCTCGTGTGGTCAAGAGCATAGGCATTTACCCTTGAGGTCAAGAGCATAGACATCTACTCATGTGGTCAAGAGCATAGACATTTACTCCTGTCGTTAAGAGCATAGACATCTACTCATGTGGTGGAGAGCATAGACATCTACTCATGTGGTCAAGAGCATAGACATCTACTCATGTGGTGAAGAGCATAAACATATACCCTTGTGGTCAAGAGCATAGACATGTACTCATGTCGTCAAGAGCATAGACATTTACTCTTGTGGTCAAAGGATAGACATTTACTCGTGTGGTCAAGAGCATAGAAATTTATTCATGTAGTCAGGAGCATAGACAATGACTCGGGTGTTCAAGGCCATAGACATGTACTCATGTGGTGAAGAGCATAAACATCTACTCATGTGGTCAAGAGCATATACATTTACTCGTGTGGTCAAGAGCATAGACATTTACTCTTGTGGTCAAAGCATAGACCTCTACTCATGGGGTCAAAGCATAGACATTTACTCGTGTGGTCAAGAGCATAGACAATGACTCGGGTGTTCAAGAACAGCGAAGGGGACTGATATGGTCAAGAGCATTGACAATGACCAGGGTGTTCAAGAACAAGGAAAGGGACTGGAGTGGTCAAGAGTATAGATAATGACTCGGGTGGTCAAGTCCATGGACATTGACAGTCGGGTGTCTGTTGTGGAGAACATGGTGATGTCTCGTGTTCTCGAGAACGTGTTTATTGTTCGAGAATGATAACATCACAAACAGCAAATGTGTTTATGGAGCGATTATACGAATTTCAAAGAAACGTTAGGTAAATATCTGCCTTTTAATCGCATTGTCAAAGGCATAAAATGTTTTTTTAAAACTATAATTCATGAAGTCTTCATACTGTGTGACAGGAACGGGTGTGAGCGAACACATACCATCCATACTTAAACCAGTGTTATGTCGTTCGTACCTGTGATGGTTACTTTTCCCAGGATTTTCCAACAAGATTGTCTGAACCCCGCGGCCATTCTAGATCTTCCGGATACACGGGATCTCAACAATAAGCACGTGTTTACAGTAGACCTTATCGGAGGCACGTTTTTTTAAACATTAAATGATATCGCAATAACTTAGACGAAATGTTTGTCTCATGCCTAATTGAGTATTATAGACTTTCATACATCATACATTGAAACACGAAAGCAGTGCCGATCAGTTGGGGGTTATTTCAGCTTACTATTGAAATCTAAATATACTGAACAGCAAAAGAAACGCAACTCTGTTTTTTGTCAAGTTTTTAACTAGAAGGTGAGGTGAGGTGAATTGGGTTTAACGTCGTGCTTGAGAATATTTCGCTCATATGACGACGTGCATGCGTGTGTATGTGTATGTGCGGCTGCCTGTACTAGCCCAGACTTAAGCTGGTTTTATAGTGCTTGCCCACTTAGATACCATGCCGCAGTGAAGCATAAATACCCAAGTCAGACACATTATACTGACTCCAAGCCGACCAGTCTTTGTTGTACCCATAAATGCCGAGCGCCAGGCAGGGACCAACAAGTACCGTATTTTAACGTATTTTGGTATGGCGCGGTCGGGGATCGAACCCGCGACCTTCCGCTCTCCGGGCGGACGCTCTAACCACTACACCACGGAGGCGGTCTTTAGACAAAAGACATAAACATGAACGCTTACTTGTATGATATTTAATTTTTACGAAACTTGCGTTTCTTTTGCTGTTCAGTGTATTTCGTTCTCGTGTGTATCTGATCCTGTTCATTGGATTCCTGTCAGACATTGTAGACGTAACATTATCGTCCCGGTTATAATGTGTGCCCGCCAAAGTATGATGTTCGTAAAAGGTATGGTGGTAAAGTCCAGTGACTTGGTGGTGGGAAGGGAAAATGCATATTATTATTTATTGGTTTCGAAACGTAACGTCCAAACCAATGGATATGGTGACCGTATCAAGTACATCACCTTCGGAGAACCTTTCCTCGTTTGTTTGATTTGTAACGGCCATTGACCCGGTATATTTGCTTCCCAGAATCCATATCGATAGCTTCATGGACCTTCAAATACCCAAACAATGAAACCATAACGACAATCACAAAGGGACAGATTAGTTTGATCTCACCTAACGCTTTCTGCCAAAGTGTGAAAAATGAGCACCTTATTCTTTCGATATACAGCATAACTACCATCAAACCGTAGGCCTTTATCAAGATGAGCAAAGAACGATCAAACAAGGTTAGCTGGCGGAGTGAGCGAGTTTAGTTTTGTGCCGCTTTTATCATTATTCCAGCAATATCACGACGGGGGACAAAAGAAATGGGCTTCACACAAAGTATCCATGTGGGGAATCGAATCCGGGTTTTCGGGTGACCACTAGGCTACTACACGTCCCATGGCTTAAGGAAGACACTGACATAACGTCATGACTGTTTGTACTGACTGACTGAGTCTGGTTTTACGCCGCTTTTAGCAATATTCCAGCAACATCACGGCGGGGACACCAGAAATCGGCTTCACACATTGTACCCATGGTGGGATTCGAACCCGGGTCTTCGGCGTGACGAGCCAACGCTTTAACCACTAGGCTACCCCACCGCCCCGACTGTTTGTAGGATCTGTAGGCACTTGTTCTTTCTTTCATTTCATTCACGCAACTTGACACAGTCTTTCCGTCTTCTGCTGACCAGTGTCAGACCGGAAATACCTGCATCACCACCTCCATCACCTGCAACGGCCTCAGCTCCATCCCATCCCTGCCTCCCATGACGTCACAGTCCCAACTAGGAGAACTTATGAACTTATTACACCTTCAAAAGGTTGTAGAAGGTTCTATGACAAATTGATTAAAACATGTGAGCTACCTGAGGTGTGTAAGAAGTGGGAAAGTATGACTCAGATTACATTGCCTTGGAGTATTGTTTTTACAAACTATAGAAAGTGTACTCGGGATGTTAAATTATTGGATTTTCAATTTAGATTCATCCACAAGATTATATATACTAAAAAAGAATTGTTGAAGATGAAATTGATTGACAAAAATATTTGTACATTTTGCAAATCAGAACCAGAAGATATTATCCATGTTTTCGTATCGTGTGAACATGTACAGATGTTCTGGAGTGAACTAAGGATTTTTATTAACAACACCTTTAGCATTGACATTGAACTCTCAGATTTCAAAATCCTATTGGGACTTAACACTGGCTATGATTTTATTAACAACATTATTCTCGCTGGGAAACGATTCATATATATCTCAAGTATAAACAACAGACGGCTGCAAATGTCAGGATTTCTGAAAATAATACAGAATATTGTATTTGTCGAAAAATACATAGCTAAGAAAAACTACAGGCTTAACAAATTTCACAAAAAATGGCCTCATAGCTTTGTTTCGAACTTTGAAAATCTGCAAGTCTCTGGGCCAATAAATAACCAGCTCCAACATGCCTACGACCCATGAGTTGACTGTTAGAGGTTTGCACGCTGTCTTTTTATACTCATCCTTTTACACTTTGAAATTAATCACGCTTCTGTCAGCGATAACCAGGTTTTAACATCATATAAATATCCTATAATAATAAGAAGAACAATGACAAGAATATTAATTACTCAACAAGCAGGTAACCCATGAGCTTGTCGCTGCAGTCATGTACTCCCCGACTTATGTACCTATACTTTCACACTCTGAAAACTTGTAATTTGTTGTTGCCAAGGTATAACCAGCTCCAAGTGCCTTATCCATGGAGTTTGCTACTGGAGTAGTGTACTCCCTGATTTTGTATACCTATATTATCACACTTTGAAAATTTGAACTATTTGTTGCTGATGTATAACCAGCTCTTACATGCCTGTAACCCAGAGAGTCTGTTGCTGGAGGGATGCACTCCCTGACTTTGTGTACCTATGTTTTCATACTTCGAAATTAGTAACTTTGTTGCTGATATATAACTAGTTAGAACATGCCTGTAACCCATGGATTCTGTTGTTTGAGTGGTTCACTCCCTGACTTTATGTACCGATGTTTTCATACTTCGAAATAAGTAATTTTATTGTCGATGTATAACTAGCTGGAACATGCCTGTAACCCATGAAGTTTGCTGCTGGAGTTGTGCTTTCCCTGACTTTGTATACTTGTAACTATACTCTCTCACTTTGAAAATTTGTAACTTTCTGTCACCAATATGTAACCAGTCCCAACATGGAGTTGTGTACTCCCCGTCTCTGTATACCTATCTGAAATGAATAAAAATATTATAAAAAAAACCAAAAACTAGGAGAACGAGTGTGACTCACCCGCAAGATGGCGATCACATTAGCGTCATCAACACCGCACCAGCAGGACTACAGTGATGATACGACTGCATGCTGTTGGCATCCGGGCCTTTCCGTCATTACGGGGCAAGTCATGAACCCGGCAGCATCGACTAAATCGTCCACGTTTGGTGAGGAAAGTGAGGCGGTTGCAACGTTGCATTTGAGTAACTATGATATATATGTGGTGTCTTGACAACACGTACACAATGTTTGTGACTTGTAAGTCAAAATCAAAAAGTTTTTCAAAATATTTTATTTTTTAATAAAGATTCCAGGGCCTAGATTTTCGAAGCTCTCTTAGCGCTAAGATAGTCGTAAGTTAATGTTAATGTGTGACACTTACGGCTATCTAAACGCTAAGAGAGCTTCGAAAATCTAGGCCCTTGAGTATACTAACTTTTATACGTCAGTATATTTCCTTACCCAGTATCTGTACCGATAGCATCATGGAAATACCCAAACAATTTAACCATAAAGACAATCACAACGGGACAGATTGGCTTGATATCACCCAACGCTTTCTGCCAAAGTGTGAAAAATGAGCACCTTATTCTTTCGATATACAACATAACTACCATCAAACCGTAGGCCTTTATCAAGATCTAATACAAGATCGGGTGCCATCCCGAGTGAACAAATACAACATTCCAGGTACGTTTTTTATTTTGTGTCCATCACAAAGAAATCTTAATTCCCTTTTGAACTGCCAAGCAAAAGGCAGTACTCACATTAGAGGTACGTTTATTTTGTCCTATGGTATTTTAAGATGTGAAAGGTACTACCGGTTTAACAAAAAAGGTAGGATACACCTTTTTCCTCGGATTGGTTGAAGAGCGAATTAGCCAAATGTTTGAAGAGCGAGAGCACTTTCGTGATTGGTTTGTAAATAGGCAGACTTTGATTACGTGGTCTTTCAAGTGTGCCATCATTAGCTGAGGTTAAACCGCTTGATTGTGTTGTAAAGAGACGGGCATTGTTTACATCCACTTCCACGGCTGCAGACATTTAACAAAAATACGTGTCACGTGTCTTCCGGGTTCAAAGTTCACAGGCATGCGCACATAGTTTTACGAATGTTTATATTCCACTCCAACTGTCCAAGTGTCATATTGTCTTTTTCAAGCATAGAGGAATTAATTTTACCGAGAGAATACTCGTGTTCCCGCTGTGAAAAGATATGCACAGCTTCCGGAAGTTTCTGTTCGGAACCTTTTCTAACTCTCTGGGTCACAACGCATTACTATTCTGGATGTTCTAGAAGCTTCCAGATATGCCTTTACTCCCGGTCCGAATATTTATACCAGCTCACAGCTTCCCCCCTTTTACTAGTGCTGGTATTGGCATACAACCTGAGATACGATGCATCACGATACACAAATTTTAGTCATGACGGTATATTTCCAAAGTATTGTGCACTACAGCTGCGATACGATACGAATCCCGAATACGGGTGGCGATACGATACGTATCACGATACTAAAATCTTTAATTCTAACACCAACTATAAACACCTTAAGATCAAAACAAAACCATTTTAAAGTATTTCGTCAAATTTTGCCAGCGTTTTTCAATGTTGACTCCGCATTTGGGTTTGCAGGGAATAGTCCTTTTGCCAGAGGTTTATGCTCGTGGGTTCGAATCCCATTTTCCCCTGATCATGTTTATATGTCTGTCAAACCAATACCTTTCCTGCTGGGTTTCACTAAATTAGGCTGTTTTTAACGCCGCATTTAGCAATATGCCAGGTAACCCGGCCTGCAAACCAGTGACCAACAGCATGAGCATCGACCTACGCTACTGGGATACGATCACATGTGAGTGAGTGAGTGAGTTCTGTTTTACGCTCAGCAATATTCCAGCTATATGGCGGCGGTCTGTAAATAATCGAGTCTGGACCAGACAATCCAGTGATCAACAGCATAAGCATCGATCTACGCAATAGGGAACCGATGACATGTGTCAACCAAGTCAGCGAGCCTGACCACCCAATCCCGTTAGTCGCCTCTTACGACAAGCATAGTCGCCTTTTGTGGGAAGCATGGGTTGCTGAAGACCTATTCTACCCGGATCTTCACGGGTCGGCAATATTCAAAGTTAAACATCGATGTATCGTGGACCATTCCAAATATCGTATCGGGATATACGACAATGTAAAACTTTGTATCGATTCACTGTATCGGCGGGCGATGGATCGATGCATCAATGCGTATCGATGAATCGTCACACAATTACTATAGACTGCCGACAGATACAGTGTAATGCAATTTTACGATTTACGTTCTACAATGAATACCACTCACACTTGGGGAGTCAAACCTAAGGCCCTCGGAGTGACGAGAGAACGCTATATCCATAAGGTCACCGCACCAATCTTTAGTCTGCAAACAGCTCACACTAGGCTCACAACAAGTGTAAATACGTTCAAGGAGGCAAACATTATTAATTTTTCTGACATAATATCACATTTAAAAGTTACGTTTAAATTTTGAAACTCTATCCATGCTTGCTAATATTTGTAACCTGGTTTGCAATCGTTTGTTTACATATTTAATAATTTAACAAATACTCAGTTCAACGTTTTAATTTTAATTTTGCCAAACAGTCCACATGACAAGTATTTAGCAATAAGAGGTTTTATTGAGCAAGTATGCTTTATCTGTTGCCTGAGCGGATTTTAGGATGAGTGCTTGGAATCCTGTTTGAAAAAAGACAAAGGTTCGGGGAGGTTATAAATTCTTGTGTCAATATTCCATTGGAAGGAATGCGATAAGTGTTTATCAACACACCTTTAGGATGGTCATTGCTGTGTTCGGATTCGTCAATAATGACCTTTCTTCCGGGTACATCTATGTAAAAAATGTGCAAACGGTTTCACTTCTTGCTAAGTTGAACAGTATTTTCCTGTGCTGTACAAGTTAGTATTATACATTGGACATACACCCGTGTGTGTATCAGAAGCAAGCGTTGCTTTGATCATTCATGTTTGATAGTACACTTAAAAAAGAGATATACTTCAACATTCACGCACCCTCTGTTTAATCAAATATTCGTCAGATGCCTTCGAGCTAATATCAGTTGAATGATATCTATGCTGCCCCATCTGTTTGCTATTCAGGGACATATTCAACGACACCATTGGAACTCACTATTTGTCTTCCGGGTCAGTACTTTGTCTCGCATGCGCATTGTCGTATTGTTCTCCTCGTCGAGGATTCTCCAAGAACTTAACGTGAACAAAGCTCCTATTGTTAAGCTTATTCAAACCTTTACTGCACTGCGACCTTTCAGTTTAGGTGCAGAAACATTTAGATGTCTTCTTGGAAAACAGACACACGGCATTTAGTATTCCTTCATCCGGTTTCAACCCTCCACATTTTTTTTTTCGAAATAGCTTTTGAGTCGAGATTTTGACATTTTGAGCTTTAGTGCATCATTTGAGAGAATGGTCTTCGTCCGGTTTCATCCACAGATTTTAACCCAAATGCAACAGGTTGAATGCTGAATCAGCAAACTGTCTCACGGACACTGTTCCTTGTCTGAGCTGGTGACGGATGTCATCCAGTCGTCGCTCTAGGTCCCTGTATTTAATGGACGGACGCTTCTGGCCAGCAGCGTACTGGACCAGCTTGGTTTCCGTGTTGGTCTGTTCTCGTGACAGGATCGGCACGATCTGGAAGATGTTTGGGTGAGCCTTGCTGACGTGAATGCCATCCTTCCAGGTGATTGTTGGTTCTCTGAGTTGTGGTGGTTCCATTGCGTTCCGCTGCGATATGTTGACCTAGTGCAACGAGTTCACCTTATCAAAACATCTAGAGTAGATTATCCGCAACCCTAATTACGCCTAATCAGAACCTAACCTTCAAAGGAAACCGCAGGTCGGCGTCCTGAGACACCCTTCATCCAAAGCACATTAAATGTGCTCAGAAAAATTATTCAGCTTATCATCACTGTCATGAAACACTTCTCTAGTTCTTGGTGTCTATAGGCAGATCGATGGCTCAGCGGTGGGTGTTGTTGCTTCACTAGTCTTGGGTTCGAATCCTAGGTGTGTGTGTGTGTGTGTGTGTGTGTGTGTGTGTGTGTGTGTGTGTGTGTGTGTGTGTGTGTGTGTGTGTGTGTGTGTGTGTGTGTGTGTGTGTGTGTGTGTGTGTGTGTGTGTGTGTGTGTGTGTGTGTGTGTGAAAAGTAGCCCAGTGCTTAAAGCGTTCGGCCGTCACACCGAAGTCCCCGGTTCGATTCTCCGCATGGGTACAATGTGTGAAGACCACTTCTGGTGTCCCCCGCCATGATATCGCTGAAATTATGCTAAAGCGGCTTAAAACTAAACTCACTCACCCACTCATTCGCTTAATATAAATAGATCATGAGTGCAATAGGTCTTAGACTTATGTCACTATATTTAGTGAAAATACCCGTGAAGATCCAGGTTAGAATTCATCTTTAGCAACCCATGCTTGTCGTAAGAGGCAACTAACGGGATCGGGTGGACAGGCTCGCTGACTTGGTTGACACATGTCATCGTATCCAATTTGCGTAGATCGATGCTTATGCTGTTGATCACTGGATTGTCTGGTCCAGACTCGATTATTTACAGACCGCCGCCATATAGCTGGAATATTGCTGAGCGTAAAACTGAACTCACTCACTCACATGTGATCGTATCCCAGTTGCGTAGGTCGATGCTCATGCTGTTGATCACTGGTTTGAAGGCCGGCCGGGTTACCTGGCATATTGCTAACTGCGGCGTTAAACAACCAAATTTAGCGAAACCCACCAGGAAAGGTTATGGGTTTGACAGACATATAAACATGATCAGGGGGAAATGGGATTCGAACCCACGAGCATAAACTTCTGGCAAAAGGACTATTCCCTGCAAACCCAACTGCGGATTCCAAGATGACAATGCCACCCATGCAAGCGTGTAGGACTACATTTTTTGTTTCTGTATTTCACATCCCCCGGGCGGTGGGGTAGACTAATGGTTAAAGCTGAAGACCCGGGTTAAATTCCCCACATGGAAACAATGCATGAAACCCATTTCTGGTGTATGCCCCGGACATATTGCTGAAAGCGGCGTAAAACTAAACTCACTCACACACTCTCATTGCCGACCGATTGGCTGCCGACTGCTAATTTAATTGTTTTCTTCCCCTGTCCGTGCTGGGATAAACCTGTAGGGAGATGACAAGTGAAACTTCACAAGAATGTAATGTAACTTTAGATCGTGGTGACTACGTGAAAAACATAAAAAACACCACTGCCAATAGCTAAAATTTAGTTTTAGGTCGTGTTTAGGTTTTAATTGTTCACTGTTGTTGACTAGTACACACAAACAATGGAACCTTCTTAATCCGGACAATTTCAGACGTTAACTTATAATTGTTGGATGAGAATCCAGAAAAAGCGGATCCTGGCTCGACCAACGGGCACAACTGTCGGTGACGTTTCCCGGCGACTGCACCTTCTACTTTGTTCTAAGCTTTGAACAGTAGTTAGAAGTCAAACACACAAAGGTGAGAAATTACCTGGTTAAGGAGTTAGAAACGTTGTGTTCCTCATAATATACAAGTTGACATATACAAGTTAACGCAAGACAAATTCCCTTCTTGGGCAATAAAGTATTATTATTATTATTATTATTATTACATCCATAAATTCTCACCATTTGATAAATTTTAGTTTAAAAGTTAAATGTTAAAACATTTCAAACTGAATCTAACCAAGTAACAAGTCATTAAATTGGAGGTTTTGTTTCACAAGATGACCGAAATGGTATTTGATGATCATATTAAAATGTTTTGCCACCGTCATCACTCGAACAGGTGTAAACATGATTTCGAGGCTCTGATTGGTCAGCCGAAGCCACGCCTTCCTCTAAAACCAGCCCGCCCATCTGCGCATGTACTTGATAAATATGCGCGTCGCTGAATCGAGGCTCTGCCAACACACTCCTCTGCGTGTGAACGACTAACAGCGACATCTCGTTGACAGCACCAACCTTTAACATGGTAAGAATATATAGATACTTCTTTTTTGCTTCAGAGGATAAAATTATAATATTTCCTTTCCAAATAAAATACATAAAAATATGAATAAACTCATGAAATGTAGTTGTTCAGAAGGGATTCGCCAAAATGCATCCATGTTTGAAACTGTTCATGTACATATCATAACGTGACACCCAAACGCACCAAAAGGCATGCATATCAAAAAATGCACGGGATCCACATGGGATAGGACAGGGGACAAACACATGTGGTCAGTTAGTTAGTTGGGTCTTAAAATCTCAAGGTGAAAACTTGTGTTGACAGTATCGTGATTGTCTTAGTTTCTTGAGCCCAATTGTTAGACATTCAGCATTTAGAAATTTAGTATTAAGACAATTAAACATTAGTTGAGCATATTTCAAACAGGCCTGAAATTTACTGCATTTTGTGAAGACATTTCTAGTTCAGTTTTCTGGGTCCCTTCAGTTCCATTTAGTTGATTTTCAATGTAAATAATATTTACCATAATTTAGTTTTGGCCTAAGGTTGAAATACTACCTAAAGCCACCCAGTTTAATTTTACTTGCACATAGTTTTTCTAGGACCCTTTCAGTTCGTTTAGTTTGGTGTGTTTCCTTTTAGTCTATTTTTTCAATAAAGACTTCCACTGTGCATTCCTCCGCTACATTTTTGGTAGCAGAGCGTGGTTTGAAACTCATTTTAGCCCGTATATTTAGGTGTTTAGATCACATAGCACATTAGGTTGTGAAACAATATAGCAATGTCTTTAGTCAAAGAAGAAGTGCCAGTTAGTAAACTTGAATCTGATTCAAAGATAGCCGACCTTAAAAAGAAAAAAGGGCTGCTCAAAACGGCTTTAACAGAAGGCAACAAACAAATTGTCAGATTTGTTGGAACAAGAGTATCCCAGTCGCAAGACTATTAGAGGAGCAATAGATCAGGTTTGTTCATTACAAAGTAAAGTCGTAAAACATTATCTGTGACCTAGCACTTGTCTACCACTCAGCTGGAGAACTTGAAAACTGTAAGAGAAACAAACAAAGAAATAGACACAATTGAGACGATTGATGAAGTGGTTACTAAAGCGCAAGTGTTTTTAAACAACACTTTTAGTTCTACTGCGTCGTCACACAGTGGCTATTCAGGTGTTACAAACTTGTTCAAGGATAAAGCAGTTTCAAAGCAAGTGAAGCAAGGCAGTCAGTCTGTATTAAACAATGTAGATACTGCAAATGTAAAAACCACAAAAGTAACTCACGAGAATACCTCTGCTCCTGTTCAATTAGACCAAGAAGTAGGTATTGGCAACAAGAGATCCACAGATTGGGCAGGACTTATGGCGTCAATTAAAGCGGGTTTTCTATCCCGACTTTCTCAGGTAAGGTTCAGATGTATGACAGTTGGCGTGCTGCATTTATAGCATGTGTAGACAGTGCACCTGTCACAAATGAGTACAAACTCCTCCAATTAAAACAGTATTTGTCAGGTGAAGCAGCACAACTCATCTCAAAATTAGGTCATAGTTCTTCTGCTTATAATATTGCCCTGGAAAACTTGACAGAAAGTATGGGGGTAAACGTAGGCAGATATCTTTGCAGCTGGAGGAAATTGCAAATTTCAGACCAATACGTCCAGGTAAGATTAAAGACTTTGAGAGATTTGCAGACATGTTAGATGTTGTGGTTGTTAACCTTAGGGAAAATGACAAGGTGGAGGAACTCAGTGACGGCTGTTTGTATGAAATTTTAAAGCAAAGATGACTGAGTCGATGCTCGTGCAGTACCAACGGTTCATTTTGAACAACAAAGACAAGAGTCTGTTGAAACCCTCAGGGAATGGGTGTTGCAGGAATTTGAGTTTTTCACAATTGCCAGTGAAACAAAACATGGATTATCTGACAAGTCACGATCTGAGAATAAGGGGTTGGTCAAAATCTGATTCATTCTTTGGTGCTGATCCAAAGGTTGTCACCTTTCGTTGTCACATATGCCAGGGCACAAATCATACTGCACAAAACTGTATGAAATTAAAAATTTAGATGTTGCCAGTCGTTTGGCTAAGGCCAAACAACTAAGACTCTGTTTTTCGTTGTTTGGGGCCAAATCATGTAGGGAAAGCATGCAGTATGAATGAGACTTGTGGTATTGATGGATGTAAAGCTAACCATCATCATTTGTTGCATGCTTTCAATAGAAAGTCATATGATCAAATATTGGAAAACAACGACAGTACTTTGCTTAAAAAGGAGAGTGATCAAAAACAGGATACTGTCACCATGTCAACCAGCAATGTAAATCGGCATTTCTGTGCTTTGAGAACAATTCCAGTTGTACTGAAGAATGGTAACAGAAGAATAACTGTAAATGCATTGTTAGATGATGCAAGTACGCAGACATACATCAACGATGACATAGCTGCAGAATTAGGTCTTCATGGAACTCAGGAAAAGGTATGTGTTAATGTGTTAAACAACCGGAAACAAACCTTTGATATTTGTTTAGTTGAGTTTGGTTTGGAGAGTGTTGATGGCTCTGTTGACATGATGATGACAGGCTTGACAGCTTCCAAGGTCACTGGTTCATTAGAAGTGATTGATTGTACAGCAGTACAAAACACATTACCCTCACTTGAACGACATACCATTTCCAAAACTCCCTTCACGTCCAAAGGTAGATATTTTGATAGGCGTTGATTATGCAGTCCTGCATTGTTCCCCAAAAGACGTCAGCGGACGTCCAGGTGAGCCTATAGCCAGACATACGCCACTGGGTTGGTGTTGCATTGGCAGCATAAATCAGTTAGCTGGATCAACATCGAACTCCTTCTTTGTCCAAAGAAATGAAGATAAACAAGAGAGTTCTTTAGAAGAACTTATGCATACATTTTGGGAGGTTGACTCACTTCCACATCCAGGTAAAAAATATCAGCATTGAGGATGAAAAGGTAGTAAAATCTGTAGAAAACAGTCTTTGTTACAGCAATGGCCGGTATCAGGTGAGTATACCATGGCGTGACAATGTTCACACTCTTCATAACAATTTTAACATGGCACAAGAACCGCTTGATTCACACGAGAAGAAATTGAGTCAAGATGAGGCTATTGCAGAGGCTTATTCAGATGTGATAGAGCAGTATGAAGCTAAAGGGTACATCAGGGAAGGTGTCTGAAAAAAGAGAAAGCTGAAACACAATGGTACTTACCTCATTTCCCTGTAGTAAAGCTTGATAGGGATACAACAAAAGTTAGAATAGTCTTTGATGCTTCTGCAAAAAAGAAAGGTGTGTCATTGAATGATGTTATACACGCTGGGCCAAAACTACAAAACGATTTGTTCACGCCATTTGCTTAGATTTAGTAAACATGCAGTATAATTATTGCGACATTACATTGCGAAATGTATTTGCAGATTGAAATTTCGGAAGAAGATCGAAAATTCTGTAGGTTTCTTTGGCGAAAAGATAAAAGTAGACCACCACGATGTATCACGAATTTTCTAGGGTCATTTTCGGAATGAACTGTTCACCATTCTTAGCTCAGTATGTAACAGAGACATACAAAACATCATGTAACTGAGTTTCCTCTTGCAACAGAGACTGTTAATGCCTCAACGTACATGGATGATAGTTTAGATTCAGTTGGACAGATAGCAAAGCGTGGGTCAAACTGTATCACGAACTCATGGAACTTTGGAATTTGGCAGGCATGCACGCAAGAAAATGGGTATCCAATTGCTTGATTGTCATGGAAAACATTCCTATTGAAGATAGACTCAAAGAAGTCAATATTTGCATGTCAAGCTGCCTCAACTAAAGACACTGGGTCTTATTTGGGATCCTGAACGGGATCTTTTCAGATTTGCTCAAAGTAGCACTACAGAAGTGCAATCATTTACAAAGAGAAGTTTCTTAGAGAGACAGCTCGGCTGTGTTTGACCTTTAGGCCTTCTTTGCTCCTTTTACTGTCCGAGCAAAATGCTGTTGCAAGATATGTGGCTACTGGGTGTTGATTGGGATCAAAGCCTTGACCAAGACATTGACAGCAGATGTTGTCAGTGGTACGCGATGAAATGAAAGACTTGACATCTTTATCATTCAAAGGTGCATCTTGACAAGAAACAACATTGATGATGTAAAATTTCATGTTTTTGTCGATGCCTCAGAGAAAGCATATGGCTGTGGTGTATAGTGTTGATGCAAACGAAAAAACATTTGTGGTCATCTTGTTGCTTCAAAAGGTCGAGTAGCACCTTTAAAAGCTCTTAGCATACCACGAATGGAACTACTAGCAGCTGTTCTTGAGTTAAGTTGGCTTTGGCAGTGGCTGATGCTTTGAAATGTGAGCTATCATCTATGGTCTTCTGGTCAGATAGCCAGAACGTCCTGAGTTGGATAAGAAACCAAAGCAGATGCTTTAAGCAATTTGTTGCTAATCGGGTTGGTTTTATTCATGAGAACACAATGCCTTCCCAGTGGAAATATATTCCAACAAGTATCAACCCAGCAGATGTCTCTCTAGAGGTTCAATACTTCAATTTTTGAACAGCAAAACTTGGCAAAATGGACCAGATTTCATTAGCCATTGTGAAGATGAATGGCCTGAACAACCAGAAAGGTTTCACAACACTGAAACTTCTGAAAGCAAACTACCCAGTTTGCCTGTCTCTATTACGTTTTTGACAGAGATTGACAGATCAAATTCGAAATTAGACTCTTCCAATTTTTCAGACTGGAAGAGACTTTGCCGCATAATGGCTTGGACATGTAGATTCCTCAACAATGTTCGTTTGACCAGCTCCCAAAAGAACATTTGGAGAATTAGATGTTGAGGAATTACAGGATGCAGAGACTCTGATTTTGTTAGATTGTCAGAAACAATCATTTCCTGATGAGTATGCAGCTTTGTCAAAGGGAAGGTCTGTATCAGCAAAAAGCAAGTTACTCAGTCTCAAACCATTTCGTTTGATGAAAAATGGTCTGATTAGATCAAGTGGGAGACTGCAGTTTTCTGATGATATGCCTTATGAAGCCGCGATGTCCCATCATCCTTCCAAGGAGACACTGGACAACAAAGTTGATTGTCAAACACCACCATGAAAAGAATTGTCATTTGGGCACCAATGGCACTTTTGGCAGCTTTGGCAGCTAGATTTTGGGTAATCTCTGCTCGTGAGGAGATCCCCGAGTGGGAACGTGAATGTGCCTGGTGTAAACGGAGGTACACCAAGCCAAATCTACTCAGATAATGGCAAATCTTCCCAAGGTTCGAGTAAGATCGTCCAAAGCTTTTTGAACAAGTAGCTGTAGATTCTTTGCTGGTCCCTTCATTACCATCTCAAGGGAGAGGCAAACGTCGTACAAAGAGATATTTATGTTTATTTACTTGCCTTCACAACAAGGGCAGTCCACCTAGAAATTGCTTTTGGCTTGGATGCAGATTCTTTTCTAACGCATTCTTTCGAATGACAAGTCGACGAGGAATACCTAAAGAGGTACTTTCAGACAATGGCACCAACTTTGTTAAAGCTGCAAAGAACTAAAAGCATTGGTTCAAAGCAATCTGGACTTTGATAAGGTGAAGGGTTCTTGGCTAACAGAGGTATCAATTGGAAATTCAATCCACCTTCAGCTCCTCATTTTGGTGGAGGTACACTAATCCTTATCAAATCAGCAAAGCGAGCCATATGTGGAATTTTAGCAAAGGAGACCTTTCAGATGAGGAGCTTATGACTGCATTTATTGGTGCGGAGGATCTTCTCAATTCAAGACCTCTGACTTATCAGAGCTCTCATCCAGATGACAATGTTCCCCACGCCAAGTCATTTCCTTCATGGATTGCTTGGAGGAAGTTTGGCTCCCTGACATTGATTGTTCTCCATACAACCCAAAGGAACGTTGGCGCCGCATTCAAGAACTTCTCAGACACTTTTGGAGAAGATGGATGCGTGAGTGGTTCACCAACATTAAATCTGCGCCGAAAATGGTGCAAGTCCAGCAGAATTATCAAGTTGGTGATGTTGTAATTGTAGTGTCGCCCGAAACTCAACGCGAGGATGTTGGCCACTTGAAGGTTATTTGGAACTCATCCTGGTGCAGATGGTCGCGTCAGGAGTGGTGGATGTCAGGTGGGAAGGACGAAATTCACCAGACAATCCCACCAAATCTTTAATCCCATTAGAATGGAATGGTGAATAAAGAATCATGACAAATTTCAGTGAACATTCTCAGGTTGTAAATAATCTGAAATGTAAAATGGTTTTGTTAGTTAAAAATGTTGTCTCATGATAAACAGTATGTTATCATGGAGGGGATATGTTCAGAAGGATTCGCCAAAATGCATCCATGTTTGAAACTGTTCATGTACATATCATAACGTGACACCCAAACGCTAAAAAGGCATGCATATCAAAAAATGCACGGGATCCACATGGGATAGAGACAGGGGACAGCTTGCACATGTGGTCAGTTAGATAGTTGGGTCTTAAAATCTCAAAGGTGAAAACTTGTGTTGACAGTATCGTGATTGTCTTAGTTTCTTGAGCCCAATTGTTGTTAGACATTCAGCATTTAGAAATTTAGTATTAAGACAATTAAACATTAGTTGAGCATATTTCAAACAGGCACAGAAGTTACTGCATTTTGTGAAGACATTTCTAGTTCAGTTTTCTGGGTCCCTTCAGTTCATTTAGTTGATTTTTTCAATGTAAATAATATTTACCATATAATTTAGTTTAACGTACGTAACCATA